>NC_072030.1:5540171-5857671 GCF_027791375.1 Indicator indicator
GGCAGATGAGGAAGACCATGAGGATTTATGACTTTGGGGCACAGTGACAGCTGTCCCAGGTATTCCAACCCAAATCTACAAATCAATGCTTTTATTAGAAAGTGACAGCATTCATGGGGAAGGGTTGAACAACCAACCACCCCCCAGAACAGAACTGCCGTGTGAGAGAGCAACCCTACTTCACCCACAGAAAAATCAATCTGAAATGAAGGCTTTTCAATGGCTGAGGGATCTGTCTCTAAGCTCATCTCTAGCTAAGATAATCTTGCCTTTCTGAGTGCTGGGCTGCCATGTCACAGGCATGAAGAAGCTAAAGTTTAGGACCAGGACCCTGTAAGCAGCCATTAGCTGTGAAGCATCCCCCAGCTTTGCTGGCATCTCTGCATGGCCACAGCGTTTCACTGCTCCACTTTCACAGAGACCTTTTTATACCCACTCTGCTCATCTAGATGAAAAGTTCAGTGTATGCATCATGTTTTACACAACAGACTGATGCTCCCTCCGTAGCTGCACTTCTCTACCACAAACAGCTGGGTTCTGTCTGAAAGCAGCCATCCCTACAGGTCATGGAAAAATGAAAGCTTCCCTTCAGAATCATGGCTGGAGCATATAACTAGAAATTAAGAGACCTGGGTTCTGTCGTCCCATATAACTCTTGCACGTGCTGGTGAGTAGTTTCCTTATCTATGTAACTTGGTTTCTCCATCTCTGAAATGGAAAAGCTGCCTCTCTGGGGTGCTTATTCAAGAAAATGGATTTGAGGCTTTCAGCTGGGTAGAGACATAGAAGTGCAAAGTGCTGGTACAGGCAGCAGCTGTGGCCTGCTTACATCCAGAAATAAAAAACTAAGGGAGGGACATACTGGATGCTTTAATATGGCCTGCCACACAACCCTCTGCACAAGAAGAAATGCACTTTATTTTAAAGGAGGGACGTGCCCTGTGGTGGCTGCTGCCTGGTAGAGCAGGGAGGGTACAAGGGACCCTTATGCAGAGCCCGCTCCATGACAGAACTGCTCCAGGAAATACCTGCCTTCTAGCCTCAAAGAAATTCCATGGGCATAGGGCCTTTCTGGCCCCATTTGAATCCCTCAGAGCTGTGAGCCATTCCAGCCCCCAAGCTCTCAGTTAACTGAGATGTGTCAGCCCATACTTGCTGTGTGGACTGAGGCAGGTGGCTGCTGCAATGGCCATTACAGCATCCCATCAGGGTACTGCAGGGCTGGTTGATTTGTCTGTTTGATTTCAGTTTTTAGTAGCTGTAAAAATACTCAAATAATCAAAATACTTTAAATAGAGAGCTCCAAAACCTGCTTTCTGACTGCACATCCTGCAGAATGTAAACTCTGAAGCAAGGTTGCATTCACAAGCTGATGTCCATTTTGTCATTGCAAACCATACAATTTTAATGCACTGTCTGTGGTACCAGATAATGTTCCTGTTCCCAGTGCTGCAAAGGCAATGCCAAGATGTTTTTCTTCAGGGAGGATGTGAAATCTTATAGGAAGCCCTTTATGCCACCATGGTGTCTGTGTTGCTCTTTCTGAGGAATGCTTGGGAAGACAAGAGTCACTTCTGCCAGAGCTGCTGGAGGCTGCCACTTCTCACTGGGAAATAACTAGCAAGGCTATCACGAATTCGTGGGACATCATGCAACAACCTCACATCCTTCTGAGAATGGGCAGTTGTAGGGTCATTTGTAATACCACTTTAGGGTAACTTGTGATACCACTTTCCTACTGATCTCCACTAGCTTTCAAAGTCAATCACAAATATATCATTTAGGGGGAGGGAGAAAAAGAGACTTTGAGAAACCGATGAACCACTTGAGATTTTATTGCATCTTCATGGCATACTTTCATCATTTTCTTAGGAAATACTGCTATTTGTTCTTGAGGTCTAATCTTTTGGAGAGGCAGCATCAGTAGACAGAACCACCAGTGAAGTTTCAGTATGGAAATATCCTTACGTGAAGCTTAAGGTGCTGGCAGAACATTTTGCTACTCCTACTTTCACTTTGGCAATGGGTCACTTCTACCCCCCCATGTAAGCAAGATCAAGTCTTACTTCTGCGAATGTCACTGAAAGGCTGACATTTTCTCCCTTCATTGATTGGAGAGGCTAAAACTATCTTCCAAGTCATTACTGTGTCTATAGTCACTTACCAGAGAAAAACATTTAACGTATTTTAGCACTTAGGTGAAATAGAACAGTATCAAATAAATGCTTAGAAATTAGGAGAAAGTGAGAAACATCATCTTTAAAGTTCCTGCAGTAACATGAAACATCGTTCTATCATTTTCTTTGGAAAAGGATTTCCTGTGGTGTTGCCTTTGTATGTGCAAGATGACTATTTACACAGCTAGTGTCTAAGTTCTATACATTTCCATTTGAAAGATCAGAAGAAAAAAAAAAAAGACAAGTTAGACAATGTCACCTCAGCTGGGATTTTTGATCACAGAAGACTCTTAGTAACAACAGTGATTCCCAGAATAAGATGATTGAACATTTGAAAGACAGGAAAAGAAAGTGATATTGTCATTGTATTGCCTGGTGTCTTGGTGACTTGAGGAAAGTTTTGCAAAGAAACAACGAAGCCAGTGATGCTGTGGGTTGTGATGTTCCAAACCATCCATCGGCTTAGAGCTGTTGTTCTGGAGAAACTCTGAATTTCACCTTTTCCCCTGCTTTTCAGAAGAGGACAAATAAGCAGATTTGGAAAACAAGAGATTCCAAGATCTGCAATAAGAGTATTTCTAACATTTTAATGACCTGGGGGCCAGACGTTTTTTGTTTTGGTCAGTGTTTCAGCAACATGCCTCAGATGTTTTGCTTCACTTCCTAGCCTCACACACAGCACCACATAGCCAGACGCTTGCGATATGCAGCGTCACGGACAGGCACCAAAAGTGTTCTGCATATACAATGGAAAAAATGCAGCAGTGACACACAAGCATCTATAGCTATATATATACACATACTGCCATTCAGGTGAGCACAGGCAGCCTGGGTTTGCCAGGATGACATATTATTTATTCCTTTCTCTGCCTTGGAAGGTTTTCCCTGGAGCTTGTAACCCCCTGTGAAATGGGTTGGGCTGGGGCACAGACCCACCACGAGTTTCTTCCGACAGCTTCCAGCTCACCTCCCTTTCCAGCTGGTGTTACATAAACATCAGCTTTTAACCCCTAGGGTGTTACACTTGGCCTTTGCACCCACTGAAACTATTTTCATAAGTAAATCCTCAAGTAATGAGGAAGGAAACAGAAGGATTCTGGGGAAAAACATCTTATGTGGCACTCTGTAGAGCTGTCTGGTCACTACATCCTGATAGAAAGGTGATTTGGGAGGTTTTGTGTGATGGATGACATGTCATTCGCAAGAGCTCTGTCTGCAGTTGCCAGCACAGAAAGAGGTCCTTAAAATTCCAGCAGCTGAAGCCCTGCCATCAGTCAGGGAGAGGAACACAGCCATCCACCCACCCGCTTGGCCGGCGCGGGAGCCCAAACGATGAGCATAAGTCACAATCATTTTGTTTGTGCAAAACTCTTGGCCATGCAGTAGCAGCCGGTGCCTGGCTTTCCTGTGTGTGGCACTCCCATTTGTACTGTCAAGTGCATCTGGGTACAGGGGCTCTCAAACTCCTGCTGTGCAGGGCTTTTCCTACAGGCAACAAACTGATCAGAGGGGGAGAAGCTGCTGCTTAAAGTGGGGTTTATCTGTCACAGGAGAACAGTGCTTTCCTACCTGCAAGAACTACTGATTTCTTAAAGCAGCTTGGGAATGAGGTCAGTGTTGTTTAAGCTTTCATTTGTAGGCATTCAAATACCGTTGTAACCCAATTCATACTACGGTGCAAAGTGGAAATGGGTTTTATTTGCCTTTGGATCTCAGCAGCACTAATATTTGAGAGAAAGCCACACTTAAACCGAGAAGCCAAATGGATTTGACTCAAACTTCCCTCAAGCATCCTTAGACTGAGCTTTGACTACTTCGTATTAGTTTAGACTAAAATACAAATAGTGATCTATGCAAGGCACTCCCCATTCAGAACAGGTGGGGAACTTTGCAGATAAGACCCGCCCCCTTGCAGCTCTTGGTTACTTGATCTGGCTCCTGTACTGCTTACCCTGGCCAAACACAGACCAATTCCTAGCAAACAAACAGCATTTCTCAGTACAAAAGCACGTGGCTTCTTTGCCTGAATTACAAATTCTCCACAGGTTACACCTGTGGCCAATAGGGCCTGAGGGATAAAGCAACGTGCAAGCAGGTCATTAGTTGAGTAAACATGAGATGATGCCACAAGGAAGTATTTGGCTCAGGAGGTGGCAGAAAGAAACAGCAGCACTACTCCTTTTGTCTCTGTTTCTTCCTCAGGACAGGCACCACCAGCCATTTTTCACATCACACAACTGTCCTCCCCCACCCCCTATGGGTGAAGCAGTACTTTAGGGAATGACGTAATCAGAGCAGGAATTTGGGCTTGACAGCTTTTTCCCCACTGGCTTGAGGCACCAGCTGGGGAACACCTGCAATTAACAGGTCCAGCATTTGGATATGAAGAACACAGGGAGGCTGGCAGAGGATGGCACATCTTATTGCCCCCCCTTTACACAGGGGAAACCAAGGTGTAGATGCACAAGTGAAGGCACATGTATTGCCTCAGCTCTGAGTTACTCTCATTTAATCTTGCCTTTTCTGGGCTGAAGGGGAGCTACCTGGTGAAGGTTGGAAGGGTATGGGATGGGTCCCCAGCTCCCGTCTTGCAGCCGGCCCCCAGGCTGGCAGGATCCACTCGCTGACCTTTCCAGGAACGGGGCTGCATGTCTGAGAGAAGACTCACTCAGGACCAACCCCCGTGACTCTGGATAGATGAGACACTTTGCCGTCTGGCATATCACTCCGTTTCCCACGAGTGGCACAAATAGTCACCGCGGCATGTACAAACACAAGGAGGCTATTATTGGCACCTCTCCTTGGCTCGCCGTCGTGACGTCCAACCTGCAGGCAAGTGTTAATGCCCTTATAAGGCTCCTCACACACATTTAAATGTGTTATCCTTTGACTGATGATACAAACTGCTATCTCAGTAGCATACGGCATGGGGAGGTGGGAGATTTTCTTGGCTCTGTGGTGAGAGAGAGAAATTAAAAAGGAGCCTACAATGCTGAGTCACTGTGACAAATAACTTACTATGGAATACATTCAGGCTTTAGCAAGGAGGCAGCTGATAGTGAGTCAGTGACTGACTAGTGCCTCCTAGATTTTCCTCCTTGGGAAAGATTCAATTTAATGGGATGAAGTGCCAGCAAAAAGTCATTCTCGGTGTTACTGAGGCAATATTGCTAATGGCACACATGGTTAGAACAGTCAAGTTTCATCGTATGTCACACAGGATGTGCATTTTTTGGTGGATCCCCCCATTATGAAGTGGTTCAGTATATCCCATTAAAAACACTGGTTTTCAGATGCTGGAGATTTTGCCAAAGCTCGATGGTTTGGCCGTGTTAATTCAAGCATCTCCTCTCTTGTTGTGGCTCAGCTTTGCAGGCTTATGAATGTCCTATTTTGTGTTCTGGTTTAGTACTCCATAGCAAAATTTAAACCAAAAGAGAGAGTTCTGTGTTAAAAAAGACCTTTCTAGGTGCAAAATGGGTAGAGTTCTGAGGCAGAAGGTAGGAGGAGGTCACAATTCACCCAGGCATTTAGTATCAGTGAAGTCAAACCTGCATGTGCTCAGTCACAGGAAGGATGTATGTGTGTGTATATCTTTTTTTCCCCTCTCCAGTCTGACAGACTCATACTCAGAGGTGAGACAAGATCTTGCCCTGAGAGATAGCTCACTCAGGACCATGGACCCAGAGAAAGGAAGCAGAAAGCAGGTCCAAGCAACTTTGTTCTGGTCACCTTTCCCTGTGCCCTAGGTCACTTACCTGCCAGTGAAACAGCAGAAACACAAAGAAACAAAGCCTCCCTCCCAACAGCTGAAAAGCTGCCGCCAGACCCCTTTCCTATTCACACAACCTCCTTTCTGTTTACACTGCCTGGCACAGCTGCAGACTAACTTCTCAAATATTCATGCAAATCTCCTACCGACACCGTTCCCTTCAGGAGACAGCTCACTGTCTTGCTGCACATAGATAATACAGAAGAAGTTAAAAGGCAATACTGGTGCACAAGAACCAAACATTGAAGTCTTTCCAGCCAGCCCACTCTTGGTCATGGCAGCAGGGGATCAAGGGGCCTAAGCAACATGATAGCTCCCCTGTTCCCACCAGGCTTCTCACCCAGCTGATGTCCCTTTCATCTTTGCCTGTGCTTTTGCCTTCAGAATGACCCAATAGTATCAACCCTGGAATTCCTAAGATACCATGCTAACCATTACATTATGGAGAAGATTAGAACTACTCTTGAGCAGACCACAACCAGGTGGAAAGAATTTCCTATCTTCCTCTTCCACCTGCACTCCTGGAGGAGACATGAGGCTCCGCCTGGCAAGGGGAGTATTTCCCCCTCAAGTAATTCCAGCTGGGACACTGCAGTCAGGCCACACATTCTGAGCACAAGTATCATAAAGGCACAGAATAATCCACTGTTCAGTGCAAATGAATTGCACTAATGCTGATCCTGTCTAAAGACTGGCAGCTAAAGAAGTGCAATTAGTCATTCACATCTGTTGTCCAACTCTCATGAACTACAGTGGTCCAGTTGGTAGCAAACAAGGTCTGCAAAGCTGGTAAAATATTTTTGCACGATACTTTGGTTTGTTTCTGCAACAAAAGTGTCTTTTTTTTCCCCTCTAAGACAAAGCTTTTCTTGAGAAATGGTGATATCATCAATATTTTCACTGTCTTTTTTTAGCCCAGTGCATCTCTCTCCAGCCCTGTGGGACAAAGGGCTTCCTTGTTTCCACTATGGCTCTAATACATCACATTACAAACTCCACTATTAAATCAACTGACAATATGGATAGAAGGGCAGAGGGGCATCCAAGAGCTTTGCCAGGCCAGGAAGGAGGCATGTCCACAGGGCTGCAGGGAACCAGTTGTTCCATCTATGTCAGCACTGGCTCATCTGTGGTTGTTGAAGGACTTTTGAGCCAGGCCCTGAGGCAATGGCTTAAAGTGGATGTGAGTGTACAGTTATGATCAAAAGAGTCACCTTTAAAGGAAGAATTGTCTTCTGTCTGTGAAAAAAATTACACTCAGACCCTGCTTTTAAGGGCAGCAAATTCATATAATTTTAAACTGCTCCTGTTCTCCTTTGTGTGCTCGTGAAGAGAGGTCAGATATGACCTTTCCAAAATGCCTGTCAATGTTCAGCCACAAAACAAGAGTTCTCAGTAATATTTTTCTAATGCAGAGTGAAGAGCAGCCAACTTCCCATAGAAAAGGAGGAGGATTTTCTCAGACTAATTTTATTTCCTTATCTTTAGTCATCTGTTGAAAAGAAAACACTAAATATATTCCTCAGTCTACTCCTTCCAGTGATAGCTCGAAGGAGTAAAGAACCATATGCTCCTTCAGCTGATCCATGCTGTCTCCATGACAATGCACATTTACAAAGTTTGCTTCTAGCAACTTTGTAGTATGAGCACCAATTGCTTGTAATTAGGGGTACAGGGCAGCCTTTCAGGAGATGAGGGCTATTTGCTGCTGCATCTACATCAGCCGGGCTCCCCTTCCATGTCTGCTGTAAAGGGCTGCCTCCCTGCACCAGGCAATGTGTGAAGACTTTCTGCCTCTGCATAGAAACTGCCCAGACCTTCAGCTGGCTTCAGCTATGTGAGTGCAGCCCACCTAGCATCATCTGAGAAAGTAATACTTACAGTCTCTTCAAGATCCATGTAAGATTCAACATCTCAGACACCTTAGAAGGGCTTTTCCTTTCCAGAAAAGCTTAGATTTCCAGAGTGTCCTCTTTGATAAAGGAGGCTTTGCTCACAGAGTGTTTTAATTCAGTGAAACTACATTTCTTGAGGTGTCTTGTCTCTGGAGCAGAGCAAGGTATTGAAACTGTGACCTCTTTGAGGAAGACAGAAGAGTGGGCACAGACACCGCCCTGCTCAAGGGCTCCCATCAACAGCTAGAATGCAGGCAAGAGGAGAGGGGTTAGCTGGCCAGTAGGGAAGGAAACAGTATTGCACAAAAGGGCATGATTTACAAACAAGGAAGTTTCACTCTCAGTAGTAAAAGCCATGAGTAGTAATTCCAAGATGGGAAGGTTCACTGTTTGTCTTAAAGAGAAATGATAGAAACTGTCAGCATCACTTTCTGATGTCCTAAAAATGTAATTCTAGACACAGGCATATTTTATAATACCCCAAACTACTCCCTGTTTTGATCATTCTCCCAGCACTTCAGGCAGACTGGAGGTTGGAAAATCCTGTCTTAAAGGCAGTCAGCTCACCCCAGTGGGGTGGACAGGAATTTCTTCCCAGATTGGGATGGGTATAGTATTTGGAGAGGCGAGGATCAAGAATTCACTTTAGAATTCTAGATGCATCAGAATCTAGAAAGCAGTCAGTAAATACAATCACCTTCCTGGGTGTTCTGGGAATGCTGGCAGTTATCAGCATCCAGGAAAGGCATCAGCCAACAAAAAGGCAGCCACTATCAGCCCTCCATCTGCCCAGGTACATCAGGGAGTGCCAGGGAGAGACCAGGAGATGACACAGCAGCAGGTTCACCACATTAGCACTTCAGATCTGTTGAACCTTTCTTGAAAAGAGTTAAGAAAGAGTCAGAAATGCTGACAGGTGGGAGTGGGACAGATACCACATTTGTGGGCACAAGCAAGCAGATTGCCCACAGTGGAAACTCTTGCTCCTGGAGGTGCAAGTGATCAGCCTTCCTGGCTGAAGCAAGGTCTTACCACCCAAAACCAGAGATGCAGTGGATCTCCTTAAATTCTTTATATTCCTCTTTCTTTCCCCCAGGTTTCTTGGGGTTTCCTTTTAAAAGAAAAAAAAAAACAACCTTAATAGCTGTTATTTTTTAATCTTTTATTGGTTTATATTTTTCATCTGTGTTAAGAAGTTTTTTCTTATATTATATAAGTTCTTATATAACTTATATTTGCAAACATCACTTATCAGAAAGTGCTTTGGTGTTTACAGAAGCCATGTTACATATCAAGCAGTATACAGGAGTTTGGATTTACTTCTCACCAAGCAAGTGGGGATGTCCAACTCATCTATTACTTTTCATTGAGGGTAGTGAGTCTCCAGAATAGGTTGCCCAGGGAGGCTGTGGATGCCTCTTTGCTGGGGATGTTCAAGACCAGGCTGGATGAGGCCTCGAGCAGCCAACTCTAGTTGAGAGGCATCCCTCCCTGTGGCAGGGAGGTTGAAATAGGTATCTCTAAGGTCTCTTCCAACCTAAGACATTCTATGATTTAATGGGGGAAAGAAAGCAAGCAAGCAAAGGAATCTTATACTACGACACAATAGCAGAAAAGCTATTCAAGAACAGGCTGCGCCTGGGCCACTGGCTGTCAGTTGGCAGCCTCCACCTAAACAAGTGCAGCAAGACATTGTATTGTTATTTTAAGAGCCTTTGTTTCACTATTCCCCCCTTGGTACAATAGCTGTCAGCACTCCTGTTTTGAATTTCACACTTTTGCTTAATCATAAAACCAACAGAAGCACACAAGCAGCTAAAATGGTGCATGAGACACAAATTCTTTCTTTATCAAGGACTAACCCAATGTATAAGTTGCAGATCAGGTGAACCCTACATAATCAAGTTTCAAATGGACCTATAGCACTTATTTTAGCTCTATAATGAAAACTTCAGCTGGCTAAGGTATGGCTGTGTTTTTAAAAAGCATAAAAGAACAATGATTTATTTATTTTAGTATTTATTTGAATTGGCAGAATGGAACAGTTGGAGAATTTTTCTTTCCGTGGCTCACAAGCCCATAAACTGATTCGGACAGCAGAATCCTGATGAATTTATTGGATGTTCTGATTTTTGCTAGGCTGGCAGTTGTCACCAAGAATTCTCTATCATGACATTTTTCACTGCTTGTATATCCTATTTAGACACAAATAAAAATACTAAGACTGGCAGACAGACTCCTCTTGAGCAGCTTTTGCTGCTCTTCTCCCAGCCCTTGCCCTCCCAACAGCCAGGCCCAGGACACTGCTCACAAGCTGTCTCCACATGCATTTGATGCCTGCAAATACATGCCAAGTTCTAATTATGTTTGACAAGTCCTCTAGAAATTCAAATTTCTTTCCCCCGCTACCTTTGCCCTGAAAATGCCAGATTCCTCCTGAAGTCTTTTTAGAGGGAGTGAAGCTAAGGCTTTTCTAATTAGAGCAGAGTCTCCAGCTATCCCTTCAACCCCTATACTGGGAGCTAAGAGAAGTTCTGCCAGAGAGGAGTCACATCTAGACTAGTCTACCAGCATTATGCAATGAAAGGAGGTGTGCTGTGCAAGAAGGAGTTTCTGCTGGGAAGAGAGACAGCTCAGAGTCACAGCTTCCTCTTCAAGCCTTTGAAACTCATGGATTCAGAAAGGTTTGATTTCCCCAGCACAAAACACCCTTCTGGGGAGTAAGAGCCAGCCCTGCTTGGGCTTTGCTAATGTCTCTGTTTAGTGGGAAAGCACACGAGACCTGGCATGCCAGGAGCTTAGGAGCCACCGCTCAAAGTTATTTGGTGCCTCTATGAGCTCCTCGGTGAATGACAACATAAAGGATTCAATGTGTCTGCCCAAGTGTTGAACAAACGTTGCCTATTAAAGAGTTTAAGGGGAGGAAATGCTTTCCAGACACACAAGCCTTTTCTAAAGGAATTGCTGCTCTGTTGGATGTCAGACACATAACGCTGATGCCATAAATGTCACCATACAGCAGTTTTCATTCAGAAAATATGATTGATACCAAGAAAGCCCAAAGAAATATATATCCCTTTTAATTTCTCTTACCCCAGCCCCTTGTTCTGGGACTTCAGGAAACAGGCTTCAGGAGAAGCTTTGAACAGCCATGCAAAATCAATCACCTCCAGCTTTCAGAGGTAGGAAAAAGCTAAAGAATTGCCACATCTTTTGGGAGGCTGTGAAAGGGGCACAGAGATGGCAGATGGCTCCTGCACAGCTCTGGCAACTTTACAGCCTCGCCCCCCAGACCACTGCACCCTGTTGCTTGTTTCCTACAAAATTGTTGTACCCCAAAGGTACAAAGACATGCACACAACGAAGAGCAGAGAAGCCAGAGCCACCTTACAAAACTGGCTGGACAAATCTAAACGAGGTGGTGTGCATGGATGGCAGCAAACCATGGTCAGCAGCATCTCTTTGCTCCCATAACACCGAGCTCAGCTGGGACCAGGCTGCTTCTCCTCATCCCTCCCAAGGCCAGGAACCCTGGAAGGGGTCCTCTTCCCTGTGACTAGGAAAAGAGACCTGATTTTCTTATTCCTTTTTCCTATTTACTTTATTTGTTTTACATTTCCCCAAGACCAAGTCATCATCCCTGCTACGTTTATTAATTTTGGTCCCAGGGGAGTTTTTCTGGAGGCTGAGGGTAAACACTAAGACCCTCTGGCTTGCTGGGAGCTGAGTTGTGTTAGATCCCTCACAAGCAGAGGGTGAGGGACAGCAATAACCCAAAGATCTCATAACTTGGAGAAAGAAGCCAGGCAAAGAAAATATTCATGTCCTCATTATGTAGGGAGATGAAGATCCTGGTTAATTTTAGTTACTCTTTTTGGTCAGTAGGGTAAGACAGACCTCCAGGGATGATTCAAACCAGGATGGACTAAACACCCTGGAGATGAGCCTATATAACTCCTTATAGCAATGGCCCTCCTGGTTTAGCTGTATTAGCTAAGTGGGGTTAATCCAGGCTTGAGTTACTGGCTCAAGACTGCATCCAGGCTCAGGTTCAAGCTGAAAGCATACGGCTGGAAGAGGAGTTGTGCCTGCATCCTTGGAAACCCAGACCAAGACCTGAACTGAACTGACAACCAGGTGCCCTATTCTTTTCTGTATTACTGTTGCATGTTATGGTCACCAAGGTGGCTTTCTTTAACCCTTCTTCTCTCGACATGCAACTCCCCAGAGTGGGCTGTTTGTCCCCCCCAGCAGAAAACAAACAGTCACATCAGCAGCAGAGGGTGTGGGGGCCGACGCTTTTTGGGCATCAGAACTGGCAGTTTTTAGAGCCTCCAAATGAGTAGGCGACTGTGCTGAGGCTCTTTCTCCCACCACAAATCACGAAGCCAAATCTCTCAGCTGCATGGCATGTCTGCAGGAGCTCCTCCTCCGGTGCTGGCTAGTGTGGGAAGGGCTCTGCTGGCACGCAGCTCACCCCAGCACTTGTGTGCGTGTGGTCAAAATCAAGACGAGCCCCAGTGCATGTGTCTGAGATGCACACGTGGGCAAAGTCTGCCACTTCTAACCTGCCTGGCTTCACAAGAACAACCCAGAGCACACCAAACATCAGTGCTGTGTGCAACCAGCCAACCCTCCAGGGATGCTGGCACTTGGATAGCCCCGTGCAGGAAGCAGGGAGCAAGATGTGGGCATAAGTGCCTAAGAGAGTAGAGGTCTTCCCCTCTTCTTCTTCAAGAAGGGAGGGAAACAAATTAGCTAAAGGTAGTGGAAACAGATGTACTTACATATCTTGTACTCTGTAAAAGAAGGGCCCTTCCAGTGAAACAGATGGGTTTAAGTGCCATTTAAAGCAACTCCTGCTTTACCCAAGAAAGCCTCACACAGGCTTTGCGTATGGATTACGCAAGCAGTTTATACAAAAAAGACTTTGGCCACACATTCCTAACATCACAGGAAGCCTTCTTAATCAAAGCCGAACCCAAGTAGTCAAGAAAAACAGCCCCTACATCCTTGAGCCTCAAGCAGTGATATGGACTCCAACTACCTGTGGTTGGGATCTGAGCTTAGTGCTGCTTGTCCTTCCCTTTTCTGCTCATGCCCTTTCATAGCTCAGTCATAGGGAGACGTTTTTTAGCACCATGTAACAGCACACCTTCATTGTTTCTCAAGAATTGTGTGAAGACCCTCACAAAGGTGCATAGGCACAAGGTGAAGAAAATTCACAAAGGCAATCACACAAACAGAAGTTGTCACTACAAACATCACATCTCTAAGCTCTTCAGAGCTGAGCCCCCCATTTAGCACGTACTGCCTCAGCCAGCTTACACCTTCCTCTACATTAATTTTCTTCAGGGACCAGAGCAATGAGAGCTAAGCAATAGACTTCAGAGATTTCCTCTTTCTGCCTCCTTTCTTTTGCTGTCCTGTACTGCAGGCTAGGGTCATAGCCAATATGTACTTTGGACCTGTGAACAGCGAAGGATGTGGAAGACAGGTAACACCTTAATTTCTCATTGCGTGCAGAGAAAAGATACTAGACACAAAAATGCTGGAGTTATTTGTTTGTCCCCTTTCAGTGAAAGCACCACTTAACAGCTCAAACCTCCACAATGGTAATGATAAGACAGTCAGGCTTTGTCAGAATAATCAGCATAGATAGAAGAAAGATGAGCTTGAATGAATTTTAGAGATAAAACTCTCCTCTCAGTCCTTCCTCCATACAGACTAGTCCAACCACTCAGCTCACGCTGCTGCCATTTCAGAAGTGACAGCTTTCAGCAGAGCCAGGACTGGTTTGCAATGCTAAGCTGAAGGAAGAACACGCAAGCAACAGCCGAACACAAAAATGCAGAGGAAATAAAAGTGTTTCGAAAAAGAAAGAAAATAATCCCAAGGATATAAAATAGAGTGGGGAAAATAGAGTGGAGTCAAGGTAAAAGGCTTCCAAGCAATGAGAGAAAAGATGCCATTTTGGCTCCTTGCTTAAAGCAGTGATTAAGAAAAAAAGTCTAGTACTGGCAAAGATGAAGAGACAGGGAAACATGCAACATACCTGCTGGTGGTTAAGCTAAAAGCTTGAGGGTTCATCTCCTGCAGAAAAGAGCATTCCTGCTAGACTGCAGCTCCATCTGCTTCTGCCCATGAATACTCTTGCCACCAGCACTCATTTACTCTTGCCAACAGTGCACACTTGAGCCTTTTCCTTGTAAGCACTCACACCTGTTTTCTCTAAAGCTGGTGCTTGTGCTCATACACTCCTTCTCTTATCAAGTAGCTTCAGGATCAGCTGGCCCTGTATGAGCCACACCTAGATATAGTTCTTGTAGCTTCAGTACCTCACCTGTCATGCTTCAGATGTTGCTCCAAGGAGCCAGTGCCCTTCTAACTGTGGGAAGAAAAGGAGTAGCATGTTGACACTATCACCTCACTCTTGTTTCCACATTTTCAGGGTCAGCTGCCCACTCCAGGCTGTACAGTCCCATGCTTGCTAACAGGGTTGGAGTCACAGAATTCCTTCTGTTCATCATTAATAAAAAAAAAAAAAAAGACATCAAAACCAAATAATAAAGCAACCCAGTGTTTTTGGCTGAGAGGGGAAAGAAGAAAAGTGATTGCAACTCTGAGTCCAAAATAAACCTGTCCTTTGCAGATGCAGTGCTAGATGAGCACAAAGCTCTGGGATAAGTGTGGACAACAAAACGGATGAAGCAAAATTTTCTCACACATTTGTGAGCAAATTGGCTAAACTGTAGCCTCTGTCATGGTAAGGTGGGAAAACACTTTAAGATGTTTTCACAGGAGAACAAATTTGTCCAACTTTTCAGTTTCATACTGCATATGTTCCTCAGGCCAGATTTTTGGTGGGTCTTTCTTGGATGGAGCACTTCCAGAGCTGCTCTTGGCCTAGGGAGTGAATCCTGCTGTTTGCAGCAGGAAAACAGAGTGAAATACTGGCAAATACAGAATTAGTGCAGGTCTAACTTTTCCCACCTCAGTGTGACCAGCCCTGACTTATACACTTACTGATGATGAAACCTGCACTTGGACTGCATATTCATTACTGTTTGCTGGCTTGGGACAGTGCTTTTGGCAAGACTCTGAACAGCATTATCTCTTTCTAACAGAACAGGAACATGCAACAGAGTCCTTTCAATGCCTGTGTCTCATGTCATGTAGTTAAGAAATGCATTCAGAGTGCAAATACTCAACCAGCCATTTAAACAACCTGGAGGAGCATTACTGAGAGGCTATAGGACACTAGCAGAGCACAAGGATGAGGGCAGTGTATTTGGTGAGTGTAAGGTTAAAGTAAATATTTGAACAACAAACTGGAATTCATCCAGCTCAGCATTTTATTCAAAAGGAAGGACGTGATGAATAGCTGAAGCTGGCATCAGAGGAATATAGAAAAGTCCAAAAGAGAGAATGCAAACAAACAAGGATATTCACAATGGAAAAAGGGAGCTCCAAACCACCTGAAGCCTGGAGAAAAATTGGTTTCGCATATATGGGAAACAGATCTCTGACTTGACTCTGTAAGAAGGGTTTGGGCAAAACCAGAGAAAGACAGGAACTAAGGCATAAGGAAGGAGGAATGGCTGCTAAACATCCAGATGCAGTCAGGTATCATTTAAGCATGATATTGGTTTTCAGAACAAAAGTAATAACAAATCTGAGTATACACCAAGCATAAAAATACTAGAATAACATTTAGGCCCTGCAAAGGTACGTGAAAGCAGAGGAAGATCTCTCTGCAAGTTAGATCTATATGTCTCTGCCTCTCTATGTACTTGCAGAGCACCTGCTGGTGTCAGTGGAGTAGTGTCCAGGCTGTTTGTCCTAGCCTGAGACCCCTGTAAGAAGGAGGATTTGGATTTCATATCAGGAAGTGAGGAATGGGCGATCTCTTCCTAGAGTTAATTTAGTCCATCCTTTCTAGAGAATCAAAGAGAACAAAACTGGCTTTTCTCCCAGAAAAAAAAGAAACCAGAAAAAAAAGAGTGCCAGTTTGGGGCCACAGCAACAGCACTGGTTGTATGCTTGCTGTCCCTTACTTGAGAAATACTGAAGAAGTTTGACGTTGCTTGGTTTCTGGAAACGTTCCTCATAAGATGTAGAGTGGTGAAGCCTTCAGGAAGACAAACAGAATCTACAAAACAGAGGAAACCCTTGTAATTTTTTTTCCTCCCAGATGTTCCTTCAAACATTTGAGTTAGTGTAAAAAAAAAAAAAAAAAAGATTAAAAAAAAGAAAAGCTTAAAACTGACTAACCAAAATCACTTTTAATCAGGTTTTGTTTCCATGGCACATTTGATGTCATGAGCTTAATAGCTCTCTAGTGATCCATAGTCTTCCAGGAAAAAAAAAATAAAAAAGAAAGAAAAAAGAAACCCAGAAAAGACTAGACAACCTGAATGCCAAATGTTGAATACATCTTTAAAAATATCCTTTCTGAAAAGTTTGGAGGCCTTCCTTCTCTTTTAAGAAGCAAGGGAAACCAAAAATCAAACCAGGAATTTCCCCCTCCCACACACCCCCACCCTGCATATCACTTGAAATCTTTGCACAACAGTTGGAATACGGAGACCTACAAATATATTATTAAACTGCAAAGGAAATGCATAAAAAAGACTGTTATAAAAATAGCTGTAAACCACTTTCCTTCCTTCTACAGATGCAAACTCTCAGGAAACATCTTTCTGTCAAAACTGAAACAGATTGTGGTGTTCAGCAGCACATTTCTTCGCTAGGGAAACATTCTTGGTGTAGTATTTTTGTTCTTCTGATGTTTTTTCCCAAGGATTTTCTAATTAATCATGGTGCTGATGATGACAGCAGCCATGCTGTTACTGCTACTAACACACACAAGTCTCATCGAAGGTAAAGTAGGTGCAATTTGCTTTTATTTGAAAGCTTTTGTCCAGTGATATTTTTATAGCCTGACCTGGTACCTGTGGTCAAGCAACACTCCCAGTCTCACCAGTCTGCAGGATCTTTAGCTGATTTTATGAGAAGAAAAAAGGGCAGATCTTTGGCTTCCTGCTTTTCTGGTTGTTTGGCCACTGGCAATGTTCAAGAAGGGGCACAGCCCTCTCTGCCTGGTGGGTTTAGTATGTACACGAGAGAGGACGAAGCTTCAGACGACTAAACTTACAGGAAACTGCTGCTGGAGAAATTAAATATGAACTATACTTAAAAAAGGCAAAATGTTAATATTGAGTAGAAGCTTTGTTTCTTTGAACATTAAGATTTTACTGCAGTTATAATAAAATACACAGCAAAAGTCCACTAAATTAGATGGAATCAATTGAAATTCAGCTTCTTTTTAAATAAAAGCTGAGACAATTCTGTTTAAGAGATGCCTAACATGTATGTTACACAAAGTATCTATAAAACACAATATGAAAAAAAATAAAATACTTCTATAGTCACTAATCAAATTACTTTATCATGCACTGCTGCTAGAATAGCAAAATGAATCAGTGCTATGTCCTTCACATGTCTGGGCTGGAACCCTGTAATACATGTAGAGTGAATCTGGATGCTGTCAAACAAGCCAAATTACTAGCTAGCCATAATTTACAACCCATTTGGCAACATAAATAGGCTTGTCACATTAAAATAATTATCATACTTTTAAAGGGTGATATCCAGTGGAATTTTAAGAATAAACTTAAAAAGTGAATGTTAGCTCTGTATGTGAAAGGGTTTGAACTAAATTTGCTCTACTGAGGAATTACTCCAAGCTTTTGATGTTCTAGTAGAGAGTGTCACAGGGCTGATTGTGCTTTATACCACCTGTATACATGTCAGAATTTGCTCTGGCACACTCATGCAAAATGTAGTGGCTGGTCTATTTTGGTCTAGAATGAGAAGATAATAGATAAAAACACAGACACAACAAAATGAAAAGAAGAGAAAGAAGAGGAGAAAAGAGAAAAGAGAAGAGAAGAGAAAGAGAAGAGAAGAGAAGAGAAGAGAAGAGAAGAGAAGAGAAGAGAAGAGAGAGAAGAGAAGAGAAGAGAAGAGAAGAGAAGAGAAAGAAGAGAAGAGAAGAGAAGAGAAGAGAAGAGAGGAGAAGAGAGGAGAGGAAGAGAAGAGAAGAGAGAGAAGGAAGAGAAGAGAGAGAAGAGAGAGAAGAGAAGAGAGAGAAGAGAAGAGAAGAGAGAGAAGAGAAGAGAAGAGAAGAGAGAAGAGAGAGAAGAGAGAAAAGAGAAGAGAGAAAGAGAAGAGAGAAAGAGAGAAAAGAGAGAGAAGAGAGAAGAGAGAAAAGAGAAAAGAGAAGAGGTTTGTTGTTCAGGATGCACATTTGTTTTCTTGTTTGGGATACTGGCTTGTTTGTCACCCTAACCCTGTGTCATTACAGAAAAGGTAAAGTGTATTAAAAAACAGGATAACCCCTTCTCATACTTTGGTAATGCTTTTTTTGCCTTGTTTGTCCTATGTGGGTTGTATTTTACATAGCAGAATAGATTTATTTGGACACACGTTAATGTATTTACATGTTATTAGTCCCAATTATGTTCTATAACAAACATTTTAGCAATTTTTCTCAACAGGAACTTTTTCATGTAGATTCCCAGTGAACCATCCAGCCATTCACATACAGACCCATGTCCAAGTTCTAAAGTGTTTCTATTTATCCGGCTTAAAACCGAACATCTCCAGACAGAAGAGGCTGACAGGCACATGGAAGACCCCAGTTAGTGCACATAGATGAAGTGTGGTATAAACTGTAACATCTTTAATTCACATCCTGGGAAGCCTTGCTTCCAAAATGTTGCTGTATATGAGAACATTCCTTATGAATTACTTTCAAGAGAAGGATGAGGAATAATAACATTAATCTCTGTAGAGATTAACAATTCATAGTTGAGCTTGGTGGCAGCTGCTTGCTGGTATGACTACAAGCTGTGTATGGCACTAAGGCAGCCAAATCAAGTGAAAAATACCTGCCTATGAAGTCAATATTAGATCCATATACTATAAATCTTGTGAAGTTATAATATCTGTATTCTGTTTAGAAACTAAGTCACTGATTAAAGTCAGGGGCCAGGACCTGTAGGGATCTGGATCCATGACTGGAGCAAGAGGAAACCACAAATAAATGAGAATTTTTAAGAGCATGTTGTTATCATTACTATACATACCCACACATGCACACACTAGCTTATACCAACATTTTCTTCTATTTTTTTTCATTTTTCTTTTTTGGTAACTGGCAATCAAATAGAATGTTTTAAAAGAAAAACAAAAAAAAACCTCTTACTGAAAACTGTTAACTTTTTCATGCTGAAAATATTCTCCTCATTTTGTTTTCTTCTTCGTCCTAATTTCTCCTTCCTCAGAATTGTCTTAGCCACTCTCTCTCTCTTGCTTGCTTGCTTTCTTGGTGACTATCAGCTTTTAGGAATGAACTTCAGAGGAGTCTAAAAGAAAAAAAAAAATCAGTTCCAGATTGGCTCTTGGTCTATTAACTGCTACAAATACATATTGCAGGCTGTTCAGAAGACTGTCCATAAAATACACACTCTTTCATCTCCGTGTTACCCTTTCAGCTGCAGTTCCAGGCAGTAATAATCAGAAGTCATCATTGCTTTCTCAAGGATCCATGCTCAGGACTGAGTCTGCCCTTGTGGAAAGGAGGTGTTCTCAACAAACACGCCATTCCTCCATCACCTGGTTTTCTTTTGGTTTTGGTTGGTTGTTGGTTTTAGTTTCTTTTGCCTTTTTATTCCCCCCTGCTCCTCCACCTTTTGTCCCTTACTAGCACATCTGTTTCCTTCTTGATCCAAATTATCTCTTAAACTGACCTGAGTCACCTACCCTGTTTTCTGGTGAGATTCCAGCATCTTTTCTTGCTACATCATCCACATAAGAGCTTTTTGTCTCCTGCAGCATGTTCCTTTTGAACGGCCCAACTCAATCTGCAGCAGTAGTTCACTTTAAAACAAAGACCTCTTTCTCTCACCCATTCTCCACCCCTTCCTCCCCTCACCCAATCAGCAGAGTAACTCCAGTATTAAGGATAAGCAATTTTTTCCCAACTCAGTCAGCATTTCTGTCCAAGTTAGATAAAGAATAGAGGTTTTTCTATATCCATTTTAAAGTTTTACTTTTAAACTACAATTGCAGCACCTTCTTTCTTTGCCTGTACTGGGGATCCAAATTGTCTTATGTTTAATGTTCTTCTGTCCTAAAGTTCAGTATAAGATCAAATATTCAAAGGTACCAAGTAGCTCCCAGGTTTTCCAGATTTACATCAGAGCAATAGAGAAAAATCTGAACTCAAAGTCCCTGAGTGATGTCTGCATCACAGATTTTATTGTTATTGGCATGTACTATAGTGTCCCCAGCAAACCCCACATGTCTCTGATTTCCACAATGCCCTCTAACCTCAGAGTTAGATTTCCCTACACAGACCCATAAAATGCACATAAGGAGAAAATAAGGGCCATGGCTAACATGAAAGTGAGCTGAGCTGTGGCAGCTTTAGACCCGTTTTCTGGTTGTTCCACCTCTGCAGGAGATCATTGGACAAGTGAGAGGCAGAACCCTTGACAGCACTGCAGTTCAGCCAGGAGCTCAGAAGTCACAGAGCATCATGCACCAGAAGCCTCCCAAAACACATCCACAATTTTTTGTTTGTTTTGAAATTAAACTTAAGAGAGCAGAAACTATTCAGCTTGCTACACCTCAGATCAAATACTTGTTCTGCACATGTATCATGCATAGGACTGATCCCACAACAGCACTTCACCTTTAGAAAAATTTACTTTGTGGTTACAGCAAGGAATGAGGAGCTGAGATCTCTAGGTTTTGGTCCTATCTCTGTTTGAAATGCCTCTATAAAAAAGGAGAGTAATGAAAAGGAAAGGGAAAGGGTGCTTATTGGCATGGAGAAATGGACACTACATCCCTCAGAGAATTGCCTTTTCTCATGGAGCTTGAGCTGTGTAAGGTCTCTTCTTCTGAGACCTTACACAGAACTAGCCACTAATAATGATCTAAACTGATTAGAAATGGGGCCTGATTCACTACTACTAGTTTTTGCTCCCAACTCTTTACAAAAGCTGGAATTTAAATCAATGTTCTTTATCTGATTCAGGATGGTTTCAGATCAATCCCAACAGCCTTTGGTATATTTGAATGCTCTATAATTTCATTAACCTGGATTTTTTTCACAGATATTTAATCTGAGGTATTTTTTTTTTCTCTTCTGGTGATATTAAATTGTGCAGCATTGCACTGGGCTTTTTAGTGATGACCATCCAACAGGTTGGTTAAAGGGAAAAAAAAAAAAGAAAAAGGAAAGAAAAATCACAAGGTAACAAGCTGTGATTGATGCTTTTTGAAGCTTTTCTACACATAGGATTTCAGCCACATAACTTCTACCCATTTTAATGGCCTTACGTAACAAAATCCCTTTTCACATGTTTGGGCTAGCACTTAAAGCACTGTAATGTATTTGTGGCTCTGCCTGACTATGCAACAAATATTCCCTTAAACATACTTAGGAGTCTGAAGACAAGAAAGAATGATTTATCTTGTGATGCTTTTTGTGGCTGCTGCCTCTAGCTGTCCTTCAAGCATCTTTCTGCAGAGATGCCTCAGCTCTTCACAACGTAGCTGCTGAGTCAATAGTTTGCCACCCAGTGTACAAAAGAAACCTGCACTTGGTACAGGTTTACTTCAACATAAACTCCAGACCATGAGAAGCTGCCACATGGAGAGACAAGACACCACCCTAACATGACTGGGAAGAAGGGCAGCAAGGACCTCTGTCTGGGAAATCACTATTCATCATAGATTCACTCATCCCTAATTATCAGTCACAGCCCTTTGGGTCTTTGTTGTCATTTAAACCAATATCCTTTTACGCTGCCCTAGCCACAACTAGAGGTCTTCATGTAGCTAGAAGTAGAAATTACAACTACTGTAAAGCCCCTTTACTTTGCAAAAGAAGTGAAATGAGGTTTACTGTGAATAAACATTCAGATGAAAGCTTTCCAAAAGGTGCAGTAGTTGGGATTTTTGACAACAGATGCAACTTAAAAGTAGTTTTGTTTTCTTTTTTGTCATCTTCTTTTGCTTTTCTGTTGTTCTTGTTTTTTCTTGTTGTTGTTGTTTATAAATCACAATGTTTTCTTCTCTGTGTGGCATGCAAACATGATTAGGTCAGTGAATAATGGTAGATTTGTTGGTATTTGCTGCTTTGGATTGGTGCCTAAGTAGTCTAAATCACATATACACATGCTGGCATCACTGGATGTGAGATTACCTAAATGGAGACTTATGTATGCCTTTTTAGTAATTAAAATTTCTATTGTGTTTGGTGTCTTTATTAGGAGTCCCTGAGCCCTCTTAATTCCCAGTGTTAGAATCCCTGTTGCCTATTTTTAATACTCTTGCAATGTAAATACATTTTTCACATCACTTTACAGACCTTGTGTGCATAATGTCCAAATAAACACAGACAGTGAATCATATAATTCCTGGATTTTTTACATGTAAATAGTATGAATTCAGGGCATGGAGCACAGTGAATTTATGAGGATGCTATCCTGGCTTGTAAGACCAATTAAACAAAAAAGTAGACTGCTTTAGCTGTTTTGCAAAACCCAAACCAAGCCAAAACAAAAACTTTGAATATTTCATTTACATTTTGTTTACCTGGAGCTCCCAGCGAGTTTCAGTCAGGTGTGTGTTCTCATGAGCCATTTGCATTTTAGCACTGCCATATTGCTGCAGCTGTGACAAGCAGAAGGAAGAGGTCATTCATTTGCAAAAAGGCAACATTCAGTAATGATGAAGAGATGGTAGGGAGCTGACCCTGTCACCTGATCCACCTCAAAGTGGGACCTGCAAGCAGTGACTACCACAGCCTCAAAAAGCTGGACAAGGTCATAAGTGAAATGACTAATTTAAGAGGTGAATAATCATAGAATCAAAGAATGATTAAGTTTGGAAAAGACCTCCAAGATCATCAAGTCCAAACATCAACCCAACACAACCAGGCCTGCTAAACCATGCCATGAGGTGCCATGTCTATACATTTTTTTTTAACACCTCCAGGGTGTTTTCTCTTTCAGGACAGAAATTTTTCCTAATATGCAACCTTAACCTCCCCCAGCACAACTTGAGGCCATTTCCTCTCATCCTATCACTTGTTACCTGGGAGAAGAGACTGATCCCCCCACTCCCAAGTCCCTTTTCAGGCAGTTGTAGAGAGCAAGGTATTTGGTATCTGGTTCTTACAGCCTTTGGTGTTGCTAAACTGTCCATGCACCAAACTGTCCACACAATCTGAGAGCAAGGCTGTGGTGCAGTTTTGCTCCCAACTCTCTTGTGACTGAACAATGCCTTAGGTAAGAGCCTTGATGTTTGTGGCTTGGTGATAATTGCACAGGATGCTGTATTTAATAGAATTTCCAGATTTCATTCCAACATAACAATGAAACCTCCTCAGGTTACTGCAAGCAGGATATTTGAACAGACAAGAGAGAAGGGCCAACAAAAACTTTGCATACACTGCTATGATATATGCAGCAATACAGCACACTGAGTCTAAATTAGATATCACTGCTAATAACCACAGAGCCAAAGAGTTTTACTGATTTTTAGTGTTTAATTTCCATTCCCCTCACATTCTGCTTGGCAGGTGTCTGAAATGTCTATCAGACAAATGTCTTTGTTTTGCCCTGGACCCCAGAAGATGGGGCAGACTCAACACGTTCTCAGTTTCAACACATTACAAATGTTTTGTCACAACGAGCAGGACACGTCTGCAAACAATGTGACAGCTGCGTACTTTATTCTTTCAGAAAGGTTCCATTCTCAAAGTTCAACACTAACTCCTGAACTCTGACATGTTCCCATGAAAGAAAACAGTCTTCCCTGATTTACAGATCCCAAAATATGCCGGATACCTGCCTCAACAATGAGTACACCACTTCAGTTACCTGAAGAATATCTCAGAAAACTGGATGAAAACAAAGAGTTTGAGATATCCTGAAGAAATTACTCTGTGCTATTTTCTTGTTTTGGTCAAAACCAAAGTATTTTGGTGGGCAGTATTTTAAAGAACGTGGAGATTTCAGTAAGTAGTCTTTTTTTTTTTTTTTTTAACCCCAATGGACAAAACTTTTTTCTTCCCCCAAACAGTTGCATTCCTTTTGGCATTAGCTTACTTCCCTCAAGAACTGGAAGTGAGACCAAGCAGTGTGAGTGAGTGTCAAACACACTTTTCAAGGTGTCTACAGGCACAGCACCCTCTTGGTAAGAGTTTTTCTGGGGAGGTTTCAATATTGTGTGTTTCAATGACAGCATCTGGATACAGACCACATGGCCACCTACCACATCCTCCTGAGAAAGGCTGGGTGACATTCCTGGTTAAACTGCTATCAGTGAGAACTGCAGAGTTGTGCTCCCAAAACACTCACAGATGACTCTCACTTTTGCCAGATTTTTCATCCAAGTTCAAAATAAACCATTCCAGGGTTGGAGAATTTTATTTGTCAAGGCTTTAAAAAAAAAAAAAAAAGCTCAAAACCATAATGAAAAGTTTCTTGTTGAAAGAAATATTTTGTCCAGTATGAAACAGATTAACTTTGCAGTCCTTCAGTTTTTAATATATTTTTTTTGTTATTGTTTTCTTTTGATTTTTTTTTAATCTTTTTTTTTGGTGAGCCAGCCACTCCAGGATCAATCTCCTCAAAGTAAAACTTGCCTTTTCCAAAAGGAGGCAGAGAAGATGTAAATCAAATGTTCCCAGATTGTCTAAGCGACCTAAAAGCAATATTATTTTTCTTTACCTCAGGCAAAAATCCACACCAAACCACCTGCATGTGTGCCTTTGCATATCACACAAATGCTTTGGGGTCAGGTGAAGGCTGTGAGTATGGAGACCCAAATGGTTTCCTTAAGCGTGTCTTCTCTGTGGCACAGTGGAGCTTTCTGCATCTCCTGGACCTTTCTGCTCCCTTGCCTGTGTTCAGTGTAAATAACTGGTGAGAGGTGCTTGCTGAGCCTGGAGCCCTCTTGGGCAATCTAGTCTCTGATTAAATTTATGAGACACACTGTCATGTCCCTCCGGTGTTCAAGTGTAAGGGGAAAAATTAGCTTCTTACTCTGAAAATGTTCATCTAATAGAAGTCTGTCAGGCCTTAGTCACTCCTTGCTCGTTAAGGTGACAGTTCAGCAGGGGAATAGCAGTGCAGTGGGAAGCTCTCAGCCCACGTGGCAGCCCTTTCCACCTCCCAAAGTTAAGCTGCCCAGAGGTGGAGTCCACGCTCCTCACACAGTGCTGGCAGCAGCACCAGAAAAGCCAGAGCCAGGAATAGTGCTGACACAAAGCTGCCATTAAAGGAAAGAAGCCATGCTGTCCCAGGTCATTAGATGACTAGGCTACTAATATGAATAGAAATAAGCATATTTCTTACACAAATTACCACCTGCTTACTGAGGTTCAGCAGTGGCTTCCCATGCTGTAACCAAATGGGAAGTTTCACAGCTCAAAGGAGCATTTCACAAACCATGCTGGAGGAGGACATCATTCTCTCCACTGCAGTTTCAAAGCAACAGCACATTTCTCTCTTTCCATCTCCTTTTGCCTCTTCCCCTTCTGTATTTATTTCCTTGCAAATGTTGTGGAAGTGAGGCTGTGCATTAAGCAAATACACTTCTCATTGGATACCGTGCACACTGGACTCCCACTTCTTGAGGTTTTACACCAAAGTAGTTCCATTATTTTCAGCTTTTTATTGCTTACCTATTGCCATGGCATCTGATGAAATAATCTATTGGGCAAAGTCAGTCAAAGCACAGGTTTCTCCCTTCCCCCAACATGGGAGGCACAAGCACACACAGAACTGCCCTCCAGTTAATTTAACAACATGAAAGTGAAACACTTTACATGTAGGATCCGGAACCTTCATTTTCTAATGTCAAAGGTCACATGAAATACCTCTTACCTTGTCTCAGCCTATTTCCTGGCACAGAGTTGTAATCTCCGAGAACACATAAATGTTTCAGTATTAGTACTAAGAAGCCACATGAGGGAGCATTTGGAGAATTGAAATGCTTTCCTTGTATCATTGTAAATAAGGGAGGGAATCAAACTTGATCCCTCCGGGATATATAGAATTCAGACAAATCTAGAGGTTATTATCCATTTCTCCACTCATACAGAGATGCAGAATTTGTGATTCCCACTGAAGACAGAGTTTCTAAAACAAAAAAAAAAAAAAAAAAGGAAAAAAAAAGCCCATTAGTGGCCTGATCCAGAGAGTTTCTTACTCCTGCCAAGGTAGGCTGTGACTGGTATACCTGAATGAGAGTGCAGATAAGTGGCTTTAATTTCAGCCAAATGAAAATACAAGACACTGTACAGGTTATTCAGGGCTAAGTGTGGCAGTGATGCCAGATTTCCCAGATCATCATCAGCCTTGGATGGCAGTGGCAGGGAGTAGTAAGGTCCCAGTTCCTACAACCCTGTGACTGAGGCAAACAGCTCAGCCTAAATGTTTCTAAGTAACTATTACATCTTATGCTTTTATATCTTACAGTTTATTGAAGAAAATAAACCCCACAGGTGCATAAAATGAAACCAATCTCAATATTTTTATAAGCTGACTCGCAATTTTTTGAACGTTTGAAGTTGGCTATACTGAAGCTAACCAAAATGGGAAATACAAGAAGATCTCAGCAGGAGCTGTGGTGGGAAATGGGGATACATTTCTGCTCTGTACTCTTACCTCAGCAAAAAAATATCAGCTGCAGCTTGGGCTATCCTCATCGACAGGGTCATCTCAGTCTAAGAACAACATCAAAAGACTGTACTAGAAAACATTTTTGGTAGTAGTGCTAAACAGGTGTTGAATGAATAAAAAATGTAACACTCTGTCTCCTGAAGTCAACATCCATAGCAATTGTTGTCAGTCAGAGAAACTCATAGTAAAAGCCATTTTGAAATCAATTGAAAAGCACTTCACCAAGATCACATTTTTTCTTCAGTCTTTACAGCTAAAATTGGTTAAAGAACAAATAATTAATGAATTGTAGGAAAACTGCAGTGATGATGTTATGAGCACAGGTTGCTGTGAATGTTTGACTAAGGAATTTGCAGCCGGTTTTAATGGGCAGAAGTTCCAGCAGCCACTTCTCTCCATCTGCCTGAACCATGCCACCAGCTCCAGTCACAGCAGAAAGGTGAAAAGGCAGAAAAACCCAAACTCTGAAATCATAGGATCACAGGATGTTGGGGCTTGGAAGGGACCTCCAAAGATCAAGTCCAACACCCCTGCCAGAGCAGGACAAGCACGTTTGCTCAACCTTGCTGGAGAAAGTCCAAAGTACTCCTCATCACAGTATTTGTGGTGGGAGTGGTGGATTTCTGCTCAGCCACATCAGGTCCAGGGCACCTGGTGGCAACCTCCAAGCTGCAGTGGGTCTTGTCTGGCTGGTTGTGGGGTGGCCCTAAAGATCACAGTGTGCAATTTATCTGCATTTGAAATAATCCCAGTTTTGCTAAGGATTAAACTTAACCCAGATCACCCCAGTGAGCTGGTTTATGGCTCAGTAGCCCTGCACAGTTTGGCAATGCAGCCAAGCTGGGAGCAAACTCTGGCACAGGAGCATGTGTTGGAGGGCAGGACCTCTGCAAGCCTCCTCTGCTCTGAAACCAGAAACATGAACATGGCAGCTTGATGATGGAGAAGAGGCTGGAGTTTGTCCTCTCTAATTTTCACTGCTTATTGGTTTTCTTTGCATGAAATCATGTGACCACATTTATTAAGCCAAGGAAGGTCTGAAAGTCAGGTGTTTGCTGTTATCCTCATCTCCAGAGAACAATTCTTTGCAGCTCCAGTAAATAGGACTTAAGAGGTAAATGGTATTACAGTGTTAATTTCAGAGTGAATTATTCAAAAAGTGCTCCATATGTCAGCAAGCATCATTTTGTGAAACTATGTTAATGTCTTCCTTAAATACAGTTCTCCCTTTCTAAAAGCTGTTTTATAGATCCAGGAAATATGTCTAGTATGGAGAAGTGCTTATTGTAAAGGATGTTTTAGTAGTTGTGTTCAATTAATGAGGAAGGCAGGATGCAGCCCTATATAAGAAATAGCATAACAGCAATAATTCCTTGGGGCTTGGGAATCTTCACACTTTCAGGTACTGTGCAGTTATCTGTTCTAGATGCCAGGTCAGTTTTATTTCATATTCTGCATTTTACATCAAAAATAAGGTATTCTTTCCTTGTGACAGGACTCTCTGCAAAGAGTTGAGAAGGGAAAAATAGAAAGAAATTGTTGCTTTTCAGCAGAGATGCCTGAAAGTACATCACTCAGCAAGGACCCCAAAGCTTCTAGGATCAGCTGAAACAAATAGAAAATTCCAAGTGCTGACAGCAACAGCCATTTGATAAGGAAAGGATAAGATGGCAAAATTCTGCTTTATCCTACTGGCTCAACCAACAGCTCCCTCTCTGCCATTTCTCAAGTTCAAAGGATGACAAGAAGATGCATGAGCAGCAGAAGACCTGCCTAGATTTCCCCATGCTGCCATGTTATTGTTCAGCAGGTAAGAGGTTGCCTTGATTGAAGAGGGAATGCATGTGCTTTGAAACTGTACAGCAACAAGAAGCACTCAGGAATCCAAGTGGAAAACCTGGTTTTCTGTGTGTCTCCTGTTCAGCTGAGAGGACCAAAACTCCCTGTCTTTTACATTTCACACCCTTTCCATGAACTCTGCGGCACTGAGGATTAAAAACAAACAAATGGAAATATTAAGAGGATTTAAAATGTCTGTGAGGTGGCTGTGCCCCTGCCATCTTTAGTAAATAATGGCTGCATCTATGTTTATTTGTGTTACAAAATGCTTATAAGCTCAGCCAGGCTTGGGATCCTACAGTGAGGGCCAGCAGAGAGACAGGGAGGTGACAGCAGGGAAGAACTGTTCTCATCCCTATTGTACAAGGGATAATTGCAACCTGGGGAGATTACACCCAACTGAGCTCCAGTCACAGTTGGTATTGGTGGAAATGCAAGTGCAAAGGACAGGACAGAAAGCTGGAACTGTCACCTCTGTGTCTAAGAAGCAGCATCAAGGCTAGAACTGTAAAAATCCATGGCTCCCCCTCCCCCAAACCCAGCCCGCTTGGTTTAACTCCTGATAACACTCTCTGAGCTTCTTTATTGTGTCCACAGACAAAGAGTGCTGTTTGCTGGTAGCTGGGACATCAGTGCTTTAACTGAAGCTTATTTGGGAGGCTGGATCTAGAGGTCCAGAGCTCGGTCTTGGCTCTGCATTTCTTGCTATGCAGGTGAAAGATCTAGCTGGACTTCACTTAGATATTTTTATATGATTATACTAAGCACTCTGTGGATGATGGCATTGTATTACAGAACAAGTGCTACTATTCCAGTCTGTTTCTGCTTCTCCCTTTCCAATTTTCCCCTCCTGAAGTGGTTCACTGATCTATGCTGTTCATATGTAAAATACAGAGCAGAGAGCATTTGTGGTGACAGTTTCCAAATCAGTTAGAAGCCCTGTAATATTCACTCATCTTGCAAACTGCACATGTCCTTGGAACCACAAACTCCTGCAGATCACACCAGCTGTTAGTGATGGAAACCAAAAGAGTAACATCTCTTCTACTCAGTGATTCTCAGAGTTTTTTATAGTCAGTGTGACCTCTTATGCATTTGAACCCATCACAGTGTTGACTTTTCACGTTGGCAGTTACTATAAGTTTGATACTAGTGTAAAATTTAGTTATTGGTGGTGACTTTTGACTTCTCCTTTTAACCATAAAAAGTCTATAGAAAGAATTAATCCAAGTCAAAAACTGAGGTGAAAGAAATAAATCTTAAACTGCTCTTCTCTTTGAGAAGTGTACTCGACTTACCTTAAAAAAAATCACCTGCGTGGTAAGAGGCCAAAACCCCCCCAAAATGTAGGATATTTTCTTATGGACAACTAGAGGATGAGTTCAAAATCCAAAGTACATCTTATTTTACCTGTAGCAAATCCAACTGGCTCAGGTGAGGACACGTTCACCACTGGCTTGCGATAGCATTATGGCCTCCTGACCACATTTGAACAGCCATACTATCAAAGCAAAACCCAAATAAATTACTAATTATTATTTTTATATTATTCATATATTATAATATGAATATTCACGATATTATTCATATTATTATTACATAGCAACCCACAGCTTTTCATCAGGTTCATAAACCACTGTGGGAAGTGCAGTACAGGAAGCATAAAAGGTGACCACAACTCTCTCACTCTGAACCAGCAATACCAGCAGCAGGAGGTGCAGGAGAACTTGTTAAGGCTGTATTGCTCAGCAGCCAGAAAGGACAACTGGAGGAGAGCCCACCCCAGCCCCTCCTGCTCGGTTCTGACAGGGGCTGCGGAGAACTCTTTTCCACTGCTCACACATGCTGCTGAGTGCAAGCAAACAGATTTCTTTTTTTCCCCTGGGATTTACAAGTTGGCCAAGTTTCAGCAGATTTTCATGAGGGTGGCTAAAAGCACATCGCCAACATCAGGCTGACAGACCTGCCTGCTTCACCCAAATAACGCTTAGCCAGTTTTTGAGTTCCTGTTCTCACACATGAAGATGCTATAAATGAAGTAAGTTTTCCTAGAACAAAAATTAACTACTAAACCAATATATGTCCCACTAGTTTGACTCTACTTTCCTTCACACACGTACACAAATCAGCTTGATGTAGTCTTCAACAGGGAAAATGCCATTCCCAGAAATTAAACTCTGCCCAAATTAAAAGCTAGAGCAAGAGGGTTGTAACTGGGCCATGCCAGGCAGCTTTCATGGTGGTGCACCAAGCTGAGCCAAAAATATTTGCACATGGAAGCAATGTAAGAGAGACAGCTATCAGGATAAATGCCTCTGAGACAAGCCTGGAGGTGAGATTTGAACAAGAAAGGATTGCAAAGAGCTTTGGCTCTGAAAAGTAAGGTGTGGGGTGAATGATGTTTGGTATAATCACACCTTTCTTGTATAAAAGCCCACATATGCTTCTTCATGTGAGGTAACTTCCCCAGAAGGAGCACAGTTTAAAGCATCACTCCTGGAGTGTTTCATAAGCAGCTACTACTACCATACTGCCTATCTTGTCTGACTGAAGACAAGTGGCTGCTCCTTATGCAAACTATGTTAAACTATGTTGCAATAGGTTGAAATGCTGTGCACACTAATTTCAGCTAATTTGTACAAAGACAGTCATACAGCTCTGGTAAATTACTGCAGAAGAAAAATACAGTTTCAGAAGCCCAGTCCATGTGCTATGAATGCTTGGGTCAGGAGCAGCAGAAACTAGGGTGCTTTGATGAGAGGTTCAGCCTCAGTACACACACCACAGCAAAGCACAATGGCAAGGAACTTGCTCGGAAGACCCAGTTTCACTGAACAACCTAACTATGTGACATTTTCCTGCAACTCAACAAGAAAAGCAGATCTTTCCCTCAGTGGCTTGGACTGAACAAGAGGTTTGCCCTCCACACAAGCTCACTCTTGAAGCTGACAGTGCTGCACTTCCCGCTCAGTCATCAGAACTGCACCAATGATCAGCAGTAAGAAAGGCCATTTGGGGATGCTAAAGGAAAATGGGGGGGTGCAATCTGAACCTGTACACTAAGGTGATAACTCATACTCCACCATGCTGCCAGCCAGAGGTGGCCTCAGGCTCTTGCTGTCACTCCAACAGTGCACGGGTACATCTTGGGAGGACACCAGAAGGGATGCTAGAAGGTGGGGTTTTGAGCACTAAAACTCATCCCCATGACCATCCCTGTCTGTTTTGCTGTTGTAGCAATGGCCCACAGTCCATGAGGATCTGCAGACAGTTGCCTGTGTCACAGTGTGCAGAAGAACCAGCTGGTGTGAGGAGTTTCTCAGCCACAGGTTTTCACAAGTCCATCCATTTCACTGAGGAGCAGGCAATCAGTCACTCTCTGTGCAACACAATTGCATAGGCTGGCTTTAAAATTTAGTAGAAAAGACAATCTGATTTCCTTCTCTCTTTGCGCCTCCTTTCATGGAAGGGTTAGAAACTCTATGAGAGATTTACCCAGTCCTTTTCTTCAGGTTCCTTGGCCCCTCCTGTAGGCAGAGACAGCTGGAGTCTGCTTTATATCTACCGAACACCATCCCTGAGGGCATTTGCTCCCACACATGCTTTTATTCTCCCAGCTCTCGACCTATATCCTGTGGCTAGGAGTGACTGGCACAGCAACCAGCCTGGGCTTCTTGATAGCTCCTCCCTGAGCAGCTCTCAGTTAGAGAGTTACAGCTGCAGCCTAGCCCCAGTGCACTGCTTATCTGGGGTCCACCCCAATAACCTCAGTCCCCATTAAGTGTAGCCAGTTCCCATGACACTTTTTCTATAAGAAAATTAGTTATTTCACAGTATTATTACATCCATGGATATATAATATGGTGCTCAAGCATATGGTGTAGTATTGGCCTTGGTAGAGTTAGATAATGGTTGGACTTGATCTTAGAGGTCTTTTCCAACCATGGTGATTCTGTGATTATTTGCAGTCTCTCCACCAAAAGGGTAATCAGCCTTAATATCAGCCCTTCCACCATCACTAATGAAAGCTATATTGGCCTTGTTAATCTGTGTCAGAGGCTATTTCAATTGCTGCCATGACAAACTCACTTGAATTACAGGAGAAAAAGGATAAAAGCAAAGCAGAGAAGGGCAGGCATTCTGCAGTCTTTAGTTTCCATGATTTCTCTCTCCCTCCCTGGTGAAATGAAGGAGTTCCTGTGTGGTCTGTTTGGCAGATGGGTCAGCAGAGGCACTTTCTGCCCTGGACATTCTGCATGAGTTTACATTTACTGCTTGTGAATCTACGTTTTAAAGTGGATTCACAAAGGAGGGCACTTACAGTACTAAAACTAGCAGCAGTAAGTAAACTTCTGTCATAGCAGACTGAATACCAGTGTCAAAGCTATCACTGTGGTTACGTTTTCAGCTGCCAATAGCCAGCAGATTGAGAGTTTTGTAGATTCTGCAAGTGTCATCAACGTACAAAGCCAAGAGCAGGTCTTCAGTGCTTTTCAAAGTATGACAGGATGGTGTGTGGAATTCAAATTTGTCTAGTACCTGCCTATAGGACGTTACAAAGTAACCAAAGAACTCGATGGGAGCTGATCAAAGAAGTGCCAGCTGATGACATCGTTCTTCATTTTATGTATAAAGCTGGATGGGCTGATGAGGATTAAAATCCAAAAAGCCCTACACTGCTTTTTCAGACAGTGCAGATGGAGCCTGTTTTATCTGTGCTCTGTTTATCTGTCAGTGTGTGTGCTTTGGAAGGGCACATTTCCCTCACTTAATTTTTTCCTCTAATTTTTCAGCTTCATGGGAAATTGGTAAGAATTTTGTTACTTTTTTGTTTTTTTGTTGTTGACTACTTCTTCTTCTCTTCCAACTTAAGAACTGCATGTCAGCAAGATACCCCAGTGCTGCACCAATTGCCTTTCTAAACCTGTTACAAAGCTCTCAAAGCTGTTGCTATGTCACTTCTAGATGAATTTGTTTCTGTGTGGAAGTCCATCATTTTCCTCCTTCATCCCTGAATCACTTCTACCTTGTCTGTCTCCTTTCACATTTGGTGACAAGGAATAAAAATGGCACTTTCATAAAAAAAGGGAATGACTAATTTCTGAAGTAGAATTATATATTTATACTTTTCCCCCACATGATTTATGTCACCTGTTTCTCTCATCCCTTTTAGTTGCTCTTCAACAGAATTTCACTCAACTGAGACTACATTGACTTGTGAATTGATACTACACTGGGACACAACTCTCCCTTGGAGCAGTAGCAACTCATTAATTAAGAAGCCACCTTCTGTGCACAGTGATGTGCATTTACCAACAGCACCTTTCTGACACTGCTTTCTACCCCTTTGTTTGTCTTGTGGATGTCCTGCACTTCTGCTCCACCTTCTCTAGCCTGTTAGGGAGCAGTGGGTCTGAGAAGCACAGAGTTCCCATAGATCCTTACAAGCAAGCAGTTTACCTCTTCCTTTCCACAAACCTGTAAGGAAATGCTGCATGAAGAACAAGGTGATGGTGGCCACCTGGGAAAGGGCACCTGAGTTAATATGGAGGCAATCTAAGCTCCAGACACCAACTACTGGCACCTACAGTCAGACTTTGGACATCCCCCCTCCTCCCCCCTTTTTTTTTTCTTTTCTCCACAGTCTGGCTGAGCATCTTTGTGATTCAACTACCAGAATCTTTTCTTCCTTTCTTTGTTTCGTGCCCAAATACATCTGAGGGTGAATTAGTGGGTAACCTTTGTGTTGGTCACTCTGCTTTACTTTCCCACCTCTTCTGATTATTATTCCAACTTTCCCATTATTTGTGAGTCTGTTTCTGACATCTTCAACTTATTCCTAGACTGGAATTCCTGGTTCATACCCAAAATTAGACAATTTTAACCTGCTTTTACTTGCCCCAGTGTTCTGCTTCTTCTCACACTGATTCTTCCTTCCCTGTTTTCCAATGATATTCAACATCCAACGTACAGTCCAAACCTTTCCACATCTGTTGTCTTAGAGATTCAAGTTTCACATCCACAGATAAAAATCTTTAAAGGGAGATTAACCCTAAGTAACAGACTCTGAAGGTCTGATGGTCAGTCCCAGTCTTTGATCCCTCCCCTCTCCATAGTAATGAAATGTTAACCTTACACATTAGGAGCTAAATAATGAAATAAAGATAACGTTGTGTATGGCTTGATTGAGTGAATTCCTGAACAAAGAGTAAACATATGGGGTGTATTACCCAAAAATCACAATCACTGAGGTTTTCCCATTCTTCTTCTAAAAACACAAGCAGATACTAATCTCATCTAGGGTTCTCTCCAGGTGAAGAAAAACTCTTTGAACATAATGAGCTAATCAAGATTAACATGATTCCAAAGAATTAGGGAGTTCTCCAAATATGTTCCAGACATAATGAATATCCAATCCTTTTCAATGTAGATCATAAACAACAGAAATTACTGTCTTGAATTACATGTAGACAGAAACGCTGTTGGTTTCCTAAATGTTTTTCCCACACAGGATTTATAGAAAGTGTTCCTATTCGACCCAGTAAGAGAGGCCCCAGCATTTCAGATGCATGCCTAGGGTGAAAGACAGTCCAAAATCTGAAAGTTTGTTTTGTCAGCAGGCCAAGCAAAAACCAGTGGAATCATTTTAGTGCTGTGGTGGTTTGCCTTGACATAATTGGATCCATAGGAACTTTCAGGAGTAAATTGCATGGGAACAAGGGTAAATGATTGTGTTAATTACGAGAGAGAGAGACATGAATTACACTGGCTGTGGTGTAGATCACTGTGTTGGCTATGACACCTAAAGCATCTCCAGCTACCAATAGGTGAGAGAACATTGAAAAAGAAAAAAAAGAACATGGAACTCACCTCTGAGCAGAGAGGTTCAAATGCAAGCATCTTTACCATGTCTCTCCCACATCTGCATGGAATTAGAAGCAAAGAGAAAAATATTTGCGAAGGTGACGGATTACTTGCTAGGATTTCCCATATTTTTTAATAATTTCAGCAATTTCCCTAGAGCGTGTGAAAGCCCACAGTGCAAATTATTTGATCCTTGTCACTGTTTACATAATAAGCCATAAATGCCTCTGACCTATTGGAGGATTTAGCTCACTCTCTGCTCTTTTGCCATGTGGTCCCAAGCAACACCCTTTCATACTTCCAGAGGTGAGCAAAGCCTGTAAACTGTGAACTGTTAACTAAAGAGAATTATTCAGAAACAGGATGGTCAGATGGCCAGCTGAGTTCTCCAAGAAATAGATTCCAAATCTTTCTGGAGAGAGAAAACTTACAATTTTTTAAATTAGCAATATTTTAGCTTTATACTTAAAATAATTATTTGGAAATACTAACCAAATAAAGACATCTCAGTCATGGTAGTCTACTGTGAACTTGAAAATGCTGATTATACCATCAATTAGTACAGTTTACCAGGGGACAGCTATTTTAGGCAGCATATTAGTATGCTTAGGTCAGGCAAGAGATCAAGAATATTTTTGCTAAAGTAAGAATCTGTAGTTAATCAAGCGTAGATCTCTCAGCATTTATGATATATTTGTTTCAAAAAAAGTAATTACAATCACCACATACTTCATTTCATTAGCAATATGTCAAAGGAACCTTCTGAAGCTCATATGTAGCTCTCAGATTTACCCAAAAGAAACAAAGCCAGATGTGCTGGTGAGACAGGTCTGGGATATCTGGTTGCAGGTAAAATTGCTAATGCGACATTTTTAGCAGTACAATGCATTTATGAAACTTCTTTGTACATCTCCTCTCTGTTCCCATCACAGTCAAATGGACAAAAGACATTCAGATCATCAGTGAGATTAGTATCAGTTAGAAAAGTGAAATGAAAATATTTACCCCCACAAAATGTAGGCTACATATTTTTTTTTTTTTTCCCCCCAAGCAAAAACCAGGCTGCTGTGAAATTTCCAGTATATTCTATTTCTGGGCAGAAGTTGACTCTGTATCTGTGGCAGCCAATGGAAATCAGAATATAGATCCATAAATGAACACTTGAATGAGAATTGGTCTGGACAAAGTACTTAATATCCTATGCACTTAGTGTCCAGGATGTGAATGAGACTTCATATGCACTTGGAGCTAATTTGGGGAACTTCTACACTAAGCCACACTGGGCCAAATAGATGGTCCCCAGGAGAGCCCAGACTTGAGTATTTCAAGCATATGTAATGTGCATATCCAGTTATGTCCATTGAAACAGCTCTAAACCCACTGTTTTGCTTACAGGCAGGTTGAGGAGTAGTTTTATTTTGCATCATTGTAGTAAAATCTTACAAACCTGTGGATTAGATGTGAGTGGAAAAGCAGTCAACTGAGAGGAAAGAAGAGAAAAATAGCAATGTTACAGAATCTCAAATGTTGCTTCTTTTCATTCTCAGAACAGTGCAAGATCCTTCTGTTTTGCTCACTGCTTTCATTCCTGAGGAAGGGCTGTTTCTGCTTCCTATTTAATAGCTTAGCAGCTGACCTAGAAGATATGGCAACCGGGACATGAGCAACATCTTTGACTCTGCTCCTAAAATTGCTGTGCTTCTCTGGTGGTGGCTTTTGGGATTGGAGTTTTGTTCTGTTTTGTTTTTTATTTTGTTTTGGTTAGGGTTTTTTTTGCTGTGGGGTGTTTCTGTTAGTTTGTTTGTTTTGGTTTTTTGTTTGGGTTTTTTGCTTGTTTGGGTTTTTGGTTGTTTGGGGTTTTGTTTTGGTTTTGTTTTTCATAAAAATGGAAACAATTGACTAAGATAAAGAGTTTTCTTGCCAGGATTGTTTTTCTAAACTCTTGCTGCTCTACTACTCACAGGAAAAAGAAAATAAATAGGATAATCTATAACACCACCACATCTATGATGAAATCACACCAGAAAATTTTTGTCTGCCTGGCTTCATGCTCATTCAAAGACCCAAAGCCAAGTAAATGTCAGGCAGTTAGGACTAAATAACCCCTTAGGAGCAGAGGGGATGAAAGATTTGCAAACACCATCCAAGTGTCTCCACTAAGCATGGAAAAAAGTTAAGAAGGAAAGCACTTTTCAACTCCAAACACAGAGAGGCTTAACAATTTTGAAGCAGAGCAGTCACCCCCACCCTGCACCCATGCACATACAGCCAGCCAACAGCAATAGCTTCTCCCTCCCGACAAAGCCTTAGGACATCACAGGGATGACCTGAGCCTGTGACAGCACAGTAGGGTTCAGATTGGTATTTATGAGGCTTGAATACAAACCTGAGCAAAAAACTGCTGGTAACCCTCTGCTGGTGCACTGTACCAGGGTCCTCTTTTCCTCTGAATTGTTTTTAATATGATTACTGAGTGAGCTTTTACATACAGCCTGTGGTGGGGATAAACATCTTGGAACAGTTGGAAGTGACTGATGTCAACACAGTCCACACTTACTAAAATGCAGGGGTAGATGATGCTCTGTTAGTCAGATTCTGACTTTCTTATTTCTTAAAATTTCTCTTTGGTTCAGGGAATATTCATTGCTGAATGAATGCATTGACGTTTTACCCTAGGATCTATAGTTCCCCCCGACTATAGTTCTCCAATCCATTCAGAGTTATTGGGCTACATTTAATTTCTTTGGATATGCTCAATTGTTTAACCTAATTTGCCAGATTGGGGCATTAGGTATTTATTCTTTATTATTGTCTGATTAGAGCAGTCTGGAGGATGCTCTCGACTGGGGGGAAACAGCAGCTGCAATCTGCTGCTCTAGTAATAGTAATATTCCCAGGCAGACTCCGAGGGAAAGCGCAGATGGAAAACACAGTTGTGACAGGAATGAGAGATGAAGGGTGCCACAAGTCAGCCACTAATGGCTCTCTACATGCTTACAATATTACATTTCAAGAACCAAATAATATCTTTTTGAGATGTTGTTTTAACTGACAAATCCTTAAACACAGCTAAATTGGATAGAAACAACACAGGGTAGGATTTTAGCTGCATTAACAGGCAGCTTGATTTTAGTGCATTATTATTTTAGAGTTTAAGGTTAAAGCTGCCACAGGTGACAAACAGAAGCTGGAAACAGCTAATAGGTGTGCTTGATAAAACAACAGCATACCTTCAGGAAGGACATTAATATACTGCTAGTAACTTTTTTTTTTCCAAGTGTCTGAAGTTCTCCCTCTAGCTCCTGATGTTCTCATCTAATTTCCAAGTCATGCTCCTGAGGCCTTAACATCCTTCTGCAAATGCCAATGTCAGATCTTTTGTCTGCAGAGGAGAAAGGCACTAAACTCTTTTTACCTACACACATACAGTTTCCTGTGTAGGCTCAGGAATTTGAAGGTAATGCAATGCATGTGGGTGGTGTCACTGAAGAAGCCTTTACCTAGTGCAGAAAATGCTTATTTATGGTGTCTATAACACCAAAAAATCCAAGTATACATTCAGCTTATAGTTCCAAAGAGAGGTTTTGTATTTTTTTCAGTAGAGCTTATACAAATCCCAAGGCAAAACAAGGTATAAAGACAAGAGCTCTCAAAACAGAATTTTAATAGTATTCATTATAATCTCCATTATTATGTGGGCTTGATATATGCAGCCTCTTGTCTGTAAAAAAGTTCCACGACTCTCCTGCCCTACCTGAAGTTACACATGTGAGAGTTTCAACCTCACATGTAGCTGTAGGGTAGTTACTGCAAAAAAGCCACAACCGTGTGCAACCTCCTCTCTACCTAATCACAACATTAAGCATCCAAGTCTGCTCAGAAATTACATTTTCCTATGCTAGTCAAAAAGCAATGAATGATAGCAAGCTTTTTATTTCTTTAGAAGGCATAGAGAGGTCTCAGAATCAGCCTCTCTGTCTGTTTCCTAAAGCTTACACAACAGTGTCCCATCTTGGAAATGAAACCTTCAGTATTTTAGGGGCAAATTTCTGCAGGTAACTCAATTTCCCTATAAACCAAGGAGAGCACACCCAAATGTTGTCTTGCTTTATAACTGACCAACAAGAAGACACTCTCTGCAATGCCCCCTTCCATTTTGGCTACTTGAATTCCAAAGGAAGATTTTACTGCCTTGTAGCATGGGGCTCTTGTCATCCTTCATCTCTGTCCAACTTACTGCTGAGTATTTACGTTTGAATAGTTCACATTTGAAAGTGTGAACTATTCTAGAATTGAACATGCTGGAATTTTGCCCTTGAATGTAGCCTGGCTGGACAGGACAAACAAATAGCTATAGCCTTTGGGGTTGGTTGGTTTCTTTTCTTTATATTTAATTCATGTTGTTTTCTTACTCCAACAATTTACTTTTGAGCTGGGTGATTTGATTGAGAAAGCAAAGCTGAGGACACGTGGCCCTTTCTTGCTGTGCTGGTGTGATAGTCACCCACGAAAAATGCTTCCTTTGGGGGTCACCACGAACAGTGTTGGGATTTCTGTTCCTTTGATGGGTCAGAAGATTGAGAGAGAAGATTTAAGACATTTCACCTCCACATCTGCCAGTTAGGTGTTTTGTAAAGATGGTTTATTTCACCTGCTACTTCTAGGAAAGGTGAATATCAACATATCTATAGGAGCAAGAAGCAAAGCAACCCCAGGCCATAGCACTGCATTCAATAAAGAATGATTTGGAACCTCTAAGTCCACCTTTTTTTTTTAATCAGCTAAATTGATAACATCCAAACCAAAATAATTTATGTTTAGCTCTTTTAATTTCCTTGTGATATCAAAAAAATTAATCACGTTGTACGTGGAATTGTCAATTTAATCTGCAAGTAGACTAAAAAAAAGAAGACAGGAAAAAAATTAATTCTTTTTTTTCTTTTACACTGCATAAATCTCCTTTCCCCACAATCACAAGCCCCCATATGAAGCTGTTTAACAGGTATAATTTTTTATTACCATGTTACTTCAACATTTACTGCGCAGGGCACTGCATATATATATATATATATACACACACACACACATACACACACACATATACACACAAATGTCATTTCTTGGAGCTATGTGTGGCAGAGATCATCAGTCACAGCATACACAAGGATGTGGAATTACAGCCCCACTAGAAGCACAGGGGCTTTGTCATTGATTTCAACAGAGGTGGAACTTCACTCACATAAACAAAGGCACAAAAAATCAGTTGATTTGTTTCCTTGAGGTCAGATAGGAAGAGTCTCTCAAAATGCAGTGTGGAGCATTTTAATTTTCATTGCTTGAATGCAATTCAGTGAACTAGGGATGAGACTAAGCTTTTGGTTTTATCTATTCTCCCGTTTCTTGTTCAAAGCCTGAGTTCATCCACATAGGATAATTCTCTATTCAAAACTACAAGATTGTCACCTAGGAAATTGAAATAATGTTGTGTTCAATTTTGTTCTACACATACAACCAAAATGTAGTTTGTAAATGAAAAAAAAACAAAAAGAGGGTGTGTGTGTGTTTTGATTATGAATATATTTATTATGTATTTGATGGCTGCTAATGAATATATTCATGTTGCCCCTTTGGGATAACTTTGAAATTCTGACCATTTGTTAATTGCATGAAATATAAGTATGGCACATGTTACACACTGCATAGCAGGCCAGTAAACCACATCATCTGGTACTGCATGCTAAGAAATCATTTTTTAGCATTCAGAATATCATTTGTCTCTTTTTGCTCGTGTGCCTGTTCCCCAACTCTCTTTCAGTATCTCTCAACTGGAGAAAATGAGATTAAAGTGTCCATACACCCCAGATATTGATTATATACAGTTAATAAAATGATTAATGTATGTGACAGAAATTACTTCTTCCCCAGTTGCATTCACAAAGCCAAAATAAATTAAAAAAAAAAAAAGAAAAAACCAAACCAAAAAGCTACTTAAGCCTTCTAGTCACCTGCTTTTGCAGGGGGGGTTGTCTTTTAAAGCAGGGCTCACTGGGGGATTGCAAAACCACAGGAGAAGCAGAGCTCAGCAGGCAGCTCTCAGCACTGCTCCATGCTGCTCAGCCCATGGTGTCGGCAGTACGAAGGCATGCATGAGCTAAAGAGCTGAGGTTCAGCTCTCTTCCAGGGGATGTTCCCAGACAATTAGGCCTGTGGCAGAAGGATCTTGGCATGTCATTCTGAGTCACAAAATACAGAAGTTATACACCTAGGGGTTTGTTACACACGCAGCTGGTTGAGTATGTTTTGCATCCAGTGCTGAGATGAATGGGCCCCGACAGAAGGGATGCTGCCAAGGTCCCCATTCTAGACACCACAATAAATCAGTCTGGGATTCACCTGTGATTGTCATAGGGGGGAAAAGTGTTACACTATGAATATTTCATTATGGAAGTGAGAAAATGCTTTCCCCTCAAGCAGATTTTGTTAGTTAGCACTTTTCATCTCCAGCTTTGCAGCAAAATCCCAGGTTGAATTTCATGCTCCCTGAAATGTGTTGAAGGAATTCCCCTCTGCTCAGCACAAAGGCACTTTCTGGGGTAGAGCATGGAAGGAAGGACGGGAAAAGAAATATCAAAGATAATTAGAAGAAGAAAAATGAATAAAATATTACTAAGAAAATTCCTGCTGTGGTGCATCAGGGAAATCAAGGAGTAAATCAGTACCTCAAAGACCTTTTCTTAAGCCCGGATTTTTCCTTATGCAGCAAATATATATCCATTAACCTGTGGATTAGGAGTAAATTACTTTTAGCATAAAATGTAAAGATTAAAACAATATTTAGTTATCCCAGGATTCATACCTGAAGACTTTCTTACATTTTTCTCTCTCTCTTCCCCTTTCATAAATGCAATATTTAATATTTAATATGGTCATGCACCATTGCCAGCAGATTGGCTGAGAAGAATATTGACCATTTGTACACTGGCCTGCCTGTTTTAACACACAGTTAGGTGATCTGTATGAGCATTATTAGTGTGTATATATATATATCCCATCACATTTCTCATAATGCCGTGTGCAGAATTTTAAAAGGAATCTCTTGAATAGACCAGACTTATATTTTCCATGTAGTGTACTCTTGAGACAATCTTGGATACAGTAGATCTGCTCTATTAACCACTCAAGGGTTCAACAATGTGTTCATTTTAGATATCTAAACTTTTTTCTCCATCAGAGAGAGCCTTTTTCAATAGTCATAAGCCAATATTTTAAAGTTCCATTTGCCTTCTTACATGAAGATCTCACAGAATCACAGAATGTTAGAGGTTGGAAGGGCCCTCCGGAGATCATCAAGTCCAAGCCGCCTGCCAAAAGCAGGATCACCCAAGAGTAGCCCAGGTGGGCTTTGAAAGCCTCCAGAGAAGGAAACTCCATAACCCTCCCCCCCTGCTCCAGTGCTCCATCATCCTCAGTGTAAAGAGGTCTCTCCTCATGTTGAAGTGAAATCTTCTATGTTCCAGTTTGTATCCTTTGTTCCTTGTCTTATTACTGTGCACCTCCCAAAAGAGCTTGGCCCCCTCCACTTGACACCCACCCCTCAGGTATTTATAGAATATAATAGCTCAGAAAATATTTTCTGTGAGTTTGAAACAAAGTTAATGCATTGAGTTTGGAGGGGAAAATCCTGAGAGGACCTTCTAATTAAAAGAAGTTAAAGGATCTTTCATCTAGAAGAAATAAACTCTCTGAGTTAATCTTACAGTGCACAGGTAATGCAACCATCTCTTGTTTTGTAATTTATACCTCAGTGCCCTCCATTAGGATTTTATACTTTTGAATTTAAATCCCCTTTTAAGTCTTAACATTCAATATTAACAATCAATAAGGCCAAAGTGAGCAAGAAAGGTGCATTTGAAAAAATAAAAACGAGGACAGATATTACTGTGAAAGAAACTGCAAGGAAAAAAACAGTCAGAAAGAAGGTGTGCTCTCCTCTGGAAATGTCCCTATTTAACTTTCTGTATGCATCATGCATGGAAGAAATGGGAACTCAGAGCTCTTCCTCTTCTAATTTGCAGGTGATTATAAGGCTACAGGGAGCTGTCAATTGTTGGAACATCCCTACTATAATTACATTAACCTCATCTGGTGAAATCTCAGTGTAAATTACTTCTTCACTTAATAAGAAGATTTAATTGAAGTTGTTCTCAGTCACTGTGTGACAGATTTCTCAGGGAAGATTTGATATTATATACAGTTTTTTTTTTTAAATGGAGCTTGCTTGTTTTTGTTTTTTTTTTTTTTTTAATCTCTTGAAAAGGAATTTTGCATCTCAGTCATTTTAAAGAATCGACTTCAAAGAAATCAGGAAAAATAAGTATTGTTGTCCTGACTGCTGGGATCTTCAGCCATGGTAAATGAGAACAAGCACAAGGATTTATGAATTAAGGTATCAGCCGGCCAATTAACTGCAGAAATAACATCCTTCCCCTCAGGATGGAGTCATCTCTTCCCAGTTATAGCAGCTCAAATGTCAAATATGTAGTAAATGTTGTGAATGAGAACGAATCAACACCTTTTTGCCTTATTTTAAACAAAAACAGTTAGTGTTTTTTTTTAGAGTAGTTACGTTATTTGATCACTCAGTGCAATTTCCTGCCTCCTCCAACACTGACAGAGGTGGCAAACAGGGGAGGGGGCCAAACTACTTTTCAAAATGGTTAGAGAACACTGTAATGATTGGCTACTAAGTTTTCCTCCCCCATCCTTGAATTTTTATGAGCCTTTATATAATACTTTATTGCTGAATACATTTAGTGGCATTTATTTCCTTTAATAAACTTTGAGGTGATGGAAGACAAGAGAGACAACTATAACAGAAGTTTCTCTAGCTCAACACTTTTAGCCTGACAGGAAATATATCACCTTTCTGATTTATTTATTTGTTGAGCTGAACAATAATATTCTAAACTTTTGGGTAAATCATTTTTTCTAAAAAAAAAAAAACAAACAAACAAAACAACAACAACAAAACAACACAACAACAACAACAACAAAAAACTCCAAACCTTTCTTTATGCTAGAAGATACTGAAATCACAGGATCACAGAATGTTAGGGGCTGGAAGGGACCTCAAAAGATCACCCAGTCCAATCCCCCTGCCAGAGGAGGATCACCTATACCAGATCAAACTGAAATGCATGCAGATGGGTCTTGAGCACCTCCAGAAAGGGAGACTCCACAGCCCCCCTGGGCAGCCTGTTCCAGTGCTCTGTCACCCTCCCAGTGAAAAAATTCTTCCTCATGTTCCCATGGAACTTCCTATGCCTCAACTTCCACGCGTTGCCCCTTGTGCTGTCATTGGGCATCACCGAGAAGAGCCTGAAATATCTGAAGGGTCAAAATCTAAGGTTGAAAGGATGTGGCTGGGCTCTTTTCACTGGTGCCCACTGACAAGAAAAGGGTAAAGGGCACAAACTAGAACACAGGAGGTTTCACAATCTTAAGGAAAAACTTCTTTACTTCCAGGGTGACAAAGCATGGGAGCAGGCTGCCAGGAGAGTTTGTGGAGTCTCTTTGCCTGGGGACTTTCAAAACTCACCTGGACACCTTCCTGTGCAACCTGGCCTAGGTGAAACTGTGTTAGTAGGGCAGTTGGACTAGGTCTTCAGATATCCCATCCAACATCTACCATTCCATGATTGTATGAAATGTTCTTTATATAATAGTTTCTCTCTTTCTTCTATGAAATAGTGCAGAAATGTAAGACTTGTAAGAAGTAGTATCTCTTCTTAAACTGATTGAATGGGTATGTTGTTGTTCACAGAAACCTCTCAGCACCTCGGGGACTTCTTATGTGTCCCATTTTTATGGGTTTTTTGCTCTTTTTTCTCCTCTAATCATTATCAGTTGGTCCACACATGACCATACCTTGCAAACCTTGTTTCCCATAGACTTTTGTAATATCAGAGCTAAAGTTTTACCAGTATTAATAAATAAATATGATTTTTAACTGCTGTAACATTTCTAAAATGCAGTAAAAGGAAACATGCTGAATGGGGAAAGAAACATTCTGGTGAAAAGGTTGGTGACATCATGAGAATCTTACTGAAAAAAAAAAAAAAAGGCAGGCTTGTTGAATATCAAAACCTCTACTGTAAAAAGAGCTTTTTGGAAAACACAGCACAGGGATAATAAGCTATAACTGGAATCTGATGCTGGATGCTTTTCAGCTTGAAATAAGATGCAAATGTTTAACAGTAAGAGTAATTAACCATTGGAGTAAGTGACATTAAGATGAAGACAGGATGTTTCGTGAGAGGTATCTTTTAGTTTAGCCATATTTATGGAACTGGAAGCAGGAATTAATTCAGGGAAGTGCATCCATTAGATGCCATGGATGAGTCAGCAACATCTCAGAGACAGCAGCATCAATCTTCCCATGAAACTATCATGTACCACTTTGTCTGTTACAAGCAGATCAGTGACCACAGGCATTAATATCTAGCTTGCTCTGGATTGTAAAATGTCCTGAAACTAAGCTGATAATCATCCAAGGAATTTAGCTGAGGCCTGAGTCACAACACCTTCACCATCATTTTTCCTAGCTAGGAATACATAAAAAAAAAAGTTCCCTGTAATGCTTGTTAGCTTCACATAATGGCAATATTAACAAAACTATTATTTAAGGGTAGTTGGCTGCTTCTCCTCCCAGAAAGAGGCATGAGCAATACTGCAGCAGCAAACAAACAAGAAAACCCAAACAACAAAATAAAGGGAAAAACAGAGAAAAAAACCAATCCTTCCCGCCCCATGTTACATTGTCAAAAGCATAGGCCAAAAGCTTGTGCCAGTACTGTTTAACATCAATTTTTTGAGGACTATTAATGTTGATTTTATTTACCTTTCTTGTACCAGAGCAGAGACAGAATGACATCTTGAGTGCAGCACTGAGAAGTTTTCTAGGCAGACAGTGGTGGGATATGCCATTATTCTCCCTGGGAGCTCTCCCTATAAGTCATCATGTCAGGGCTTTGTGGCCAGCCTGAAATGCTATGGATCTCTATTGACCCACAGTGGCAGCTGACAGATTTTTAATATCAACACATACACACAGTATTGCAGATGCAGCTGATAGGAGCTGACCTCAGCCAGCTGCCACCCTCGATAACAGGCACCCATCTCTATTGCTCATCCTCGTTGTCACTCCTGGAGGTTTCCCATGACATACTGCATCCTCATATTTACTGTAAAGAAATCACAAGCATCTCCAAACTAGAGACGTTCAGCACATGACATAATAAATGAGTCTGCAAGTCTCAATCTTACCAGATTCCAGAAAAATAGCATTGTAGTCTGGAGTAAGACATTCCTGTCTCAATCACAGAAAGCTGGATCTGTGGATCACAGAATGTTAAGGGTGGGAAGGGACCTCCAGAGATGAGCTTAAAGAAATTTTACATGTCAGGACTAACATGTTCTTAAAATGTGGTTTTTAAAGCACTAGTTAAGAAAATCTTGCCAAGCAAATGATATTACTAATGGCTTGAACTCTGCCCTCCCCTCTCTCCCACCTAAACTTCTACCTATATCTGTGCAGAAAGAAAGGATGAAATGAGTACCAATCAAAACAAACAACATAAAGCAAATCGTGGCCCCTTTTCCACACATCTTTGTGCAAGAACAGCAGCTCCCCTCTAAAAGGAGAGGTTAAGATACTGACAGGAACATGACGCAGGCTGAAATTCTCAACCCTGAACTCAGCTGAGAGTTCAGCTGAGTCAGGAGCTGCCCATTCATTTACTAGGAACGGAAATCATCATGCAGCACATCCCACTGCTTTTACTGGCCATTGGCAAGGAACTCTGCAAAGCAGGGCTCCAATTTTTGGACCCAAAGGACAAGTGGTGAAAACATCAGGTTAATAAAAGTATTTGTAAGAAATGATGGTTTAAGAATATAAAAGGCATTCAGTTACAAAAAGTCTGAGGTGGTACCTTCAAATTGCTTCTGCTCACTGTAGAGGAATTATTTTGCTACAGGAAGTGTACACTCATTACATCCAAGTACATCAGCAATGCTGTTAATTTGGGAATAAAATGACTTTCAGACTTCAGTAGCAATATTGATGTTTCCTTTTCTTTCTTGTAATCAGACAGCCGAGTTCCGACTGCAGCAATATGTGCAACTAAATAAGATTATGTTTGTCATTTCTGATATTACTGATGAGTGTCTGAGTTCCCTTTAGTATGATACTTACAACTTTTATTCACATTATTTCATTACCTGTAATGGAGGATAATCAGAAACAGGAACAAAGAGTAGATTTTTTTTTAAATAATAATAATAATAATAAAAAAAGACTTTATCATGACAGTCACTTTATTTTAACATCATCCTTTGACATGAGATCATTGTGCTGAACATTACTGAGAAGTGCCTTGTGAAGGAGCAATTACCCAGAGTAAATGGATTTCTAAGCAGATTCAAAGAGAAAGATAACAATAAGCAGTGAAATGTACATTAGTGAAAAAAAAAGCTAAATCAAATAAGGATTAGAAGAAGCTGAAATAATGCAGTATTCTAACTGCTTAATTAAAAAAATGGTTCTCATGCCCAAGAGATCACGTTGCATTAGAGCTCACTCCCAGGAAGCACGAGGTTGGCTAATGGGACCCCTCTATGACAGACTCCTCTAGGTGCTACTGTAGCACCAAAAATCAAAGGAGAGGACCTCGAAGCAGCAAGAGAAACTGAGCTATGCCCCATGTGCCATCACCCTGAGGATGCATCTAGAGTGAAGCAGGGACCTTCATCTCTCAACAGCCCTTGGAGGGCTGTCTGGGTACAACCTGGGCTTCTTCACAGGGCTGCCTCAGTCACAGCAGCAGCTTGGAGCACGGGGGACCAAGCCTTGGTGCACTCCAGCAAAGGTGGTCTGTGCTGGGGTATAAGACCTACTGAGTTTGATGCACAGGATTTTCTCCTGATGAAATGAAATGCCCAGCGTTATGAACCTCAAGGTAGATGCCCTGGAACTCAATTGCATGAATTGTAGCACTTAGCAAGCATTTTAATAAATGTCACAGAGCTGAAGAAAGGGCTGGAAAGTTTGTTTCAGGTGTTCAGCCTCTTTACTGTTCAAGCCATTTCACTTGTTTCCCCAGAAATGTATCTTACTGTTGATAGAGAAAATCTTACTTTTGACACTACCTCATTTAGCAGTAAAAGTAATAACAAAATATTCATTTCTTTAAAGTGGTAAAGGAAAAGAGGTGCTTGGTATATAATAGGAGCTTCTAAATCCTTTTCATGAATTTTCATCAGATAGCCCAAGGAGCATAATCCATTTATAATGATCATAAATTCAACACCAAATCCTGCTTCCCTGCATCATCTGAGAAGTCCCACTGTCTGAAATGAGACGAACTTCAGTGCTACAAATACCAGATTAGTTTGATGAGGGAATGATGCTTTTGCAGGTTAGTGGTTGAAAAGCAAAGATTAAATACTGATATGAAAACTCATTAAAGGAGTCCTCTTCCTCTCTGTTTCCCTCATGTCTGCCCTTCCCCACGACAGAAAGGGAAAGACATAGCCTCTGCTTGCTCTTTCAAGAAAGGGAGGGTTGGGTGAATGTCCTAAGAAGGTTTGGCATAGAAAAAGGGTCTTAAAACATATAGGACAGTAATACTTTAGAGATCAAAGGAAGCAGAGTTTGGGGCAACAGCCTGCTCATACTCAGGTTGATAATTTCTTTGATGGTGAGACTTTCAGCTGTCTAGCACATAAGGCTGTTCAGTCATGTTAGCCTTGTTCCCAGATCAGCTAAGCCTCCTGAAACAAAGTATCTAAGTGACGAGTGGATAGCTGTGAGTTTAAGCTCCAAGACCAGATTATTTATTATCTCTATTATTTATTACTATATATTTATTAGCATAACTTCTCTGATCTTGTTTTGACTCACCAGCTACTGTAAAATAGGAAGGCTACTGGCTCCCCAGCCAGCTTGGTCATGAACGTTTTTTAGGAGCTTTTCTTGAAAGACTGCTGCTGGATTTCACTGATGTTACAAGAAATTGGCAGACCACAAAATGTCTGTGTGACCTTGGCCCAGGCTTAGCAAAGAAGAAAATGTCAAGGCATCCTGCATAGCCACCAACCTCACTGCAAGTTTTAAACCCAATTTGTTACTGGTACTGATAGGAATTAAAGTCACACTGTACCCTGAAGGAGAGGTGAGAGATTCCCAAAAGCAAAGAAACTCAAGAGATGTATGCAGCTGACTTAAACCAGGGCTAGGCTTTTACACTTGCTGTTAATTTACACAAAGCAGCTGTTCTGTAGTCATAACAAGGAAGCATTAGGACACGTTTGTAAAATTAGGCTTTGGAATACTCTGCAGAACCTCAGATGCAAACATTCAAAAGGCTAATTATTCAATCACTATGAAATCAGGTTCACTTCCAACAGAGAATGTTTTGTTTGACATGCCAGCTTCTATGTACTTGGCTACCACTGATCATTGCAAAATTACATACGTTGGAGGTTTGCATAACATATAACAGATTAGCTAGGAATTGGAAAGCATTGTTTGAAAATTAATTTCTGACTACAAAAGGCTGAGCTGCGTTGGCAGGCATCCTTGAATTTGACAGCTGATGCACACAGGGCAGAAGCAAAGCACTCTTGGGTTGGTTGGTTTGTTTTCCTGGGGAAATTCTCTGAGGGAGCTCTCTAAGAAAGTGTTACAAGGAGTACAATAGAGACAAAGAAGTAACTACACCTCATTGTCAGTGTCAAAGCCAGAATTAATTAGAATCTGCTCTCATTGTTTATGTTAAAGTGACTTTTTATTACAAGAAAGATATGGATGTGCTGGAATGTGTCCAGAGAAGGGTCACGAGGATGATCAGAGGGCTGGAGCACCTCTCCTATGAAAACAGGCTGAGAGAGTTGGGGTGGGTCAGCTTGGAGAAGGCTCTGAGGAGACCTTCTTGTGGCCTTCCAGTATCTGAAGGGGGCCTACAAGAAAGATGGGGAGGGACTTTTTAGGATATCAGGTAGTGATGGGACTAGGGCGAATGGATCCAAGCTAGAGGAGGAGAGATTTAGATTAGATGCTAGAGAGAAGTTCTTCACCATAAGGGTGGTGAGACACTGGAACAGGTTGCCCAAGGAGGTGGTAGAAGCCTCATCCCTGGATTTTTGCCAGGATGGATGTGGCTCTGGGCAACCTGATCTAGTGGAAACTAGATGATTCTTGAGGTCCCTTCCAGCTGTGACAATTCTGTGACTCTATGGCTTATACACTTCCCTACCAATGCACATCCACAACGTGCATGGCACTGTAGAGACATAACTTTCTGGGTGGCTGCTGGGAGGAAAAGAGGAAGAGATTTTGCTCTGGATCTCCTGAGCAGTGCTCAAGACCTTGCCAGATCACCTCAAGTGATTTACCTGAAAAAGCTGCACTTAAAATAGTGTGATGCTCTTTGTGTATCTAAAAGAGCAACACCAAACTCAGGTTCTGCAATACCCCCAACCTGCACATTGAAATCACATTTCTACAGCCATCACCTGTGCTAGAGGAGGTGGGTGAGAGGGGAGGAGGAAAGGATGATGGGGGAAAGGGATCAATTTCTGTTTACTGTTTTTCAGGGTTGTTACAAACTCCTTCCTCTGCAAACCTTATTCCTGTGCTTAACTCTCCCATGTTATCAGCCTAAGCAATCATTCCCCTGAGACAGGAGGATGACTCATTTCCTTCTCTAACATATTTTAAGGGATATCTTTGAAACCTACAGGACTTTTTAACGTCCAAAATTCCATGAAAAAGCATTGATCTCCTGAAAGATATTTTCCTCCCTTAGAGATCTTTGGGTTTTAGTGGAACCATAGCAGAAATATGAATTCAAACTCTATTTAGAAATTTTTTGAGTGTTCTACATTTTTAGCTACTTAAACTTCATGCCTAAAATCTCCTTTTTTTTTTTTTTTTTTTTGATCCAGTTCCAGGACATCTTCTAAAATTAATTAACCCTACATATTGCTTGACATCTCTCCATCCTACTTAGAATCAGAGAATGGGTTGGGTTGGAAGGGACCTCCAAAGGTCATCGAGTCCAATCACCCTGCAGTCAGTTGAGACATCCTCCACCAGATCACATTGCTCAGATTCTTGTCAAGCCTAATCTTTAACACCTTCAGGCATGGGGTCTCAACTGCCTCCTTGGGCAACGTGTTCCAACACCCTCATGGTAAAGAACTTGTTCCTAACATCCAATGTCAATCTCCTCTTCTTTAATTTCAAACTATTGCCCTTCAGTCCCTCTGCAGCCTTCTTGTAGGCCCCCTTGAGGTACTTCTCTGGTAAAGTGTCACCTTCCTAGTCAAATGACACTCACATGCATAGGGAGTAGATCATCTCCACTCCTTGTTCCACTACAAAATCTCTTCAGCCACTGTAGAATAATTCTTAAGCAGATTAATTCAGCACACTACTTCTAATAAGCTGTATGAAAAGGTTTCAATAAATTCAAGCAGAGATCTTATCTGAAGACCAGAGGATGAAAGAAATTAATATTTTAACATCAATAAGAAGGGATTGCTAGATATTTATTATTTTGAAATATTTTACATATCTATACACATTAGAAGTGGTAATGTGTGCTCTCTACCAAGCTTTGCTACCCAAGGAAAAATAGCTGCCTAGGATTATTCATTGTGCTTTACCTAACCCACACATAAAAATCAAGTTCAGTAATGATGTCAAAGGGTGATAATTAAAATAAAAAAGATCTTGACTTTGACATCTTATTCCTACTTAAGTATTGTCGCAGTTACTAAATCTAAGATGACAGATCTCAAAAGTCTTATTTTGTCCTGTCAATCCTTGCCCATTAAGTTTTTCTCCTTTCAATTAATTTGTGACCCACAGCTCCACTTCTGCCTTTCCCCAGACCTTCCTCTGCCTGGAGCTGAGGAGTAGCAGCTGAGGAGGAGGTGGGTGGGGAACCTGTCATCCTTTCCAACAAATCCTAATGCCCACAGCAATTACTGTATGGGGTGAGATGTGTGTAGGAGATTTCAACCTGTAAATTCCACCCTCTAGGCACACAGAATCATGAAATACATCAGGTTGGAAGGGAACCTTGAAGGTCATCTTGTCTAAATCCCCTGCAGTGAGCAGCAGCATCCCCAGCTAGATCACCATGTATTAGCCTGAAAAAGACATCCAACTTCCATCCCTTTCTCTCAATCTTGCTCTGAAACCATGAAGATTACCTGGGAAATGAGAGGCTTAGGATCAACATGCAGCAAAAATCTACATCATGCCATAACTCCAGATACATCAGAGGGAGAAGTTTGTGGTTTTCTTTCCAAACATTGCCTTTGCCAGTCAAGGGTTGTCTACTATGAAATAGAGGATGGTTGTAGCAGTAGACCTGGGCTCCCTGTGCCTGGGCATGTACCCACGTGGTGAACTCTGCTTGTCATTTCCTCAAACCTCAGATTCTCAAGGACACCAAAAGCAATCCAAAGTTGGCATTTTTCATTATGCAAATCATCAACTGCAGTATTTCTTCTCAACTATCCAGTTGCTGTCCTTCCTTCTGGAAGTGATGACTAATAGGCAGAAACCATCAACATGAATTAACTTGATACTAAAGCAGCTCTCAGGTGGGGCTCCAGAAGTGTTAGCTACAGACAGAGCAGCATTAAGACATTGAGGTAAATCATCCATTGTTTTAAACCAATGTGACATCCTATGCACTCTGATCATTGTCTCACCTTGTGTTGTTTCAACGTATAACTCTCAATGAAACTTAAAGGAAGAAATGTTATTTTTTAACACCAATTTTCTCTGTGGTTCAGAATTCATCTTGGAGACCTTTCTCACATAATGAGATATTGATTCACTGGCAAAACCTGGGACAAGGTCCTTTTTTCTGGATAGACACCATTCAATAATGCGCATTGTAGGTATTAGACCTCCGAGGTTCTCTCTATGTTCTCCTCTTTGGTACGTTTTATAGTGATATTTGGATGGGTTTTATTGTCTTTTTGGGTCAAGTATCATTTAAGTCTCTCTGAAATGTGAATAGACCTACTCCACGTGGTACATCACAACCAAAGAATAGGGCTTTATGATACCATGATACTTAATAAAACAAACAGGGTTATACTGTTTAAGAGCACAGCATCTACAGTTGAGGTTCAGTTCTCAAAATAACTCAGTTATCCCTTTGGATGTGTAAATTACTCTTTATTTTTTACCCTCCCTGTTTTTTTGGACAGGTTTTTGAATCCTGGCCCTTGGTACCGGGTTTTTTTTTTTTTTTGAGTTTTTGGGTGTTTTTGGGGTGGTTTGGGGGTTTTTGTTTGGTGTTTTCTTTTTTTTTTTGGTGGTGTATATTTGGGATACTGAATGTTCAAGAACATAATGCCCAGTAACAAATACTTTTGGACCTGAGTATTGTTGGAAAGACAAAGCTGGGGCAAGAGCAGAGTTCAATAAAGACATGCTTAGTTAATTCTTTATTAGTAGAAAGTAATACATATTTTAAGAATGAGGTTGAAGATGTAAAAAATGGGGCAAGAGACAGGCTGAGACCTAGAAGTACAAGAATTAGCCAGGTAGGGGTTGGTCTCTTCTCCCAGGCAACCAGCACCAGAACGAGGGGGGACAGTCTCAAGGTGTGCCAGGGGAGGTATAGGTTGGATGTTAGGAGGAAGTTCTTCACAGAGAGAGTGATGCCCATTGGAATGTGCTGCCCAGGGAGGTGGTGGAGTCACCATCCCTGGAGATGTTCAAGAAAAGCGTGGATGGGGCACTTAGTGCCATGCTCTAGTTGATTGGATAGGGCTGGGTGATAGGTTGGACTGGATGATCCTGGAGGTCTGTTCCAACCTGTTGGGTTCTATGATTTTTGTGGCAGACAATACAGAATCCTAGGTATTTGAAGAGTGGGGAAACATAAGGGATAAGGCAGAAGGAGTTAGGATACACAAATGTAGTTGTATATTTTTTTCTAGAAACAGTGTAGTTTCAGAATCAGTTACGTGTCTAAATAGCAACATTGGTTTCACATGAAGTGACCAAAGGACCTAAATGACAGCAGTCAGGAAAACTCCTCAGTAACTGTCTTGGATATAGCCTACCTATTTTCATTGGAAGGCCAGGAACATTTTGCATGTCTGATAAATTAGCCTCATGATCAAATGCAGCTTTTAGAGGAGTCCTTTTTTTCTCTTTATATTCTATATTGCTGTTAGCTACGTTTCAGTGTTCAATGGATCCCTTTTCAACTGCTTTTAGTCTTGGCAAATGGCCATTTAAAACTCAAAGGAGATTGGCATCCCTTCACAGGCAGGTCCAGTCTTCTAGAAATAGAAAAGTTTAGAATTGAGAATAAACTATGAAATGTCAGTGTTTCCCATGGGATAAGTTTCAAAAATCTTTTTAAGATAATTTAGAAATACTTGATACAGATGTACAAATGAAAAGATTAGATATACATTATTTGTTCAATACACAAATATGTGATATTGAAATGAATATATTTTCAAATCATGCTTGTCATAATGGGGCTAATAAACAGGACTACCTTTAAGTTTTTAAACTTCCCCCCCCCCCAACAGTAATTCCATGATATAATTATGAAAAATAAATATTTTTTTTTTCTTAACAAAAAGGAAGCACTATGAGTCAGAAGATCTGGCTCTGACCCCAGATACATCCTGTGATTAATTGTCCTGAATTCATTCCCTGTGTATCAAGGTTCTTTTTCTCAAAAATGGGGTTATTTAGCTAACTCTGAAGAGGTGTTTTGGACAGCAGTTCAGGGTCTTATTGAGTAGCAGCCACAAGACCCCCACACATTCACTGAGCATTGCTTGGGGTGCATGGTGATGAATCTAAATTAATGCATGTTTAAAATAGCATGAGAAGGTTGTTAAATTAGTTGTCTCGTTCAGTTTTACACCTCAGGCATTTTAGTAAACGTTAGGAGAGGAAAACAAAACCCCTGCAAACAGAGATGTTAATTTAATTTCCTGAACATGCTTTGCAAATGCATCTATTTTACATTCGGGTCACAGTTCAGAGCACACCTTTCTGGAAGCTTTTCTTTAATAGCTTTTCATCTGGCTCAAGCCATCACTGCCTAGCAGCCACCCCCAGACCTCCACACTCACACAGCATGCAGGTGGCTGCAGACTAAACCCCAGCCAGAAATGGATGTGGCTGAAGACAACTATTTCACTAGGTTCCCTTTCACAGAGCTCCCTGATCCAGTGGAAAGCCATTCCACCTTTTGTGCCAACACATTTTGGAACGGAGCAGGAATGAGCTGAAATACACAATATTGCCTCAACATGCATAGCCATGAAAAAAAATGCCATTTTTGGAAAGTATTTGACCACTAGAACTTGTAAAGCAAAGCAAATGGAAACACCAAAGTTTGTCATCCTGAGGCAGGTGGCGTGCAAGAAAGCCTCTGAGGAAGAGTAAAAAGGCAATCCCAATTCCAGAGATTTCCTGGAGTAACAATGCAGGTGCTGCACCTGCAGGATGTCCTGCCAGTTTTATGGGAGTACTGCACACAGTGGGCACTTCTCACACCTCCACACTAATACTGCAGGCAGGGGGTTTGTACCAGAAGGCAGAGGAATGTAGGCATATTATCACATCTTAGATGCTGTAGCATCAAGTGATGATTTCTGGAGTATTATTTTTTTTTTTTCTGCTCATGTCCAGTGTAGGTTGACTGGCAGTAAGGAGTTTAAAATCTGATATTAGCTATTATTTGGAGACAAGATTTTCTTTTGTGGGTGTTGAATTAAGTTTCAACTGGAAATTAGAGGTTTTTGTAACTATGAGAGAGCTTGATTTAAAGTACAGAATCCGTATAAAGGTCATAAGAGAAAAATGAGGCAACTGAAGATTATGTATTATTTATGGATATGGAGAAGAATAAATATTCATAATTCAAGGAAAACAGATAACATGGGGCTAAGTTATTGAGTGTTGTCTATTAAAAAACAGAAAGGAAAGAAAGAAAGAAAAAGTCCTTTTAAATGAAGAGAGATTATTCCTTCCTGTATGTGTAAAGACAAGCTAGGAAAGTGTGATTTGTTTGACTGTGACTCATCCCCTCAACATTTGACGGATATGAATCAGATGACCTTCCCCTGGGAGCATATGCTGAAAACAAACTGAAGTTTCTGATTGTTTAGAAGTCTTCAAAGATAGTTCTTGCAGTCAACAGGATCATCTTCATTTAGTGCTCATTTTTTGGGTGCTTTTTACTTTCCTTATCAACCCCAGTCAAAAAGTATTATTCCCTGATAATGACTTATCTCTCCAGTCTGGAGTGAGCAAGGTACTTAACGAACAGCGTGCTGGAGCAGGGGATGGGAAACCAAGGAAGGAAGAGAACTCCAGCTGAGTGTGTTGATGGTTGACTTGACACCACTGTACCAGAAGAAAAACATCTGGGGGCACCAAGTTTCTGTAAGAACACTTGAGCAAACCAGTAAATTGCCCTGTGAAAAGGTCTGATCTTCAATTCATGGACAAATAACTTACTGAGAAGGTCTCCCTGGAAACCTTTTTTTTTTTTTTTTTTCATTTTTTTCATTTTTTTTTCATTTTCTTCATCCACCTAATGAACAATGACAAAGTTGGTTTGAAATCACTCCAGTTTCTCTGAGGCATTTAATTGACCTTGGGATGAGGTCAAAAAGTCAAAGCAAGGAAGTTGCCGGTAATGAAAAAAACGTTCTTTTTATTCCCACAGTTGCAGGTTTGTCTTTTACACTTTCTGAAAGTCAGTCTACCCTAGTCAATAAATCTGATGGCAAGTCAACCACAGAAAATCTGGGATTCAGGTTGAAATCTCCCATAGCAGTGAAGAATGCAGCTGTGGGCTTGAAGAAGTTCATGAGAAGAAAAATTTCAGTTTAATAGGTAGCCACTCCCAAGCATTTCCATATGGTTGCTCATGTAAATGTGGCTCTAGAAGTTTGTCCTGCACAGGAGGAACTTAATCCCCACTGTCCTAAGAACTGCAAAAGGCTTTCCAGCTCCATCAATGACACTTTCTATCCTCTTATTCATAAAAAACAAAGTGTTCTGCCTTAGTTCTCACAATTAAAAAATGAAGACGTTCTCCAGAAACTGTAGGAGAACCTAAGTAGATTTCATGACTATGAAAGGATCCAAAATAATGAAGTGCAGACATTCTTCTCTGTATGATGGGGGGGAACAGTGACACTGAGACAAACTGGAGAGAAACATGGAGAGCTGATGAAATGGGAGTTTATGAGGACACATGGCTAGGGAACAGGAGAAATCATTCTTGTGCACACCTGTGCCAAGGCATACTGCAGGGGACCATGGGCTCCATGCAGCACTTGGGCGTACTACAGTTCCCATGAGGGCTTGCTCAGCCTGTGCTCACTGACAAAGATGCTGCACAACCTGATCTTGGCTGCAGTTTGGCAGAATTACAGGTGCCAAATAACAGTCTCCAAGCGTCCAAAAGGAGAACTACAGTGCAGGAAGAAGAATTAAGATATGTGCAGCCCTAGAACTAACAGGATGCAAATGAAGAGAGTCACATTTTGGCTAAATTCACAGAGAGGGAAGAAATACCTGTGAATGAGATGTCCTGGACTGTATCCTCATCTCTGAAGGATGCAGAAGCATCTCTCTTACTAGACACGTTTCAAATTGACTGGAACAAAATACCAGCAGAGATGCTCCAGGAAACAGCTTTCTTGGAGCAGGAATATGTACAAATGCTAGAGTTCTTCACTAAGATTGATGAAAACAAGAGAGATGCATAAGATTTAACAATGAAGGGTAAAAATGCTGGTTAATGAATTATTCTAACCAAATTACCAGGGATTTTCCACAGCTCTTCAGAAATGAGAAAACACACCATTAGTTATTCATCTTTGACAGTTCATGCTAGTACAAATCCCAGAACATCACTTTGTTAGCCTCATCTCCCCTCCTTTTTGACAGATTACAGCAGTGCCTCAGCATGTTGCTAGAAGCTGATGAGGTCTCGCAGGAAGCCCTGAAACCGAGTGCCATAAAAGATAGGGAAACGTATAAATAATTTACAGCCAAAATAATATGAAGAGAGTACTTAAATTAAGTTTCAGGAAATTCAAAAGCAACGATCTGAAACATAAAGATAATATATTAAATGATTGGTTTCCTTTGCCTTTCAGATCCTCGCATCCACTTTCTATGTTGTTGGCGTTTTGCTCACTCTTACTGCACGGCTGAACCACAGAGCAAGGTTAATTTTTTTCATAATATAAAATATCTTTTCAAAACCTCCTAGGAGGAGTCCTTGATTTTATAGATAGCAGGATCTTCCTTGCTAAAGAGATAATGGATATTTACATTGGAAGTTTACATTTGTCTGAATGCAAAACTAACCCAAATACCGAACATTGCTCTGCAACGTATTTGGTTAATGTAATTCCATCTTCCAAATGATACCCTAACATACTGCAACTCTGTACAAGGGGGATTTCCTGACAGCTATGCATTATATGGGGTAGAGAAACAGTATAAACAATTAGGGTTCTGAACTCTACAAGACATATTTGGCTTCTTCCATCCCTGCCATTACTAACACAGTAATGATTTTGCATGCAGCAGCATTCACAGAAGAGATGCCTCCTCTCCCTGACTGGGTATGGAATATTATTAAGGGCTCTTGTTACTCCATTTGCACTGACAGAGCCTTGACAGAAGAAGGTTTAGCTAGAGAGACTGATAAAAAAAGAAAGTCCAGTAATGGACTTTAGCATATAATTGACACACTGCAACAGATTACCACTAGAAATTTAATTACCTAATCATTCCATAATCAGAGAGGAACTTCTCAATTCAAGAGAGTTTTACTACCATTTTGATGGTAGTAGCATATTAGAGTATATACTAGCAAATGCAGGATAGTCCTCAGTTTGCTTTTGTCAAATTATTACCAAACCATAGCAGCTAGCAGCACTTTGACCCACTCCCAATGTTAGTGGGATGGTGAAGTTCACTTCTGGTCTTCAAGCATCAGGGTTTAGCCCATTACACACCTGTGCATCACCTCTTAAACAGTTCACACTGTCAGCCACCTGAAGTAGGGTGAAGGGATCAAGCTGATTTCTGCTTTATGAATAAGAAATTGATTAATCTCTCATTTTAATGGTTGTAAAACTTGGCAGTGCTGGACACTCTCAACAGCTTTATTGCTTCTGTGCTGAATGAGGCTTAGCACAGGCATTCTCTGTTGCTGTAAGGCTGAAATGCTAAATCAGTTTCCATTAGTTCAAGAGATGAATCACCATTGTTTCCATGTGAGAACTGACTGAACAAATAAACCAACCTCTCTTCCATAGGCTTCAGCTGATACATAGTCATTTTTCTTATTTGATTTGAATTATAGGAGCACAAGTAATTAAATACAAGCATGGCTGTTGAAAACTGAAGCAAACCCAATGAGAAAGAAATCTGCATCGTTCCTATTCAATCCAGGAGGAAAAGGAGAAATCCCTTTACCTCTGCTACCCAAGCAAGCCAATGAAACAGTCTCTACAGGGTCTTTCTCAGGGCAAAAGGTAAGTTTGCTGTGGAGTGGAAAGTTGCATCAACACAGCTTTTGACAGAAAGCACAGTTAAGGGAGCGCAGCAGGAAGACCTGTTGAGTTACTGGCCCTCTGCAGTGCCAAACACCATGAGCATAATGGTGAAGTCGTTTAACAATGCAATTTCAAAGTTATACTAATTGGCTGCAATTTTGGCCCACATCATGAGGAGTTAGGGAACACAAGCTGAAGCCAGAGTCAGGTGGAGACACAGTATTGAAGAAGGAAGTGGTACTGGATTAAAATGGTATTAAATTTGTTTAGAAGGAGATTAGGGCAAGAGATGTGAAGTGTATAAAAGTGGTTAATGATTCATAAAGTAAACCTGTAACCTTTGAAGGCATGAAACAATCACAAGCAGCTTTCAGAGATCAAGAAATTAGTTTACAGATCTCAGGCCATGTATAAATTGTCTATGAAGGTAAACTCTTAACTGCAGCTATTTAAGTTGAGCAAATATCCTGGCAAAGAGAAGGAAGTTCATAGCTTCCTTGTCAATCACTGGTCTGAAGAGAAGTTTCCCATGATATGAGGTTTTGACTTGACTTGGTAAATGACAGCATCATTGCCTACCTGAAATTAAACACTACAGCTTTTCTCAAAATCTTTTCACATGTCTGACGTGGAAGACAAGGAAGCAGCTTCTACAGGGATCTGTATGAGTATGAATTGTTCTCATTTTTAAATTCTGGAGATTGAAGCAGGTATTCTTCACCAGATGTAAATGCCCAGCCAAGTACACTACTCGTGCGTTAGGCCAGCTCTGGAAAAACCTAGGCTTTTGTTGTCTGTTCAGTGTGACATCATCAAGTAATTTACATCTAGATTTTCCAAGAGAGATGGATTAAGGTGCTCTAACTTCCAGTAAAGCCATTTCTTCAGATGTGAAGTAGCAAACATGCTGGGAAACAGCCTACATTTACTAAGTATAGGGATAGAAGATGTTCCTACTACTGTATTACCATGCAGCACAGCCATGAAGATGCCAAACATTCTTTTGAGAATTTGTACCTACAACAAGTAGTATAAAGTGGTGAAAAGCTTGACTGGAAAACACTGATACTGGTATGTTGAGCTGTGTAAAACTCCAAACTGTCATAGTGACAAGGTGTATTGTCAACAGAAATGCAACACACAGGCCTATATAAACAAATACGTGCAACATGATAAAATGGTAGTCTCAGCTATTCAGGTCTCTAATCAGACAGCAAAAGAAAATACAGAAGTTACTTAAAAATTCAGGAATTTCATCAGCAATAAATTCCCAGTTCCACTGAATTAGATTCTAATTTGCTGCATTTAGTAGTGTTTTTCGCCTCTTGCTGAAACCCTGAGTACCAGAACTTTTGTAAGAAAAATTATAACCCAGTATTCTTACCGAGTTCCTTGATTCTGCCATCTCATTTGAAACTTTATCCTGAAGCATTCCAAGATACACCATAAAACTGACATTTGTCAGCCCAGTTGGAACATATTAACATTGTGCAGTCACACTTTTCCAGTTTCTGGAGGGGAAGATGAAAAAAAAAAATCTATCTTAGAGAATAAATAAATGAAAGGTTAATTGTTCACCTCTGACACAGGGACAACAGCCTCACTCCAACTTCTGATTTCTAGATTATATCCCAGTATATCTCATTTCTTTTTGTATAAGACCCCTGAAATAGGAACTTTATTCACTTAGACAGAGCCTTTACTCAAACTCTTACCATCTTAAATATTGCAACATCCTACTCTGACAAATGCAGCCTTGCCTCACTGATCTCTACCTTGAATGCTCTACCAAGGTAATTTTTCTACCCATGTCACTTTACCTTTGCACTGGTTGTGCTAGCTACTCTTCTTACCTCCAGCCGTTGCATTAAACCTAAGCTACTTGCTTCCACTTGGTATATTCTTTTTCATGATGCCTGCAAAACTAAAAGGCAAGCTTACTGATGTGCTTAACCCCCTCCCTGCTACACTGGTACTGTCTTGTTCCCTGGTGTATGCATCATACTGTCACCCTGCAAGCACTTTGGGGCAGGGGCTTTCTCTCTGTTGTATATTTATATTGGTTTTGGGTCTTGTTCCATGTTTAAAGCTCCTAGGCACTGCAATCATAGAAAATATAGGTAATAACAATAAATAATTTAAGAGAGTCTACCGTTAAGTAACTGGAGACTTCCAGAATACAAACTGATGCAGTAATGTGATAATAGGCAATGCTCTATCGTTTACTGGAGACTAGCACAGAATGCAACTCTGATACCATCACTCTAACTCTGAGTAAGTATAAGCAGCTTTAGGCAGTAATGCTTGTAAATCTTTTAAAATCCTTGTAGAGGGCTCTGTAAGAGCACAAAACACTTGGTGCTTATTAAAGAGCAGCTAGCTGTTGGAAATTGTTAGGTTTATGCCTTTTGTTTTATGTCTAGAGATACCCACCCGGTCAGAATGCCAGACCAGGATACACTGGGCTGCCTTCTGCCTGAGAAACACATGCACCTGAAACATAGCCTAGCTCTGCACAGCTGTAGCTTCTGTCCAGTGCATGTTAATTTGCAAAAAAACCCACCCAACCAACCAACCAAACAAAAAAACCCCACTAAAAAAACCCCACAGCGCTTTAAAAATCATAATGGTGCCTACAAATCCGTAACGACGTTTTGACACTGAATTATATTCTGAAATATTTAGTACTTATCCTCTAATGCTTGAAGTATGCCTGTTGTGGCTGATACTTTTTCCTCCCAATCTTTTTTTTCATAAACATTATTATGAAAAAAAAAGTAAAGGAAAAAAAACTTTCACATAGCTCATGTTTTTGTGACTAGAACAAAGCTTACAGGCACTAAATCTTTAAATGTTTTAACTGCAGCAAAATACTTGGGTCTTAAACTTACTTATCCTTATAGGGGATGAAAATAATCTTATATTGCTTTACCACTTTACACTTGTTTGGTATTCTATTGCTTACAAAATTGAGTCCACTACTTCAAAACCTCATTTGAGAAATAAGAAGAAAAAAACAAGGAGAGAACACCCCACAAAGATATAAAAAGCAGAGGCTGAAGTTACAAAGTTCTTATAATTCTGAGCACTCAAGCTCATGTTTAGTTCCTTAGCTTGACTTTAGGTTTCTTAATTCTCTATAATTCTGAGGTGTTTGAACTACAGTGTGAGTTAAGATTCTGCTGGGTCCAAGGCTGAGAACAATTTTCCTTTGAAACATGTTTACCTTGGATGCAGTTTCTCCTAGGATGGGACTTTTTGTTGAGCTTCTTTCTTCAGGCTTGCCAAACTGGAACTCGAGCAATGCTGTGATGATGATATTGAGATGATGTTTTACTTAAATCCAGTTAGGGTAAATTAAACTTGAAAGAAGAGAGCTGTAGGATGCTGAGCCAAGTAATTTGCTGGAGGTACTGAGTAGCTAAATGAAGCACCTGTTAAAAATGGGTGTATGCTAATCTTTAATTGGTCTTCATGGAGGTGCCATTACATCCTCCACACACTCAAATAAGGCAGCATGCTGTTGTGGGTAAGATGAGAAAACAACAGCCCTTATGCATTTTATGGAGCAGTACTGTCACTGCACATACTTGTCTTTATTAAACTTTTTCCTCCTACTCATCAGTGCTCATGTCAGAGCAGATTTTGGGAATCTCTGTGGATGCAAGATAGGAATGCCTAGAGCCTGTACCTGCTGTGCAAGGTAACAGAAACCTGAAGTATGTGGGCTTGTGGAAATCCTGGCTGCTTGAGATGGACAGGATGCAGACATGGCAATGTCTCTGAGTGGGGACACCCTGCAAATGAGCTCTGGAGTGTGCCAACACTTGCCTATTATGCAGCAGACAAAACACAGTTTTGCCCTGCAGCTTCAAGCTCCATCAGACACGTGCTAGGCAGAAAGCCAGAGTAAGACCACAGCTCCTGATAAACAAGAGTCAATCATATTTCAGACAAAGGTAGTCAACGTGTAGACATGCTCTCCTACAGCTGAGGAAACAAAATTAATCCCATGCCAGGAAATAAGCTAGAGAAGTTTCTCATGAAGAGAGTATCAAACTTACAAATCATAGAACAACAGACACGTAGCGGTGCTTATCCACAACTCCTGTGCTTTCAATTGTCATTAACAGCAAGTGCTTCTTAAAATGAGTACTCTGTGTAAAACAGAGCATTAAGGAACTTATCAGCAATGGCAACAAAGACCAGGAATCATCTGAATTCTTTCTGTCTCTTGTTTACATTCCTCTTTCTCTGTGTGCAGACATATGTGAACATATGCAGATACTCAGCCTCTACATTTATATGCATTCACGTTCCCACTCCCATCTAGTCTATAGCATCGCACCTCTGAATGGCAAGAGTAAGCTATTTTAATCAAACCACATCTTTTGTCTCAATTTCCAGAGAGATTTTATTTGCACTGTTGAAGGCATTGGACCACAACTGTTTCTTTAGTCCTTAGTTCTGCTTGTACAGAGGCCTTTTCCTCCAGACACAGGAGATTTGCAGAAACACTTCGTCCTTCCCCGTGTGTTCAGTGCAGTCATATTCCCTCACTTCCCACATAGGGATTCAGAGGATGAAATACTTTGCAAACAAGTTATGCAGTGCCTTATGACAGTGGGAACATGTCAAATCATGGCTTAGACCATCCAAATAGCCTGTTATGGCACTTTCAGTAGCACAAACCTACTCTGAAACATGTTTGTATGTGCACAGTTTGCTCTGACTATCACCTAAAAATCGAGCAGTTCAAGGAATCTTTTGTCTTTTTTTCCTGGTATGTTACCTAACTTATTAGTTGACTAGATCAGTTTTTCTCTCATTATGTACAAAGGTTCAACCTACAGGGAAAAAAAAACAACAAACCAAACCCATACAGTTTGTTTGAGGAATACAAGGCCTGAACCTGACAGAGGGCATTAGCAGCACTTAATCTGAGACCTGCCTCATTCAGGACCCTTCAGGTTCACCCACAAAGTACTGCAGGAGACAGCCAGGGACACAGTAGCAGAAACCAGATATTTTTTCATTATTCCTTTGATGTTCTGTAATTAAGTAAACCAGGGTAAATGGTCCAAAGCCAGCAGAGCTACATCCCATTTTGCTGCAGGCAACGCTTTTCCCAGTAGCACAGGACAGGGTAACATCCAGCTCTGTGAATACAGTGGTGTGCTGTCACCATGGTGTGCTGTCATTGTGGCTGACTAGCAAGGACACCTGCAGGTGCAGTGCAAACACAAATCTCCTGTGTGACAGATATTTTGTCTCCAGATATGGTGCAAAGAACAAGGATCGTGGGAGCACGTGGAGCACTCCTACCACCGAGCTGCACTGCATCTGAGAGCAACAAAACCACATTTGCTCTTTGGAAAGAGCACAGCAAGGAGCAGGCATGCCTGCCATTGTACAGATAACCACAGCCTCTGCCTGGTAATGGACATCTTGGCTCACTTTCCCCATGCTGGAAGAGGGTGACATCTGAAAGCTGGTAAGCAAAACTATCCACAACCAAGCAAGCAACTCCCATCCACTGCCAAGGTCAACACACCCTGGAAACACTTGTGTCCTGGTGACTCCAAGCTCAAATTACAGGCACATGAAACCAAAGGCAGAGGGGAGGAAGGGGATTTTCAGTGAGTAGCAGACAGCCAGCTTATGGTCACTTGAAAATATTTCATGAGCTGAATGTCTCATATAAACAAAAGTCAAATGTGAAACATTTTGTAAAGAATTGTTCTACCATCAGACTCCTACACAGTGACATGTTGCTGTTGTGGATTAACACTGAAATCAAAACCTTGCCATGAAGTCCAGTATATCACCACAAAACCAGGACAAATACATTTTTAAGGCACATCCTTGCACAGGAGTCATTTAGAGCTGAAATTCCCTGATATTTCTCTTATCTGTGTGTGGACTCTGTCATTCTGCAAGGGCAGAACCCCATCAGTGATGCCAAGCTGCACTGAAGCTTATGCTTCCCCCTGCTGCACACACATTGGATCTCAAGGCTACTCCAGTGCTGCCCTTCATGGTTTTTCTTTGTGCAAATAAGGATAACTTGGTCAAAAGCACTTGCACTTGGTGCAAACTGGGACTAGAGGTCTTCCTAGAGGCCACCCAGAAGGACCATTTTCCAGATGCCAGCCAAGCATGCAATAGGTACTACCAGCCACTGGTCTGACATCAGCAGAAAGCTCATCTGTCAGCACTGCAAAACTGGACTTCACAGGCTAGAGTGTCTGCACTGGAGAAGGGAAATCACCCAATGTTTATCTGAGAGATTCAGTGCACAAAACCTTCACATCAATAGTATCTAAGTATTATTTTGCTCACTGCCTTCTAAAGCTTCAATCCTGGCTCTAGTATCTTAATAAATGTTGCTAGTTAGCACACCTTCACCTTGCCTGCATTAAAATAGAAAGTAAATTTGCTGCTGAACACTAATCCTAAAAGAAATGAGATAGTGCCTGTTTAGCCACCTCAAGGGTATCAGATGCTAAGGTGTTGTAACTAGCAACCAATACCTGTCATTTGATGAGAGTGAAACTAAATCCACTAACCTGAATCTGATCAATTATTTTTCAATATGAATTAACAAAAAGCAAACTTTAAGAGGTCTGAACAGCAGCTAGACATCAATTATTGCTCTCAGAAGATGGCTTTGTAAAACAGATATATTTGCAAAGTAAGGCAAAAGCTTGGATGAGTTTTGAGAGGTAAACTCTCAGACACATATTACACACATTTCATTAGTTCTAGTAAGCCCCTACAGACAGCCCTCAACTTCAGGGAGTGTGCCCTCAGTATCCATACCAGAGCACTACCAAAGGGTGAGAAAAATGACATAGTGTTAGAAATAAGGTTTTCTACTTTCAGCTTGAAATATTTTAGTTGTGTTTTGGATTTTGCCAGACCCACTTTGAGATTTTAGTCAAGGCATCTGATACTTCATCTTCTCACTGAGCATCATTTTTCCCATCTTTAAAAGACAAATAATATGTTCCCACTTTATACAGTGTTCTTCATTATTTGGGTGAAAGCTTTGAAGTCCAAAGGAATTTCAAATTGGAGAGACAAAAATATTTTCTGTAAAAATGAAAAAATCCTCAAAATATACTGAGACATCATTTTCCCCATTAAAAAAACCCAACAACAACAAACCCCATCAAACCCAAAAACCCAAACCAAGAAAAAGATCAACCAAAAACCAAAGTGAGAGGGAGGCTTTCTGTACAGTATAAAACCCAGTAACTCTTTCTCTCAGATGTCCCAAAGCTGTCCCCAGAATCCTAGCTATTAGGAATAACTTTTTTTATAACATATATAAACCTTGGAGGAAATAATTTGCCTACCTCCCATATTCATATCTTTCTGAAAAGAATTCTTGTTCACAGACAAAGTGTTAGCAAATTCACTTGCAATCACCACAAAGCAGGTGGGTATGAACTCAGGAGAAAGACCAGATTTGCAGCTATGCAGATGTCTGCCAACTCAGCAAGAAGTTTTTTCCCCCTCATGCTCTTCCTTCTTCTCTGGATAGCTGCAGAATCAATCAGCAATAACTCTCCTAGCAGGGGAGGAAGGGGCAAGTCTGGTGGCCACTGAGTCACTGAAAGATGACAGATAAAGACCAGAAAGTCTTTTTGCATATGCCATATCACTGCCATCATTTAGTAATCATCCCATCTAACAATATCTAGCACTGACTTTTGGTCAGATTTCAACCTTAAGGCATAACAACACTGAAAAGCCACTGAAATTGTTACTCAAATAACTACATACTCAAGAGTAAATAGTGACTTGGATACATCTTTCATGTAGGAGTAATTATCTGAACTTGTGACAAAATTTGAATAATAAAATGCGGCAGACAGCACCTAGAGAAGCAATGACCACCTGCACTCCTCCTGAAGCCATGAGAAATGCATGTCCTCAGGCACTATGAAGAGTCAAATCCTAGGAAAAAAATAACAATTATTTCTGCAATAGCACATGGCCAGTATAAGAACTCCAACTGCAAAATAGTCATGATCCTCAGTCGTGGCTTTTTATTACAGAATAACACAATCTTGCCACCCCCCACACCCCCAAAAAAAAAAAGAAAAAAGGCAAGAGAATAAATGGCTTAACAAAAAATTCTACTTATTGACACGAATGCTAACTACGATGGGTTTGCACTGATTAAATTTTAGTAGGAATATAAACACTAATTGAAAGCCACAAAGGATTTAATTTACAAATCATTATGCATGTGTTTCTCTCCATTTGATAGGCTAGGGTAATTACTCGTGCAGAGTTTCACTTGGCACATCTAAATTATTTTTTTTTTTAATTTCTGTTGGCCATTCTGCTGGCAAGCAAAGAATTTCAAATGCTGCAGCTGTCCTTTCTTTAGGTCATGTAATGATTAGATAAAATTAATGTCCCAGCATTCAGGAATCACCAAATGAGGGAGCCGATACATCTTCCTTAAAGTGAAGAATGAATCTTCATTGGCCTTTGAATCTAAGTTAACAGTAAATACACAATATACTGGATTAGCACTTCAGCAATTTATTTAATTTTTAATTAGGATACTGCAAATGAAGCTTCACCTGCATTGCACTTCCACACATACTGCTTGAGACAAACACTTGGGTTTTACACATCTCTAGATGCATGATAAATTTGAGGGTAAGCAGGGTTGATCTTACTTTTCTTACATGGGTTAGAGAGCCTGAATTTATATCTCATGTCCAAACCCAAAGCTAAGCATACATTTCCCAGCATTAAAAAGGTATCCTAAGGAGAAAAGAGCAAGTTTTCCTCAGCTCAGATGCTTCTCATTTCTGTCTCCTGTTTGTGTATGGAGCGAAGATTAGAAAACTGAGACATCTCTGAAATGCCTTCTCCCCACAGCAGACAGGAAGATAAAACAGAGGTTAAGCAGCCCTCGTTGGAAAGACATAACTTCATCAAAAATGGATTAAAATTTAGCTAGTTTTCATAACAGCTTTTTCATTATGGCAAAATAAAGAGATTACAGTAGTACTGAAAAATTAGACGTTGGCATTTAAGAAGAAGCTTTTGAAAGAGATACCCACTTCTATTCTCCATTTCACAATGGCTTTGCTTGATGACAATGAGAAATGCTTTCATTAAAAGAAATCCAGGAGGCAAACAAATCCAAGAGCAGCCCATCCACACGTTGCACTTGTGAAAGCTTTTCCATGTTCCCTTTAGCTCAGCTCACTGCATCTAATCCACCTTTTTCTAAAGCCATACCTGTATTGATGAATATTATAAAATATTTTTATAAACTCTGATATGTTGAAAAATGTACTTTTTCAGCAAGCAAATGTAAAAAATTGTCCTCATTTGAAAAAGAATTTTAGAAGTGAATGTTTGAAATAATTACTGATTAGAGTTTTGCCTTCTTAAAAAAAGAAGGAAAAGGTGGCCAATTAATCTGTAACCCCTCCTTTTGTTGTACTTTTTTGAATAGGTCCATATATTATTTAATGGGTTTTGTAGAGATACATTTACATGAGTTATAGATCACATTACAGCTGATGAATGCCCAACACACAGGTATGTTATGAAAGGTCATCAGTTACAAGGGAAAATGCATAATGTATGCTTGCTGAATACATCTGCAAGTTTTCTGTGCTCATCCAGAGCAGCGACTTGGGCAACACTGAGCAGTGAAACTTTGAGCATGAGCAACCTAAGAACATTATTTAACTTTGTGGCATTACTTGGAGGTCTGTTGACTTGGAGGCTGCCTTCTGCACAGGCAGGGTTAGGCACAGAATGCATCTGGGTTCTGCTCAAGAAGATGCAGTGAAAATAAATCCAAGGTACCTTGAGGCTACATCTTAAAAAGACCACTAGGGAAATGCCCAAATTATTTCCATAGTTGTATTTAAAATTTCCTGACTCCTAAAGCTTTAGGGTTTTCTTAAATTACAAAGGATAAAATAACCATTTTACATATAAATAAGGATGAGGATGAAAGCTGATGATTTCTGTGGTCTCATTCAATTCTGTTCTGCAGCAATTTTGTCATACTCTGACTACAAGAAGCTCAAAGATGCAGGTTGCAGCTTCTTTCTGACAGTAGTGATGTACTCTCGTTAGCTGTCCAACTCAGTTAAAAACAAAATACAGTTGCCTATGCCCATGGTCTGCCCCCAACTCCCTGCCCTGTTTCTTGCAGGCACTCACATGAGGATAGCCTTTGGGAATTACTGTTATTTCTTATTTTAGTTGGGATGGATTTCCACATGCCAAGAAACATAACAATAAGCACACGTTCCATCTCTCCTTAGAAGACCATGGCTGTGCATGAAACGTTGCAAGAAAGAAACTTGATCCTGAAAAAAAAAAATATATCTGTATTTTGGAGAATTTTGGATGAGATTAAATACTGAATAAGCTTCTCTGTTTTCTTAGTCAACATGCTTGTGCAGCTCTTCACAAAGCTGAGTCTTGAGAGCACAAGTCAGGTCAAGCAGGGCTGAGCATGTGGAGAGAAGGTGAGGTTATAAAGGCAAAACCATCCTGACTGCCTGTGCTCATCTTACCTGTGAAACTCAGCAGCCCTGGAGGGTGCAATGCAAGTTGCTCTTTTTCCAGCCTCTATAGACTTCAATCCCATTAGGACTATGAAAGTCTTCTTCATTATCCAGACATCTATTTCATTATGAATATCTGTCTAGACGTAAGAGAGATCAGAATACAGCAGTGCTCATGGTCCAACACACACTGCGACGGCAGTGAGCAAAAAGCCACACAGTGGCCTTAACTAACCTTTGTTAGCTTGTGTCTGTGGAGAAAACCAAGAAAGCAGCAGAGCAGCTGAGGACACCTAATTGCTTGCATGAAAAAGCTTGCTTCTAGAGACTGAAATGAAGATTTAACAGTAGTCATTGCTTAATTAAGCAAGAACAGGGATTTAAAGATGTCTTCCCCAAGTAACAATTAATATGTTTTGAAAGAAAAAAAAAAGTCTAATTAAAGAATAAAGCAGATTCTGCTGCCATAGAATGTCACTTTCCTGTGAATTTCTAAAGGATGAAAAGTAAGAAGCATGGGTTAATAGCTTAGCACATGCCTGGAGGCATTAACACCCTCTTGGAGTAGTATCTGTCAACAGCAGTAACATTGTTAGTGCCAGTGTACACTGCGCGGCTGTAGGAACAGTTGTGCAGTTTATCACCGCCATTCTTCCCAGAAGCCTCATCCAACTGCTTGTGTTGTTTCTTTGTTTAGCCACCCATGCTTTTCAAAAATTATGTGTTGGGGGAAAAAAAAAAAAAAAAAAGAAATCAGTGATAGTCTGGCAGTCTTTTTTAATCTCTTTCTTCATTACATTGTGGATAATATCTAACCACGTAATGATGTATTTACTTTTCCCCCCTATGAATTTCATCAGCAGATAGTAATTTTTCCAAGTCTACTCTTAAAGTTGTACCTAAACATTTGCTGCCACTAATTTATTGCACAGAATTTTAAACAATACAATTTCATTCTCTGATTGTTATTTTTTTATTACCAATTTCATTATCTTTTGAAGTGAATTCATTGGGTGTTATGCTTCGGTGCTTATTTGTTACTTAAGGTGGTTTGACATGAATTAATGTAAAGGCTATCCTAAAAATAAGCTCTAGGTAACTAAGAAATTGTCTAGTGTGGAAAAAAAAACACCAAACAACAGAATAACAATGATGGTGAGAGCTAAAAACTATTTGTGTGTGAGTCTGTAAGGGCAGAGTCTTAGACAAGTTGATTCTCTATGTAGAAGTGAACAGCATCTAAAAGTATGTCCATTTATCTGCTCAGAGTACCCCTTAGTAACTAAAACAGTTAAGAACTTTTTTTTTGGCTAGATTTTTTTGTGAGTCTGTTAAGTAAAGTTAACTGAAATAAAAATTTAAGCCCCCAACAAGGAATTTAAATGAACAATTTGACTCTCACTTTTACTTATTCAGTCCTATCATCAGCGATGATTTTTGATTTTACTCATTCAGTCCTATAGTCAGTAACGATTTTTGGCAGGGGTGTATCACTCAGGTACTATTCTTGTTGAGCATACAATTTAAAAGAAAAAACCTGAAGCTATGAAAAAAAAAAAAAAAACAGCAACCAAACCAACCAACCCCACAACAATAGAAAAACTCCTTTGGTTTCAAATTCCTTTTTCTTTCTTCACCATCTCTATGGGAAATCGGCAGATGCAAATATCATTCTTCACAAACCTTAGCACCTGCATTAAAGGTGAAAAAATCCATTTCCTCTATCTACAGCATGGCATTGTCCACCCAAGATCACCTCTTTCTTCTGATGCTCAAGTCAGTTTTGAGCATCTAATTGGCTAGATGACCTCAATGTAATAGCTCAAGAAACTAACCATACAGTTCTGTATTAATGACTGTTCTGATGTCTTCATTTCACTGCCAAATGAGTTGGTGTTTTGGGTTTTGTTTTGGGTGTGGCATTTTTTTCCTTTTGTTTGTTTTGAGATTGATTATCAAACCCTGAATGCACTGTGTTGTTCTGCCTTCACCTATCTATATTCTAGAAGGCCCCCTTTGAAGTGCCAGTGGCATACGTTTCATCATCTGATTTCCCACTAGTAAACAAACCTTAACAACTCTCAGCTTGCTGCACAGTGCCCACCATTGTGTTGAACGTGCCATGCTTCCCACAGAGTTGTTTTCACCCACCTGTTCATCCTGCCTCAACTTGGTGCCGGACTGAGCTCCCACACCATCAGCTTCTGTAACTTTGCTCCTTCAACCGGGCACTGTAGTGGCCACATGGATCAGTACTGCCCATCAGTTTCCATTCGCTTTAATGCCTTCTTCCATTAGTCACTACTTAAATTTACACATTTATAGGAGACATTGAATAAAGTTACAGAAATTGTGTAGCTTTGTTTCATCCAGCAGCAGATTTCTACTAGCCTTTGGATTTCATTTTCCATTGTAACAGCTTTCTGAGTTCAGTGCAGCTGTTAACCAGAGCTCCTCTTTCAACACTTACAGCTCTTAAAGCTTTGATTGGTTTGAACAATTCTGAGAAGGTTTTTCTATTTTACTCCACGAGACAAATAAGTTTGTTTTCCAAAGCACTAAATCCCCAGATTAGTTGATTTAATTAGGATTCTCAGGCTCATAATAGCAACTATAATTCATTTGCCACGCTGTTTTCTGACTTTGTTCTGCTGTGTGCTGTTTAAAGCTTGGTCCCAGGTACCTGCAACACGTTAGGTTCAAAATGTGTAGGACTGCTCTTAAGATCATGCTGACAGCATTCTCTCAGTGGGTCATGAAACAGGTATGTCTCTATTTCATTTGCTTGACAACATGCATTAACAGCATTTACTAAGTTTTATGCTATTACAATGTCAACTTAAATTCACATTTTGAAGGGTGCCTGTACAATCTGAACATGTCTCTGAGTGCCCATCCCCTACAGCACAGGTGCCTTTTCTCCACAGCTTCCACACTTTTTTGTACAGCACTTTTTCTGTACAGCTCCTGGCACACCGAGTGCCTTTTGGGGGGCAACATTCATTGAGGAAAAGACTACTGAAAAAAAAATCTTTCAATACCCTTCTTGTACAGTATATAATCATATGCCTTATTGACTTAGCATCTCCTAAAGCCTACAACAAATACAGAATTATTAATTTCCTGATGGGATTTGGTATGGTGCTTTCACTACAGCATGTGAATTCTTTGAAAACATTAATGAACTGATCCTCCCAACACCCTTTTGAAGTAACAGGATACTTTTATCACCATTTTACACAAGGGAAATGGAATATTTAAGATAATAGCCAAAAATGTTCAGAAGTGTCAGCTAATTTTGTGTACCAATTTTGAAAGTCTAAGGACTTGAGTCTTCCCAAAGCTAAGGCTTTTTTAAAGCTTTCTTATACGGTCACAGGAAAGAGCCTGATTACCTCACTTGCTGTTGTGAATTCCAAATGCTGCAATTTTTCAACATTTTTCAAGATCAAGCCTCAGCTGTATCAAATTGAGCACTCGGAAAATTAAGAGACATGAAAAAATTTTGTTTTGAGTGACTTGCTCATTGCCTTCAAAGTAGCATGAAATTTAGATGTAATACTTCACTTGGGCCAGAAACAATAAAAAAACAAGTATTCTTTTTCTGCCCCTTTGCGTCATTCACAAGATCATTTCCACCTTACACAAGAAATGAGATTTTCTGTAGAGCTCTGTCCTCTTGACTGAATGACTCCAGGCCATGACTAACTCAGCTCTAACCTGTGCAACAAAAGGGTTAGAGAGTGAAGAAAAAAAACAGGTATCATTTGTCTAAAGACTATGTGAGATGCCTTTGTGTAAATGGTAAGAGCTACAACGACACAAATTATCACACAGCATTTTGCTCATTGCTGAAAAGTGTTAGACTAGGGACAGAGGACAAGATACCAACATGGCTCTGACATTGCAACAGTCTTGTTTGGACATTCTGAAAGAAACACACAGATCAGTGTCAGAGAGATGCTGTAAGACAATTTTTTTTTTTTTTTTAAGCACACTGATGAATTTGTAAGAAATGAACATAGTTCTTATTACCAGAACAAAAGAAGTGACAAATTTGAGGTCCAGTGCTTTTCAACCACAGACTTGAGGGGTAACCTTCACAACGACCATTTCTTTTGTCCAGTCGTGTATCTACTCAAAGTTTGTTTTCCACTTTATACAGAGGCCTATGATCACTCTATCCAGAGTGAAAAGTGACAATGCTAGCTTACAACAGAAGATAGGGATATAGTTTAAGACTTATTTCTTCCCCCCCAGTTATCTTAATATGAAAAATTAGAAAGAAGAAATGTCCTCAAGCTGTGCCAAGAGAGGTTTAAATTGGTTATTAGGAAGAAGGTCTTTACTAAAAGGGTTATCAGGCATTGGAATGGCTTGCCCAAGGCAATTGTGGAACCCCTGTCCCTGGAGATATTAAAGAGTTCTGTAGGCGTAGTGCTTGGGGATATGATTTAGTCAAGGACTTGTCAGTGTCAAGCTAATGATTGGACTCAATGATCTTAAAGGGTTTTTCCAATCTGGGCAATTCTGTGATTCTGTGAACGAGCAGAAAACAATAATGGTTCATGAACCTAAACAGAGTCAGTATGACTGAAGTGTCTTTAAATGGATTTGCAAGCAAATAGAAGAAGGGGTATAAACGATCCTTTTTGAGAAAGGAGAAAAAGTACAATATATGAAGTTTTAAGAGAGTATTCAGACTGACTTCAAAGACAAAACTTTCCCCACCTATGAACCAGTTGTTATGCACATAGGAGTCAGTTTATTAAAAAAATATTTAATACTAACACTATATTTTATCATATTCAGTAGATATATCAGTGAGTTTCCACAGCCCCTGTGATTTATGGATGCAAGAATTGTGACAGAAATGCAGCTCTTAAAGTTTCCCAGTGGAATCTTCAGTGCTTAAAAATAGTTACTGTGTATTTCATTCTTCATTTCTTAATGTCTAGGTGAGTCTCAGATTAAATATCCTAAAGCAACCACACAATCTCCCTCTATCTTTCAAGACATCCAACATCCACATTCACTTTTCATTTCCTCTAATATGTTTGCAAGAGCAGAAGAGTGTCACAGAATGTTAGGAAGGCTAAGAAATGCATGATTTAAAGGTCAACAGGAGAGAAGAACTCTGTGACATAGATGAAAAAGCAAAGCCAGACTGTGAAATAAAAGTACATGAAAATCACTATTTCTAAGTCCTGTATCAATATGGGGATGCTTGTAGATTCTGTTCTTTAGTGGGTTATTATTTTGGTTTTTTAAGATTTGGTTTCCTTGTTCTTCTTCTCTTTCTCCAAAATGGGCAATACTAATTTACACAAAAACATCAGAGTGCTGAGATCAGAGGCTCTGTCACTTGGTGCCCACTATGGTTCCTAGAGCTATGGGTTGAGGGTAGAGTCTCACCTAAGATTTCAGATCTCAGAGAGATACCAGAAACAGGGATAAAAGATCAGAATCTTTAATCTGCTCTTCAGTAGTTTGTAATTTTAGAGACTATCTGGAGAGTAAATACAAGCTTCATGTAGGAGGCAATATCCAGCATGCTAAACTTCAAGGTCCTCAAGGAACAAGACTTACCTGCCAGGTGAACGTATTGCCAAAGAAATTCAAGGCTCTCCCTATCCCTGTGGACTACAGAGTGTCAGCAAGATCAGCCTCTTGGCACTAAGCACCTAAAACATTCAGGAAAAAAAAAAACACCTCAAAATTGCCATGCTAGAGTTGTAAGTCCAGTGAAACCAGACTCCTCCTCTTAGTAGCACCCTTCAGCAGATACTAAGGAAAGAAACAAACCCAAATATACTAATGACACTGAACTTACTGCCTCCCCCACCTGCTCATTGCTCTGAGTGCTTGCTGAACCGGTGTGTGTTGAAATAGCTCCCCATAACCATTCATCTTCCAGAGGTTAGCCTAATCACTTTTGAACTCCGAACTTTTGGCACTCGTCACTTTTTAAACTACAGAGCTTGCTGTCACAGAAATATGTTATACAGGAAAGAACTTTCTTCTGTTTTCAACCTGCCCTTTACTTCTTGTACAGTAAGAAACAGTGAATAATTGTTGTCTAGTCCGTTTTGCCATGACTCATTATTTCATGTGCCTTTATCATAAGTCCTCAATCACCTACTTTCCAGGCTGAAGTGTCCCAGTCTATTTAATCGTTCCTTGTATTCAGGCTGTTCAGTACTTTAATCACTCCTCTCATCCTTCTTTATACCTTTTGTAATTCTACTACATTTATTTGAAATGTGTAGGACAACACTGCAAGATGCAGACTTACCAAGGATTTAGACAATGATTTGTTCTCTATTCATTTACTTGCTATTTTGACCAAAGAGCTGATGTTCTAATGGTATTTTCACAATAACTCCAAGGTCTCTTTCCTGAGTCATAATTCTATTTGAGAACTCATCGTCGTGTATGTACAGTTTGGGTTGTTTTCCTTCTTGTGCATTATTTTGCATTCATTGACATTCAGTTTCATCTGTTATTTTATTGCCCAGCCTAGTAGCTGAGACGCTCCTACAACTCTACATAGTTAGTTTTTGTTTCAACTGCTTGAAGAACTCAGTATCAATAATTATCAGTTTACTTTAGAACTCCTTCCTGATATAATTTGTGAATATTAAACTCTATGTATCAAGCATATGAGGCTGTCTACTTCAGTCTCCTGCTCAAAGCAGGGTCAATACCTATTTTAGAAATTGTCACCCAAGGTTTTGTCTAGTTCTTGAAACCCCCCCAAGTACTGAGATTCCACAGCCACGTGGGCAACTTGTTCCAGCGATAAAGTATCCTCACCCTTAGAAATATCTCCAGTTTAATTTAGGACCATTGTTGCTGCTTCTTCCACACACACCTCAGCAGTCTTGTCCCTGGCTCCTTAACCTCCTCTGATGTATACAAGGCTCAAATGAGGCCTTCTGTTTGCAAGGCTAAAAGCAAATCCTGCTCCCTCAGCAGTGGTCTTGTATTCCAAACCTTCACCACACAGGTTGCAAAGATCATTTTGCTCGACAAAAAATGGCAGAACTGCCCTCAAGCAAGTGAGATGTAAACATTCTGCACCCCCCCACCCCCAAGCTGGTGGCCCCTGCATAAGTTGATTAGGGCACTATTGATCTCTTCATCCTCCAATGATAATTTATTCCTTGTTAAGAGAAGCTGGCAAGCAATTCTCATTTAACATAGCTCAGGAATTCCTCTAAGATTTGTACCTTCTTTAACATCTCTACCATGGCCTTCTCTTTTTGACTTCCCTTTTACTGAACCTCTATGAAACAAGTCCTTACACAGGTGGAAAGTATTTAACTTAACTTTTAGCAAATGATTCAAAAACTTGCGTATTTAAAGTTTCTCTGGTTTTCCGCATACAAACAGTTCGCACATTTTTATTTCCAATATGCAAAGGCACACATTTTGACTAAGGGTTTCTTTTATTTAGCTTTAAGTATTTGTTTCCCCATGAAAGCTGATTTGATAGATACCTCAAGGTGAACAGATTCAGCATTTATCATCCCCTTCCAGTTTATTTTTAAGCATTTACTTCAGGTTTAGTTTCCCCTTCCCCAGTTAAATACCTTAGTGACTACTCTGGGCTTTGCACTCTTATAGAGGCTGCTTGATAAAAGCACATTAGAAAGTGATGGATAAACTTTGAGGCATCACCTATGTGCTGCTCGGGTTGAGGCAGGTAAAGCATTGGTTTTGGCACCTAGGAGTGTAACCTGCATCATAGTCCCTCCTGATTTCATTTTATTTACTCACAGTTAAGTCTCTAATGACTACGCTGTTTCCTGCTTTGTAAAGACCGTTCCCCTGTAGGTCATTGTCTTGATGCAGGTTGGGATGAACAACAGGAATTTACCTGTCACATTTCAAGGCAAGTATGTTTCATGTTAATCATATGGTCAACTCACCCACTGATTTCCCTATCTTCAGAAAACAGAACCTCTACTGTCCAAAGTTCACTTATCTGAGTATCTTTTTTCCTTCCTTTAAAGACATCTAAGTAAATCAACCAACTGCTTCAATGAAAGGCAACGTACAACAGCCTCTAAGGACGTTCGCTTGCTAGGTTTGAAAACAGTATTTTCATCACCTTATCATAACACTTCCTGAAATATAACTACAGGTATTCAGTTAAAAACAATGCCAGCAATGAAGTAGGCTAAAAACTCGAATTACAAAATGAAAATTATTGTAAACACTTTTAAAGCTTGATTTACTCTACTGTAGCTTCTAATAAATGCTAGATTCAATCACTCCCGTGTAGAACTTAGATGCACAACAGTCATGCTACATAAAATCTTATGACCCAATATGTATAGCACAATTAAACTTAAAGCAACAGGGAAATCAGGAATGATTTTCCCAAGAGCACTACACAGCAGAGAAATAAAACGGGCCATTTACTGTTACACATCTATTAAGGCAGCTCTTGGAATTTCCTGCAGGGAAGACTACGTATTTTACACTTCCAGTGCATGAATTGTCTAAGAATATTTGCTTTCTCTAGTTGTTAGAACTAATTTGCTCATGCGTGTTCACAGAAATACATTCTTAAAGCACCAATCAAAATGAAAAATGAGGCCAGATGATTTTCAAGGTGCACCACTTTACACACACAAAAAAAAAATAGAGTTTATTAGCAATCTTAATCGTCTGTATAACCAGTAGCAATCTATAGATGTCGCTGGGTATAAGTTTGCACGAGTCTGTTTATTACCAGGGTAACAGAACTTGTTAACATTCTACACAAATCAATGGATTGGCTTTTAACACACCTAGGCAATTGGCACAAAGGTGCTGAAGCATAGCTGTGCAGGCTCACAGGCATGTTTAAAAGTAGTTACTCAAAAGAAACGGCTCAAATATTTGCTACTTCATAGACTCAATCATGAAAACCATGTTCTGCAAAACTGGTATGAAGATGCAACAAGTCCATTATAAATGGCTCAGTCTCTATAGCCTCACTGATAACAATATTGTTCTCATTTTTCTGTATCAAACTCTATGCCCAGCAACAAATATTCACAGCCTCCCAAGCCTATGCTTCAGAGTGGCCCTATAAATTCACTTTCCTGCAATGATAAAAAAAAGTAAACAATCACAATCCACGCTACATCCTACAGCCTTTGGATATTTTGCTAAGAATTTCCTAGAGGGACAAAAGCCTTTAACATCCTTTTCACACAGCAATTTGCTTTTCAGGAAAATCTCTGCCCATTTGGTCAGGGGAAATGTAAACCTCCAGGTAAAAGTCTGCAATAAAGTTTTTTTCTCAAAGTGATAATAATGAACTGTCCTGAAAGCCTTGCCAGGGACCAGAAAGATGTTACTAGGGCTCCCAGCTTGTAGTAACAGGGGTTCAACAAAACAAAGAGCAGCTGGATGACGTAAAACACAGGGATCCTTATTGATTGCAATTACTTTCAGAACAAAAAACTGGTATTGCTCCAGGGAGAACTAATAGTGGCTGTCCAGTACCTGAACAGAGCCCAGAGAAGGCTGCAGAGGAACTGTTTCCAAAGACATGCAGTGACAGGATGAAGGGCAATGGTTTGAAATGAGAGAAGAGATTTAGACTGGGTGGTAGGAACAAGATCTTTACCAGGAGGGTAGCAGAACACTGAAACAGGTTGCCCATGGAGGTAGTTGAGGTCCCATCCCTGGAGATATTCAAGGTCAGGCTCAATAAGGTTCTAAGCAACCTGATCTAGTGGAGGATGTCCTTGCTGTCTGCAGGGGAGTTGGACTAGATCACCTTTGGAGGTCCCTTCCAATCCAAATCATTCTATGATTCTATGACATACTCCTAATGACCACAGGAAAATGAACTTTTTTGGCTAAAGAAAGCCTGGACAACACGCCTCTGGGTGTACAATGTTGTGTTTAGGCATTGAGGGTTTCATGACTGCTTTAGTTTGATGGAAAAAACAATGATAATTCCAATATTGAGTATTTTCCAGGCAGAGTGTTCCAATGCTCCCCCTTGAGCTACACAAAGGCATTTATAACACTAACATGACAACTGCCATCTTAAAGCCAGTACTATTCAGACCCAATTTCACAGAAAGGGTATTATGGCAGCAACATATATACCTCCTCTTATTTTTAAAAGGCTTAAAATTTGTATTGCAAAATACACTGAGGAATATTCTAAAAAGGAAAAAAAAAGACTATTAAAAAAGAATTGATGTTAGAAGATATTTTTCTTCTCACCCTTCTCCAAGACACATTATACGTCATATCATGGCAATTTATCTGTCTCCAGATTCTCTGAGTTTCGTACTCTGGCACTTTAGCACATTAACTTTGCAACAGCTACAATAAGTGTACGAGGGACTGCTTTCCACAATGCTGATATGCAGCACTAAATCCATGAATGTTCTGTTCATTAGAGGCACAAACACCAGGCTCAAATTTCTGACTCAGGTTGTTTTAAGCAAGTTAGCTATCTGTACTAAACAAGAAATCAAGACAAGTCAAGATCAGTGGCTTCTGTTGCCATATATATGCTGAAACATACAGAAGTTAACATGTGTCTCACACAGCAAGTGTGATTCACTTGGTAACTATGAGGTATTAGGTAACCAGGACGTCAGACTCCAGAATAGTTAAGGAGCACATTTTCTTCAAGTGAATTTATTTTAAAACTACTGCTATATACTTTTTTTTTTTTACACTACAGATTAAATTGACCCACATAATTTGAATTCTTGATTCAGCCTGAGTCATGTTATGTTGTGCAATATTCTTTTACATCCCATCTGTCATGATTTAACACTGCATGGTACAGCAGTGTGAAATCAACGAAATGTATACCTCAGATAAATGTTATTGCTTCAGTTAGTAAAGGCAGACCAACAAGTAACAGGCAAAATACATTGGTGAGCAAATTAGAGTTAAATCACACCTCTGCTTTCCAAATACTCATTGCTTTCTACAGAAGAAACTGGCAATCTGACAAAAAACTTATTAGGCAGTGAGAAGTTCTGTGACAGCACTTTATGTGGAATGTGCTCTGAAACATCTCCTGCTTATGAAATGTAGCTATGTTTATAGTATGTAACAAAATAAATGCACAAAGAAGAGCAGAAGATTAATCAGTAGCAACCAGAAATATTAAAAACTTGCTTCAGTCTGGAAGCTTTTAATTTATGCTGCCTACAGCTGGTAAATACATACCTAGCTAAGAAAGTTGTAATCATCATCTGGTTAGCAGATAGGGACAGGAGTCACTTCTCATCCCACTGTGCTAATTTTCTCAACATACTTTTTTTTAGTCTCTGGAAGTGTTGCAATTTGATTGAATCAGTTCCGCTCAGGGGTACGGAAAACACATTAAGAAAAGATGAGATTTCATCAGTTCCATGTTTTGACTGAGTATCAAAACGTTGCATGCACAAGCTCATCTAAAACCCTTTCAGAATTGCTAGGATCATTTATGTGTAAATCTTATATGCCACAAGAGCAATGCAGACTATAGCTATATTTATAAGCCAAGCCCAACATTCTTCTTGCAGATGTGAAGCAGTATGAACAAAAGAAGCTCCCTGGGCACATTTTATATTAAATACTGAGGGTCTGAAAAAACCCTCATAAATAAAAATTGTATGGTGTCTACAATTTTAGCTGTACCAGGTGGCAAAACCACAACTTGATAAAATTAATTCCAAAAAACTTGCTTTTCGGATGCTTGGAACTCTGTTCATAAAAACCTCTTCCATAGCTAATGCTTCCTCAGTCCTCACTGCCATCAGCATGACCCCATGGTCACAACTTTACCTACACTCCCTTTAGAAAGCAGGTAGAGAATGCACTTTTATTCATCTCATTATCTAGCCATTCCTACTCCTTAAGGAATCATTCTTTCCTCTTTGAACTTCCCTGATGACGTCAGTCTTTGCTGTGCTGTCCACTGCTCCCACAAGTAGTCTGGCAAGCTTACACAAGCAGTTAACATTTCCTCCTTCACAAGCCTTCTGAAAAAACACCCCTCCAATATGTCAAGAATAAACATCTCCCCAAGCTATTAAATGTTGATATAAGTGGGAAACTTTAGATTAGATTATCAAAACCTAGAGGAAAAAAATGTATAGAACTATAAACATTTGGAATAGTGAAACAAATTTAGCAGCAAATATGATAAAAACTTTTAGATCCTGGAGTCCAGTTCCCTGCTATCACAGGAAACCTTGTAAAAGAATTATAAGCACCTGTGAAGAAGCTCTTTTAAGCCCATTACTATTGATGAAAGATACAAGATTCCTCTGCAGCATACTTCATGTTGCTCAATTTAATGGGTTGCAATCTCCTTGCTTCAGGCAGTTGTTTGACATCACTGGAATGAGTTATTAGATGAATTCTAGTTCTTAGTTTGGGGAAATTTTTTACACACTTACATTTGCACATTCCAAACACACCAGAATGTTCCTAAGGGTGGGCAGGCTGTCAAGGCTACAACGCTACTAAGTATAACCAGTTTGTCTCTGCTTATGGTTCATTTATAAGAAGATACAGTATGAACTGCATGTACTTATAACTATACTTCCCAAACTTGATTCAGATGGGGGGCTTTTTGTTTGTTTGTTCACCACCCCCTCCCCCCAAGAGAAGAGTGCATTGGTTTAAGCTGACTGAGCCTACTAGGAGGGACGAGGCAACCCCCCGCAGTGGCTCAGAGCAAGCTGGATCCTATATTCTACACCATGCTGATGTCATGCTCACTGTATGACAAGAAAAGGGTTGGCCAAGGTTTATGGGACTTGTAATGTATTCTATAGTTTATAAAGTTTCCTGTTCTGGGTTGTGTGTGTCCCTTCCCCAGCTCTGGGCTGGAGTTTGCCCCTTTTGTTCTGGTTTTGGCTGGCACACGGTGGCAGTGGTTCTCACTGTTTCCTCTGCTGTGCACACTGGTACCTTTTCCCCTTGTTTTTTTCCATTTTCCCTTTGTGTTATCTGATATCCCTGCAACAGAGCAGTAAATTGTTCTTATCTCAATTGACATTTCAACTTTCCTGGATCCTTTCCTCCTTGCCCACCCAGAGGGGGTAAATGCCTCTGTTGTAACTGGACTGCCAGGCTTCAGCTGCCAGCTGAGTTAAAAAAAGGACAAAAAGGCAAAAAAAGTAAGTTCTTTTTCTAGAAGTTCAATTCATATTATATTGCTCTTATTAAAACAAACACTTTATTAAAAGAAATTAATGTTCTTATGCTATTTACAATTGAGAGACAAACCAGCCAGGAACATTTACAACCAAGTGACAGACCAAGAAAAGAAAAGCCAAAAATCTAGATAAAAACACTTCATTAAAAAAATTTCTGTAGCTATTTGCCTGTCTCCTGGTACTTACATTAGTAATATCTATCCATAACATATCTTAGAATAAACTGGCATCCTAATGCTAAGTATGAAGCATTGTATTAACAGCTTTTTGACTTGCTTTTAAATGAAAAACAATGTTAACATTAGGAAATTTCAGTGAAAATAAACAATTTCCCTAACATTTGTATCTCAAAATTGTAAGACTGACTGCAATAAGCACCTAAAAATTACAGCACCACTGATCTCCTTGAAACACTTGCATATCTAAAGTATTAATCTGTTAGTCATAATCACAAGGAAATGCTCACCAAGATTAAGGCAGAAGCTATGCTCTGCACTGCTCCAGTCCAAAGTCCAAATGACATTTGTATATGAGCAAATGAATAAATAAAGACATTCATAGCCTTCAGCAAGAGACTAAAAAGAGCTCAGTTTATTTCACAAAATTCTTGTATTTCCAAAAAGTGGTTCTTCCTGAATTAGTGCATTACTGAGATACCTTTGATGCAAAACAATCCACAAGAGGAAAATGGATGCCTCCTTGTTCTCATTTGCTATCCATCAATCTTGCTTGAAATATGGATGAACTCAGAACTAAATTCTACTTTTTTTCTTGAAGACAGGAAGCAAAATTTTTTTTGATGTTCTTGCTATGTTTCCCTCAGAAAGGCTTTTAACTAAGTTTCCTGGCATATCCTGTTCTTGCTTCCAGCTCCTTGTTTTATTTCCTAGTGAAGAAAGAAATGTTACTACAAATAGGATACACTCATTCAATAAGCAAACAGAACTGGCATAACTAGATTCCCTTTCAGAGCATGTCTAACAATTTTTACACACATTTCTTGTCTCTATTGAAAACCCAATTTCAATATGCAAAAAATAAACACTCTCAGCTTAGTTACAGAGTGTGGTAATTGCTTAGGAAGTCCAATGATTGAACCCTCAATTGGCACAGACTACAAAAATGTAGAAATGTGAAAACTTATTACAGAACAGTATTGAAAAATGAGCACTGTCAGTAGAACAAGTTCTTTACCACGAGAGTGGTAAAACGCTGCAACAGCTTGCCCAGGGAGGTAGTTCAGATCCTATTCTTGGAGATATTTGTCCAGTTCTCAGCCCCTCAATTTAAGAAGGGCATTGATATACTTGAACGTGTCCAGAGAAGGGCAACGAGGCTGGGGAGAGGCCTTGAGCACAAGCCCTATGAGGAGAGGCTGAAGGAGCTGTGATTGTTTAGCCTGGAGAAGAGGAGGCTCAGGGGTGACCTTATTGCTGTCTACAACTACTTGAAGGGAGGTTGTAGCCAGGAGGGGGTTGGTCTCTTCTCCCAGGCAATCAGCACCAGAACAAGAGGACACAGTCTCAAGCTGTGCCAGGGGAGGTTTAGGCTTGAGGTGAGGAGAAAATTCTTCACAGAGAGTTGTTAGCCGTTGGAATGTTCTGCTCAGGGAGGTGGTGGAGTCACCATCCCTGGAGGTGTTCAAGAGGGGATTGGATGTGGCACTTGGTGCCATGGTTTAGTGGTCATGAGGTCTTGGGTGACAGGTTGGACTTTGACAATCCTTGAGGTCTTTTCCAACCTTATTGACTCTGTGATAATCAAGATCAGGTTGAACAAAGTTCTGAGCAACCTGAACTAGTGGAGGATGTCCCTGCTCACTGCAGGGGGCTGGAAGAGATGATCATCGGAGGTCCTTTCTGACTCAACACATTCTATGATGCTATTAGAGAAAGTTTTGTCTATTTAATCCAAAAGCATATTTTCCTTTTTGAGGTTTGGTCATATTTCATTCAAAAGCCTACGCTATAGGAGAATATAAAGTGCATCTTACGTTCAGTTAAGCTGATGAGAGGATTTTATTTCTTGATAAGCCACACTTGGCAAAGAAATTTGATAATAAAGATCGAATTTCTCAGCAAGAACACAAACAAGGGAGACTTTAAGGAAGACCTTAACTCCTGGGAAAATGCCCAACAAGCTTATAGTAATATTGAGTTTTGTTTAGATACCATCTAGATGACTACTTAAATGTTCAGGTTTAATTTTCTTTGATGAATAAATACATTATTCAAATGGATGGCTTGGTGCACTGACCAGAGCAACACATGCTGTTAAATTGACAAAACTTTTGAGTACCAAACTTAATTTTGGACCTCCTATACAAACAGTTGCCAATACAGTGTCATACATTGAAGTTGAGATGCTTACCTTCAACTTTGGGTACTCGCAAAGCTCTATGGCTTAACAAGACCTCTTGTCGACTGCGTTTGGCAGGAATAGGTTCGTGGGGGTTGCCTAACACAGTGTTGGAGGTAGAACTGGAAAACAAGTCAGAAAAGAGAGCTTGCTTTCAGAAAAAGTTATTATGCTATATTATAGTACTTAAGGCCTTGCAATGTAGAAATGCATTAAACTGTATTATCCAGTATTGGTGGTTCATAACTGAATGTACAGAATAAACTAATTTATTTATGATAGATATATATATGGATATTATTCTCCTTGTAAAAAATTTACTAGAACATTTCGATGTGAAACTAAAAACTAATGTTGCCACTTATGTTAAAAGGCAGGCCAATATGCCAGAGTTTTTTCAGAAACCACAGAAGGCAGCTGGATGGTCATTGCACACAAATAACACTAAGAAATCTTAACACATGCACAAAATCCTTGGAATGATGAAGCTATGTTTATGGAATAAATTACATTTTTTATTGCTACAATAATTTTTCTACAGCCTCCACCACAGTTAGAGAGGGATGGTTTCACAGGAGACAATGCTTTTTAGTTAAGCTGTAAGAAAGCTATTAGAGCCTCAAATTCATTAAGACAAAACCTATATTTTAAATCCTTTTTTGTGACGGACTTAAAACACAGTGAAAATTATGAACCTATCTGATCTCACCCTTTCGCACTTGCCTTGCCAACCTCCCCACTTCCATTCTAAGACAGCCCCATAAACAACTAAATTCTATTTATGTCTTAAGTTTCTACAGTTTTCCCACTCCTTTAATGATATTGTTTTATTCTCACTTTATAGTCCCTTAACTTACACTAGTTTTCTTAATAATGATGATCTGCCTAAAGGAAATAAATAGCAAGCAGTAAAGACTAAGACCTGCCTTGTGGCAGCCCTCAGATCTATTCACATGTGTCTTAGAAGAGAGTTTAGGCAAATAAGAATGTATTGCTGTTTAGTAAAAGCACCCTCTGTATTACAATTGACCTGTTATCTTATCCCTTGTCCTAGCAATGAGGCTGTTTCAATTTACATTTCTAATGCAGAGAACGCATGTGAAATCTGTATCTTTATTCTGCCATTATAAGATGATTGACTGGAGTGAACTTCTTCAAAGCAGAGAAAGAATGGAAAAGGGAGAAAAGAGATAAGAAAGGAGGTGCTATCCAAAATGCAAGAGCATATTCCTTTCCTCCTTCACAAATAAGCAGCTTTCATTCTTTCTCTTCACCACCAACTGCTAGACAAAGCCATAAAGAATTTTGGTTTACACAGTTTAGTCTGTGAGGCTGAAAAAAAATAACGCCCCTGAAAAGGAGTAAATGTGTTTCTCTTGTTGTGTTATTCTAACTTGAAAGTGGAAAATGGATGTTTGAGACATAGAAGGAACAAGATAAAAGAAGAAAAAAAGTAGTCTTTTAGGAAGAGATAAACATACTTAAGTTTAGAAATCATTACAGAGCAATTACATAAAAGGTACTCCTAAAGTCTGTCTTATTTCCCTCAAGATAAAATAAATGAGGCTCTGAAAGTTCCCATAATTCCCTAAAAAGAATCTAGAAAACTAGCTCAGTTTGAGAGAGCAGGTGATTTATTTTTCTAAATTCATAATCAACTATTTGAAACATTGAAAACGTGGGATGTCTCTTCTCACCCTGGAGTAATTCTACCAAAACGATAACTAATAACAGGAGCATGAAATTGGATCAGGTAAATCTGTGGTCTTTTAGGAAGGTTTTCTATTTCAAAGATGCTAATAAACAAAAAAAGTACTTAAGTTTCTTCTATGTTCTGCGATCTAGCTGTTGGAACTTGTTCCAGCAGACTATAAAACAGCAATAACCAAATGGAAGCTCTTCTCAGAGCAGACCACAAGAATGAAGTCATAATAACTAAGAGTGAAAATGAATTATCAGAAAGACAAAGACACTGGTCACATATATTGTTAAGTATTTTCTCCACTTTCTATTTTGGTAGTTTCTAATGTGTTCCAGCAAAGGCATAACATATTCCAACAAATTAGATTTTTAATTCATGATGGAATTTCTGTGTTCAGAATTGTGTGTCATCTTTCTATTTTGAGTAGACTGCAGATATGAAAGACTCGATAATAGTTTGCACTTGTTAAAACAGTGATTCTACTAACTTGCCGGGAAAAAAAAAGGAAAAAGATTTGTCAAAGATATTTGAGTCAGAACATCTCATATGTAGGTTTAGATGATTGAAGAGGTTTGAAATATAATCCTGAAACTAAAGTGACAATGGAAGAAGTTAATACAAACTCATCTGTATAGAAGAGGTAGTTTAACCTTACCCGGGAATCCTTCTTTTTCTCTCAGCAGCAGAAGTCATTGCCATATATGAGGGCTTCTCAAATACTGGAGTAAGATTTTTGTTTAATGTAGAGAGACCAAGTCTGAAAACAAAGAATTAGATTTTTGTCAAATCTGTTCTGGGTTCTTTTAACTGTAAATAAATATATCTTAAGCTGAAAACAATATCAGAAATGTATTAGCAATATTACTTCAAGTAGCTTTGCCAGACTTCCTGCATACATGGCAGCTTTAGTAAAGGCATCTCACAATGGCAAAGAGGTTAAGGTATCCATTTTACAGACAGGAAATGTAAGGCTTAGAGATAGTAACTTGCTTGTAGCATCACAAACATTTCAAAAGCACTGTGATAACCTTTCACCTATTGTCATTAACACACCACTAATTTCAAATTAAGCCTGAATTGAATTGGATGCCAATTGAAATTCAAGGTTTGAACCTCAAAATGTTGGGTTTGCAAACAAGAGGGACATCAAAGCTACAAACAGGACTGAATTCTTAGGGTAATATTCCTTGCCTATATAAATGGAAAATACCTTTGCAGAAGGGTGTTGCTGCATGGCTGTGATTCCTTCAGAGATAAATCAGTAGATGTTTCAGCTGTTTCATCTGTCAGTTCATAGAGGATCACTGTTGAGTTCATGTCAGCTCCACCATACTGTGAGATTGTGTCACACGTAGAGTCTGTAACACTCGGCTTTTTCACTGGCCTATCTGTATTACACACATCAACTTCCTGAAGGCCTGCAAGGTGTAAAGCCTTCTTCACCACAGTCTGTGTGCAGTCGCTTTGTTCTGGCTTTCTGCTAAACTCTGGTGTGTACACGATAGGGCGGACTTCCTTGGTAAGGGAATCCTCCAGATGGTGAAGGCTGGACAGCTTGGATGCAGCAGGACTTGGAATTGTGACTGGAGAGTCCATTAGCTTCCGCCGAGTTCTTTTCTGTTGTGGTACTGCACATTCTACTATTTGTTGTGTATTTTTATTTGTTTCTTGTGATGGTGTACCCAAAGTTGTACCTGTGCAGTACAGGAAGCAATGGTTAGCGTATTTAGCATATAAGCCTGCTTCAATGAAGACATATTTCTGATGGCAACAAATAAGAAACTTACTTATGAACCATATTCAATATGTACTTGGTGACACTATCAACAGCACACTTCATTCGTGTGCTTGCTCTTCAATTTTGGTTTCCTGAGAACAACACTATTCTTCCACTTAAAAGACTAATATTTCCTTCCCAAAAAAAAAAATCATTCCTAGTCATCAATAACTAAAAATTGAGGCCCAAACTTCCTCCTAAATAAGATACCTTATATTCTTAAGGTACACAAATAAAACATTATCCAAGGATTCAAATCTGGTGTTTGAAGTAACTATCCATTAAACATTTCAGGACACATTTTAAAATATTAATTTATTAGGTTTTCCTCCTGCTTCCATGCATCTGAAAGTGTGTGTTTCGGGAACACAGTGGTTAGAAGTCTATTTGTCTGTTGCATTAGGACAGGGAGGTTCCAGTTTCAGAAAGTTTGCTTACTGTAAGACACTGAGGTTTTGCTAATGTCCTAAAGTTACTAAGAAGGAAGTCTGATGAAGAAGCATTTCAGTGAGTGCCAAGTTTTAGAAGCTTCTCCAGGTCTAAATACTGGAAGCATTTTTAAATTAACTGTAAATGTGAGCATTTAAACCATGAACTAAATAGGTAAAGAACATGAAAGTCTTGCCAACATCAATAATTTGTTGAATTGCATCATAATGAACAGTAGGTCATACTGCAATACATTAATAAAAAGACAGTGGTAGCAAGTCTAAAGACGACAAATAAGGTGTTAGTAAAAATTATTTTTAAAGTCTACTTGATTCTGGAATTAAACTCACCATAAACTAAAGAAAAACAAAACTAGCTTTTCTTGGCAGTTCAGCACTAGAAATCACATAAAATATTGAAGAAGTGTCCCTTCTCATAGCTTTTTGTGAAAGTATTAAATTGCTTCTAACACAGTAAACAAGAAAGTAAACAAACACATCACCAGCAACATCATATTTAACTTAGTTTCACTAAATAAACAAAATGTGACAAAAACCCCAAGCAACACCCCAATGCCAGGCTAGCTTGTCATTATACACTATATATCTCTCTAAACAGTTATGATTTAATGTAAACAAGCACAGCAAGAAAAACATTTAAAACCACAAAATACAAGGAATGCCTCTGGTTTTATTTCCATCTCAGCAAGGAAGCAAGATATTGAAGCCAGTTACTAATTTGTGCAGGTGATTTCAATAGCTTACATTAAACAAAATGGGCTCAGGTAACAGTTGCCTCCAAACCACTATGCTTATAGATTTCAGGTGAGTTGAGGTAGAGGCTGAGGGAGCTGGGGTTGTTTGGCCTGGAGAAGAGGAGGCTCAGGGGTGACCTCATTGCTCTCTACAACTACCTGAAGGGAGGTTGTAGCCAGGCAGGGGTTGGTCTCTTCTCCCAGGCAACCAGCAGCAGAATGAGGGAACACAGTGTCAAGTTGTGCCAGGGGAGGTATAGGTTGGCTATTAGGAGGAAGTTCTTCACAGAGAGAGTGATTGCCCATTGGAATGGGCTGCCCAGGGAGGTGGTGGAGTTGCCATCCCTGGGGATGTTCAAGAAAAGACTGGATGGGGCACTTAGTGCCATGGTCTAGTTGATTGGATAGGGCTGGGTGATGGGTTGGACTGGATGATCTTGGAGATTTCTTCTAAGCTGGTTGATTCTATGATTAGTATTTTCTTTCCAGGAACTTATTTTCCATTACTCCCAAGGTTACTCTATTACTAAAAACATTGATATTTGGAGGCATACTTTGAATGGGGTTAGTTCTAATTGTTTGGGACAAGATAATAGCCAAGACTTCTCCTGTTCTGGAATTAATGTTAATACATACATAAGGGGATTATTTCTGGAAACTGTGCTAAATTAAGTCTACCAGGTTCTTCTGCTAAAGTGAAATCAAATATTAATGTATTTATTTCAATAAACATTTCTGGGCTACCAATGATTGATCCAATTCCAACACTAATTGTACATTTTCATTCTTTTAACAACTGACTCATGGAATTCCAAATTACAAATGAGGCTTAGGCAATGTGTTTCAGTTATTTAATATTCATGTGACCCCATGGCATCACTGTTATGGTCAGTTTCACAAGGAGCTGTGAACTGAAAAAGGCTAGAATACAGACTCTTCTTTTGAGTCCAGTGGCCAGATGTACTACTTTACACACTATGAGGGGAAAAATAAGATCTTAAGACATCAAGGGCAGCTTTGTTTACTTTCATGACAGGAAAAAAACCTGCTCATTAAGAGAAATCTTTCCCATGTACAAGACACATGCTTTTCCTGATTTAAATTAAGTCTTCACTGTTTACACAACTACTTCTCACTTTTTCCTGCCATGCAGAATAAGTTGTTGACTTTCAGACATTTGTGACAAGGAATAATGGATGCATTTTCTTTTTTTTTTTTTTCCTGTAAATCAATTCCATTCTCTCAATGGTAATGTACAGTAAGGCTTCCGGAAATGGGATGCCTGAAACCATGCCAGGAACTTTTCCATTCACAGAAATACTGACAAATACCAGTCAGAGCTCTCCACCCTTACTCTATGAATACTGTGTGACTCCACATTAAACTAACATTTGAGAACAGGGGGCTGAATACCTTTTTAAATGAACTTACATTGTTTTCATAGGTTATGCTTTAGCTGATACAAAGAATTGAGTCGTTCATGAGTTTGCACAAGCCTAATCTAATTTTTTAACATTTTTGCTTACAACAGCTAGGGGAAAAATGGTATTTCCTCTACAAAACAACAACTCTAAAATTAAGGTCAGAATAAATATGGGTGGATACCTAAACCTAAAAGTATATATTGATGAAACAACTGTTTAAAAAATACCTTCCTTATTAATATACAGTAGAAAGTATGGTTAACATGGGATTTATATAACATGTCTGAAGACTTCATGATAAAAAAAAGCAGAAATTCTGAAAAATCTTGTTTTCAATCATATTTTAAGTAACAGGTATCAAATTACCAAGGAAAAGTAATATTTTAAGCAGCATAATGTGAGTACCCTTAGTGGGATAAAATAGTTATGTACATATTTAAAAAATATTTTCACTTGAAAAATTTGAAATAAAGATAATTCAGATATTTTATTGCGGCTTAAATACCTTCCAATTGAATTTTAAAATTGCTGAAGTCGTCGTGGAAGGAGAACCCCATCAATTAACTGCAACCAGAACTTCAAGATGCTTTGCTTGTTACTGGATGTAGTGTGTTAGTGTGCACTGCCAAACAACTCTTAGATAAGCCACTTGTGATGAACAGCTGTGTTAAGAAGGCACTGTCTAAACAACCCAGAAGAGTTTTCCCTAATCTAAAAAAAGTGGTTTAGCTGCTTCAGCCTTTTGGGGACAGTGCTTAATCAGAAAAGTCATTCCTGTGACTTAAAGAAAATCCATCTGCAAAAATTAAAATTATCTCCAAAAAAGTTTCAAGTGCATTAACAGAGGTTGAAAAGCAATACATCATGTTTGTTACCAGCAGACCTAGTACACTGTCCACCTCTAAGATGCTCTAGACTTACATTTCATGAAAGAAACATTACACTGCCAACAATTGTCTACACTCTCCCCCAGATTATTTAGGAAAGAAATCTGAGACAGTAACACAAGGTGACATATTTATATTAAATGGGAGATTAGAAAAAAAAAAATACTGCTCCCAACTTATAGCATGAAAAACAAGAATCAAATCACAAGGAATGAAGCACATTGCTCTTTCCTGCTGACATGAAGTCGTGCAATTCAGTTGCATGTGAACCAGAAGTATTTTTTTCATATAAGCAATAATGACCAGTGTGTAGCACGTGGCTAACCTTTTGGTTTTTTTTTTTTTGTTTGTTTGTTTGTTTTGGTGCACAATATTTCTTTCCCAACATCTTGAACAAACGATAAATAATAAAATATCCATGGGCCAAAGGTGTGAGGGGATCTATATAAATCTTCTTTTGCATTTGTCCACAAAGTTCTTAGGTCAGCTCTTGCTAACGTTTGCAAGCGTGCTTCTGAGATGACTTTATGGAGAAGGAATTGGATTCTTGAATAATTTATTTTGTCTTTAAAGGAAAAAAATTACTGCATCCTTCCTATTTCTGATAAGGATGTTGCCCTTCATTTTCCCATGCTAATGTATTTTTTCTGATTTATATTTTTTTTAAATAGTTTATTACATGTTTTGCACAAGAGAGAGAGATTTCCATAACAGAATATCAGCTAATATTCAATATATTTTAAGTGAGTTCAACCAAATAATAGAAGAGCTACCTCACTGCATTTCTTTTGTGTTCAACAGAAAGAAAAAAAAAATTAAGTACTGGGAAGCAGATGACTTTTGTCCACCTTGCCCTCCAAGATGACTGTGTCAATACCAGTAGTAATTCAAGTTCAATAGTTTCATTTCATTTTTTATGAGCAGAATTGCTACTGTTCAATTTTAATGATAAAACTTTTAAGATAAGTAAGTAACTTAATACTGAATTAATTTTTAGAATTGTATTAGGGTAGAGCCTAGAGAAAAGAATAGTCTGAGGGGACTTTAGAACTGTCTTTTGATACTTGCAAGGATGCTACAGGAAGGCTGGAGAGAGACTGGTCATAAAATAATCTCTAGCAACAGGACAAGTGGAAATGGTTTGAAGCTGAGCAAGAGTAGGTTTAGACTGGATCTTAGGAAGAATTTCTTCAGTACAAGGGTGGTGAGACTCTGGAGTAGGTTGCCTAAGGACATTATGGATGGCTCCCCCATGGAATTGTTCAAGGCCATTTTAGATGAGGCCTTAAGCAGCTGAGTCTAGTTGAGAGGTGCCCTTGCCCATGGTATGGAAGTCAGAGTAGATAATCTCTAAGGTCCCTTCCAACCTAATCCATTCTATGATTTTAACTTCTTCCTTTCAATTCCAACTCAATTTCAAAGTTGACTGTCTAATGTCAAGATCTCAGTACTTCAGTACCTAGCAGCATATATTTTATTTTGTACTATTACTTATGTTTAGAAGTTTTTGTACAGCAATAGCTGCCTACTGAACATTAAGTTCAGTAAACACTAACAAGCAGTATTGAAGAAAAAAGCTGCTGAAGAAAAAACTTATTTTATGTTAGCTTAAGAACTTGAGCTGATAATGAGAGAAGATTCCTTGTGAAAATTAAAATCTTCATCAACTTATAGAAGCAATTTGGTAATATCTGCTACAATTGTCAACATATTTATACAACTGAAAAAAAAAAAGGCAAATGGAAAGGCCACACAAGATGAAGAGCATAAAAGCCTGAGAAGTGTCTTGTTAGAAATCACAACCTTTATAGGAAAGGTCACAAAATTTGGAGAAAAGTTGTTTCCACTGTGTTTTCTCCTGCAGAGAGGGGAAAACAGTGAAAGTAAAAGCTCTTACTTCCTTTTACAAAGAGCAAGCAAACTACTAAAAATATCACAAAATATGAAGCATGGCTGCATTGTTGTCTTGCATGTACACTTATGAGGAAAGGCTGAGAGACCTGGGGCTTTTTAGTCTACAGTGGAAAGGACTGAGAGGGGATCTAATAAATGTCTATAAATATGAAGGCTGGGTGTTAGGAAGGAATGGACAGCCCTTCACTTGCACTCTGTGAGATTCCTGGCCAGCCTGATCTAGTATGAGGTGTCCCTGCCCATGGCAGTGGGGTTGGAACTAGATGATCCTTGTGGTTCCTTCTAACCCTGACTGATTGTATGATTCTGTGTGCTAGGACAAGGGACAATGGATGTAAACTATAGCACAGAAAGTTCCACCTCAACATGAGGAAGAGCTTCTTTAAGAGTCACAGAGCACTGGAATAGGCCCTCCAGAGAGGTTGTGGAGTCTCCTTCTCTGGAGACTTTCAAGACCTGTCTGAATGGACTCCTGTGTGACCTGTGCTAGATTATATGGTTCTGTTATGGCAGGGGGTTAGACTTGAGGATCTCCAGAGGTCCCTTCCAACCCCTAATATCCTGTGATCCTGTATACAATACCAATCTCAAGTGAAAACTTCATTGCACATGTATTTTGAGTTCTTATGTTACAAGTGACTTTGCAATTGAAGAAGTAAGCTTATTTCCTATATTGAATTAAGAATGGTATATAACCTATACAAAGTAGGTCTAAGGCTCAGTTTTACATCTGGCTTCAGTGTTTACAGAAGTGTGCCTCTACTGTGTTCACAGATGACATGCAGCTTTTGCAGGAGAGAGTTAAAAGCATTTCCATCAGTGAAAAAATATACTTACCACACAGGGTGTTTTGTCTGGTCACAAGTTGTGGGAATGCAAACATAGTTGACAATTTTAGTTCACCATTCTGATTTTGTTCCTGCTCCTCAGTCTGGTCAGCCCAAACTACTGATTTTGGTCTTTGAATCAGCTGCTCAACCTCCCCAAATTCAGCTTCAGTTAAATTATTTGTCAGCCCATATTGTTTCAAAGTCAGGTATTGCTTGCGAAGAACTGGAAGCAAAGTATTTAGTACCCTGTAAAACAAGAGGCAAGAGAAACATGATTAAGTCATAACTGATCTGATCTTCACTAGCACTGTCATTATTAGCCCTTCTCTACTCCTCCCTCTAGTCCTGATGGGAAATTTACTTTATCTGGGGAGAAAATCATGATACCGAGAGGAAATACTCATGACTGTCCCTGCCCATGGCAGGGGGATTGGAACTAGATGATCTTTAAAGTCCCTCCCAACCAAACCAATTCTATGATTCTTCTCTTTTGCAAAAATCTCATCTTTTACCATAAGCAAGAATAGTTTTTCATTGGCATGTAAGCTCTTCACTCCCTCAAACACCACAGAAATACAGTCAGTGTATTTTGATTGAGTTCTGACTTTCTGAAATTAAGTATCAGATAAATTAAGAAGAATATAGACCAAATAATGTGGTTTAAACCAAGACTATCTTAATTGGCTATGCACAGAATCTTATTAGAAACCTAGTCCAAACAAATTTACACACGAGGATCTCCAAATAAAGCATGGACTACATTAAGACCCACTTACAACTGCAAATCAAAGTAACAAGTTTTGAAATTCCACCCAAACACTGGAATTCATTACCTAAGGTAGTCAGTTGCAAGACTGGACAGTAGGTTCAGTCAACAGGGAAAGGGTTATATACAGAAAAAGCCAAGGAAGCAACTTGAACTGCTAATGATGAAGATTTCAAAGTTTTATTCCTAGCTCTGCAAGTCTGAGCTTTTGTAATGTTTACAGTAAGAATATTTTCTCCCACGGAGAAAGAAAAGCTGGTTATTTAAGTTTAATACACTTATTTACTGAACAGATTTGCAATTACTTACCACTCCTTATGTCACACTCTGAAAGCTAGTCTCCAATGTTTTCTGGAGACTGATAACAAAAAGCAAGCTGATGCTCACCTGTAAATCCAGCTTTTTTTTTTCCCTAGTCTGACTAGCTACATAGGAGCTTAAGAGCAACAATTTTTGATATGGATAAATGAATGTCTATACTGCAAGAAATTGAAAGAACACAAGCTGATAAAAAGTCAATACTGCTGAAAAATTTGTAAGAAGTATGCAAAGAAGAAAATTAAATAGAAATAAGAAGCATTAGCAGTTTCTGTTAAAGTGGATACAGAATAAGATTTATGAAGTGATTATTTTATGCAAGAAAACACAATTCTAACCTTTAAAATGCTAAGAAAAAAAATCTTGCTTCTGTTTCAACTAAAGCTAAATTTTTTATATAAGTCTTCTGAAGTTACCAGTGTCAGAAGAGATGTTTCATGCCTGCTGTGAAACCATACTTACTTTTCAGTCTGCTTATAATGCTGGTCTTGAAGGGACACCAGAGACAATGTGTGCTCCAGCTGGGCTTTCAGATCCTTAACTTCTAGGTTTAAACGGCAACATTGCAGATCTTTAGAGAGTTCCTTGGGAAATGAGCAAGCAAGAACCAAACAAATAAACAATTAGAGAAACTATAGTGAGAAGCCAAAATTTAAACTAAAATTAATTCATCCAATAATCAAAAGTAAAGATGGAGTAGATCTATATTATTATAAGAAAGTAGAAAATTATGAATTGTTTGATTTTTTTATTTACATGCTTAAGTACTCTTTCTAGAATCCTTTAACCATTAGTGTGTGTGCTGCAATTATCATTAAGAATTCAAAAGGCACATATGTATGCTTATCTATGCATGCCCACAAATGTTTGCCTCTTTTACTATATACTTGCTCCATATCTGAATTTCAGTGACATTATCTGGGACAAGCCTTTGTTCTATTCAAGCACCTTCCTGAGATACCACTACCCTGTTTGACACATCTTAAAGCTAATGAAAAGTATCAACACATTTTAGCCATCCCAATAAAAACACAGGTATTGAAATGTGACTTGCATTATGGAAAATATCCCTCATGACACTTACTTAAGCTACCCAATTGCTGTCTGAAACTAAAAGACGGGGAGGAACAAGCCCTCAACATTCTTCTCCTTGTTCCTGCATAGGCCTTCATCCCTTCTCTTCTGCCAGCCCTGGTGCTTCTGAGGCTGCACTGAACTGACTACTTGCTAAAATATATAGACAATTTCACAAACTGTCATTTCTTTGCCCCTTCCTACTCTTCCTCAAGAATCCTCCAAAAAAGATGCGGGTGTTTTGCCAGACTAAGAATTAGGTTGTCACGCAGTTCAATGAGCACTGGGAGTTACTACAAAGGCAAGACTCAAAGTGCATAGCTGGGAGTAAGATCAAACCAGCAGCCATCTGAACTGCTCATCCATAGCATACTTGTCTCCCTTCTAGCACACATGGTTGTATGTGATAGCACACTTTCATTGCATAAACAATGAAGTGCTTATAGGACAGAAGAAAACAGAAAATAGCTAATACTAGAGTTTGAAACCAGAAAGCCTGGCAGAAATCATGAGCAAAATCAAGATGAAGGGTAGAGGGGGGAGGAAAAAAAAACCTAAAAAAACCCACAAATCAATTTTTCACTGCAGTCAGATGTTTCCTACAGTGCATGGAATTCACCCTAGAAGTAAAGAGGCATCTTACCTTTGGAATACTCCCATCTTGACTCAGAAGGCGCATTTCATTTTCAACACTATGCAGACAATTGGTGTTTTCCTCAAAATGTTGGACATGCTCTTCTTTCTTCTTCTGCATGTGTATGTGGTGGGTTCTAAGCATTGCAAGCCTCTGATCCCGCTTGCAAGTGGCCTAAAAAAAGCATCATTTAAGGGGTAAACTTTCAGACTATGTTCACAAACATCTATCTACTATCATACTTTTATATTCAACTGGCCATAAGTTGCAAACGTTTTGCATTTTCCCTCGGTTTACTGAAAGAGAAGTAGTACATGCTCCTTACAGGCATTACTGAACTGTATTTACATAATTTCAATTATTCCCCCCCCCCCCCAGAAGCCCTTCTAACAGAGCCAATAGTCATCTGTTTGCTCCTTTAAAGGATAATACACTGGAGTCAATTTCTGCTCTAGGCTATAGTTATCTCAAGCTGGAGAGACTGGAAAAACTACATGTGCACATACAAACATGTCTACATACAACACAGCCTAAGAGGCTTCTAGAAATTCAAATGTGAGCAGTCACTTTGAAAATCAAATGACTGGATTCCTAAAAAAAAAACAAAACCAAAAATGAACAAACAACCCAATTTGTTCCAAAGTAGTTGGAAGAGGGCATATAGGCACTTACAAGACAGTGACTCTGGATCCTTAATAAATCACGTCTGTAAGTGAAGTATGGGCATACCCAACCTTGAGTGCAGCACTGCTAATGTTCAAATAAGTTAAAAATCAGCTCCAACTTTTGCAAGAAGTAGAGTATATGAACATGTAACTCCTCATTATGAGTACAAATGCAGCTATGCTCCACTGTACCAGCACTTAAGTATGGCACAGACAGAAAATATTACTTTGGATTTTCTATGGCATACAAGAGAATTCTGGAACACATTAGTCACTTGAAATATCTTCATTAATGACATGCAAAAACAAGTGATATTTTCACTGACATTTATCTAAGGACCAAATTTCATGTGAATCACTTGGGGAAAAAAGAAAAAATAAGTCATATGGTGAACTCATTTCCAGCCAAATACAGTTACTGTGACTAAGCAAAATCAGCCTCACCTTCAACTTCATATATATAAAATATATATTCCTATAAGGCTACTTTTATCAGAAAAATTAAGATAATATCTAACCATGCTTACTTATTAGTTCCTGGGTTCTTCTAGAAAGACACAAACATTTAATATTGTACAACAATTGTTCATACTTGGCTGCTAAATTCTTCTCTTAAATTATATTACATTGCCTTGAATTTATTTCAGTTCATATGACTCTGGTCCTTAAGCAGCCATTGTCCTCATGACAACTGAAAACACTAATAAGAATCTGTCTTGTTTAGCACATGGTTCAAAAACTTTTCCTCATTAAAAAAAGGGATTAATCAGCTTGACAACAGCTTCAATGGCTGTACCATACAGATGTTAAATATACTCTGAACTGAGACAAGAGCACCATGAATCTAAATCTAGTTAGGTCTTAATTATGACAATCAAGCCTACATAAGGACAAGTTGAAATGTTTTCAGAATTAAGCATCAGTAAGCACATCAGTTTTATGTGCAGCGTGAAAAAAACCCAGCATGCCTGGCATTACTACTCCATTTTCTACATTAATGTTAGAAAATGTTATTTAAGGGATAATCAATGTGTCCCACTTCAACTGAACATTTAAGCAGAATTCATACATGAGTACACCAAAGCAAAGAGATGATACTTTGTATGACATCACAGAAAACTCACCCTTTCGACTCTTTCCTCAGAGCACAACAGTTGAACTTGCTCATGACACTGTTTCTGGTAATGTGTCTTCATTTCATTTTCTTTCAGTTTCATTTCCAACCTGAGGTATTCTTTTCTAATTTCCTCACGGTTCGCAAACAGATTTTTAAGGATTTCTTTGTATCTATTAGAACCAAAATAGAAGAATAATCAATTGATTACTTACTGAAGAATTTATGGCCATCTCTTTTACAAGGTGAACTTTGGATTCCAAGTTGAACATATAAATAACTATTAAAAAATAATATAAAGCAAGCAAAGTCTGTAACAGATGAGCACTAAACAAGGGGTCAGAACATGAAAGTGAAAACCTTATGTACTTGGGCTGGAAATGAGAAGTGACATTTTGAAGGGGTCCTACAAGAAGGCTGGAGAGGGACTGTTTCCAAAGGCCTGCAGATGAGGGGCAACGGCTTGAAATTACAGAAGAGGCAATTTAGATTGGATGTCAGGAATAAGTTCTTTAGTATGAGAGTGGTAGAACACTGCATCAGGCTGCCCAGGGAGGTTGAGGCCCCATCCCTGGAGGTATTCAAGGTGAGGCTCCACAGGACTCTGGGCAACCTGATTGAGTGGAGGATGTTCACTGCAGGGGACCTGGAGTTGATGACCTTTGCAGGTCCTTTCCAACCTAAGCCATTCTATCATGCCATTATGAATTATGATTCTATGAAGATGACATGGAATTCAGAAGAAAGACATCTGGAACTCCTTTGCACAAGTCTTACCTCAACCTCCAAAATACACTAGCTATATTCTCTATTACTTATACCAAGTTTAACAGGTCAGATTGCTGTTGCCATAGACACATGAGGTCTCCTTCAAGAAACCTGAATAAAACCAGCATGAAATATTCACTTTATGACTGAGATCCAGAAAGGATAAGTCAAGCTTGCATGTGTGCCTATGGAAAATCCAGAACATCAAAATCCAAACGTTCTCTGACCAATAAATTTTGGCATAGAACTTGTTCAGCATTTTGAGAACACGTTTTAGAGACCTTGCCCATGACCAATTCTTGACATGCATAGAATGAAATGAAGTGCAAATCACAGGAAACTAAAGTATATGTGCAAGAGTGCAAGAATATGCAGGAAAACTGTTGGAACTATCAACATGGCTTAAGAAACCTCTACTTCCTTTGAAAATTGAGTTTTAATAACCCAAATGAGAAGTTTGTGTAATCTGTGGAATAAGAATAAAATCCTCCAATTAAGACTATTATGTAGATAGATGTATTGCTGTTATAGTCAGCTTTTTCAGCTTTAATTGTATTGTATTTCTTCCTTACATAATACTCAAATATATTTAACACTACATTTTGTTACATTTGTAACTCTGTTTCAAGTACAGAGTATTTGTTTTGTTTCAAATCCACCAAGCTGTCCTGAAAAGAACTAGTAAGTTACACAAAACCACATTAGTCAAGTAAAGCAACATTAAAAATGAGGAAACCAATACTGAGAAGTTTTTTCCAAAAATGTTTCTACAAGTTAGAGAAATTGGAGTTTTGAAGTAAGAGGGCAATATGATTATTTACCTGTCTATTTCCACTTGCTGGCTGTTTGAAAGTGTTGCAGCATTACAACTTCCAGGAAGGCTTGCTTGTTTTTCTTCATATTCTCTCAGTTTCTCTTTCAACATTAGGATCTAAAACAAAACAGGTACCTTCTGGTTGGAATACAGACTTATACTTGTGTTTATGTCTTGAAAAGCTTTACAAATGGCAGTAGGTGATATTCTTCTTAGAAGACAAAGTATTTTTCTTGCCTCAGAAAGACTACGGGAGAATTAAAACAATATTGCCTTATAGGTTCAATCCCATAAACATTTTTCTGTGTTCAATCTTTCAAACTTTAACAAAATGTTGGGTGGTGTTTTGTTTTTTTTTTTTTTTTACATACCTCTTTCTTTTGTTCATTACAAATTTTAGCATAAGCTTCTATGTGACTGTCCAAACTAACCACATTGCTCCTCAGCTGTGAAAGAAAAGAAACAAGTTGAAAATCCTGACATGCACAACAAAAATATGACTATGAGCTTCTGCATACCCACAGCTATGACATTTTCCTTTACAGAACAACAAAAAGTAATTACATTAACACATGCAAGCACATTTTGCATTTATTCAAGCTAACTTTACTACTTAATGCATCTTGTGCATTTTTTTTAATAAAAAGTATTTTTAACTATGCACCAAAGGAGAATTGTAGTCAACCCCATATTATGTTAAAGAAATCACGAGCCACAATCCATAGGATTATGAAAAAACCCAGAGTAATAGAAAACAGAAGACAAGACACCCCAGAAACTTTTTCATTTGTCAGTATAATCTCACTGATCATCTTGGCTCTAACTGAATTATACCTGTTACAAACCTGGACTGACTTTGAACCACTGCTCAGCCATTTCTTTACTATGCTTCACAGTTCTGAGAAAACAATAGCAAAATACTGAAACTATCTGTGAATTCTACCAGCTGGTGATTATTTCTTAACTTGATGGTCCCCAAACAAACTTTTTCAACCTGGCAGCATGATCCCCTTAATGAAGCTATGTTGCTTTTAGGCCAGAACTAGTATCTACTACATATGTCACTCAAGATGACCATAAGAAGCAAGCAATTTTGAGACTGAAGTGAAGAAAATTATGATCATCTAAAAAAGTACTCTCCTTTTAATGCTACCTTATACTTGGACAAAAGATCAATAAACACCAACATACTCACAGAAGACTTAATGTCCTTTGCTCGGTTTGCATACTTCAGAGTATTGTAGGTGTCATCATAGAACATGGAAGATGGACTAACAGCAGCTATCATTATTGTTCGGCAATTCCCTCCCAGAGAGTCTTTCAACAATCGAGTAAGTTTGCTGTTTCGATATGGAATGTGCTGCTTCTTGCTCTAGAAAGAGCATTTAAATGGATTAGTCAACTGCACTTAAAATATTTACCTATCTGTATCCTACAAAAATACAACAATGCTACAAAACACAACAAACCGCTCTGGAACTTTTCCTTGACATAAACATGCAGATTTCAAATGGATTTAGTTCCAATTGGTTTAAATCTCTCTATAGTAAATGTATTAGCCAGGTTATTTACTGACATCGGAATATGTAACAACTATTTTTGTGATGTGGACAGCTAAGCTGGAAAAGCTGGACTGCATTAAATTATTTTCAGTTTACAGAACAATCAAGGTTGGAAAGGATCTCTCAAGATCCAGCTAGTCCAATCCCTCTGCTCAAAGCATGGTCAGAGTGAGCTGCCAAGGACTAAAACCATCTGGATTTTCCAAGGATGGGGATTCCACAGTCTTTGCAAGCAACCCAAAGCCTAACTTTTTTTCAATTGAATCTATAGAATCTTCATATTATGGTACAGTTAGGTGACCAGAACCCAAATCCCACACCAAATCAGTCATTGTAAAGAATCTTACTCATGTTCATGGTACAAATTCTGCCTCCCACTTCAACACAATGGTAAGAATGTGAAGCACCATGAAGAGAAATAAAAGCTCTACTCATTTCACCCAGGGAAAATTGCTAGATGACCAGAAAGACAAAAAGGGTTTAGTTGTAGGCCATGGACTTTGACAAAACCTTCTGAACTTCTGCAGTTCTCCCACACAACTGTTACCAATCCTTCCCTTTGAGCTGGTGAGTCAGATCAGGAGATCTGTGAGCACGACGTAAGGGTGTGGTGGGAGACGTGTGTGTATGCATGCAAGAGCACAAAACCCCAAATTCAGAGAGATGTTTTCTCTTATACAAGCCACCTCCTCCTCTAACATTAAAGGGCATAAACCTCTGCAAAATTTTTTTTTTCCCTTGTAAGGCTATATACTCATGGAAGCTTCTTCACATATACATGATTCTGAAGAAGGTAATAAAAAAACGCAGGTAAATTAATCTTTTACACTATCCTTTGGTAGTTGCACTTTATTGAGAACTTTTTTCCATTGGGACTGTCTTTCAGCTATCAGAGAGGATGGTGGAGACATAAGTAAACTTAAACAGAAGTTGATGATGAGAGAAGCATCAGTGCAATTACCATTTCTCAACGAGAGCTTACCATTTAAAGCAAGCTCTCAGAACGCTAGGAGGTGAAGAGTGCACAGAAAAGCAGCACATACCTTTGGATCTGCCAAGGCATTAATGACATTTCCGAGAGCTAGGAGGGAGCGGTTGATGTTTGTTCCTTCCCTAAAACGAGCCCCCTTGGCATTTGTCGCACTGGCACGTTCAGACCCTGCCAGGTCAATGAGAGACATTTTGGCGATGCGAACGTTCTGAGTAATGCTAGCTGTTTTATCTTGCTGCCTCAGATAAATCTACAACAACAACAAAAATAATTAAGTAACCACTAACCAGTCCATTGTTGCTCTAGCCTTAATTTCACAGTATAACTACTTCTAGGAATTCTCATTGGAATCCTTCTCAGAATCCAAGTTGAATCTTTCAGTGCATATCTAACACTCAACAGGTAGTTTGGCCTAATGGAAAATAGCAAATCCATTTGTGACACCTCAAACTCACCTGTTCCAGGTGTTAGTAGGGAAAAAGCAGCAGAGTAGTTGCACTAGTTTTGGCTGCCATGGAGACAATTTTCTGCACAGCAGCCCACATGGTGCTTTCAGATTTGAGAGTGCCAATAAGCCAGTTTTAGCTTTTACTGAACAGCTGTTGTGCAGTGTCCAGGCAGTGAGTAAGAGTTTGCAAGGGGACAACTGGAACGTCTAACCACAGGTGACCAAGTTTCTCCAAAGCAGCCCTTGCTTGAGGATTGGTCAGGCATCAGTCTGCTGGTAGCAAGTGATTGCTTGCTCTTCGCTCCCTTAAGCGAACCACAAGGTATTTCTCTCTCATTTTTACCCTTTTGTTTCTTTCCTTCACTGTGATGCAGGCTGGGGCTCACAACAGTGGCAAGACTGGTGAGCTTCAAATGAATTTCACAGCTGAAGTATCTCTCAATTCTTCTGCACTCAAGGTGTGAAATGCTATTGCATTTCAAACTGAAAAATGGTGTTCTTTCTTAAAGGCACCTTTAACAGTGGCCATAAAGGGCTAAATCTTGAAAAAGGCTGAACTTTCAGTAATTTAGGCTTCACTATCATCAACAGAGGAAAGCAATACTCATTTTCTGCTGTGAAAACAAACTACTCCAGGGTCTTTTGGAAAGCTGAGACACTTGCAACCCCTTGTTCCCTTTCATCCCTTTTTTCCTAAAATTTTCACAGTACAGGACATAGAGATAAGGAACTAAATACTTTTGCTTCCTTTTGCTTGTGAAGGTATTTCTTCAAGCTTATGAGGAAGCAGGCAGAGCATGCTTCACATAGAATTCTGGTTATCCTTTAATGGCTTTTACTTCATACATAAATTTCCCTTTCTTTTGTGCTGAGTGCCCTGGCCACATGTAGGGCTAAGGGTTATTGATGCTTTCATGAATGCACTTTCGGACACTAAACCGATTGACTAATGAAGACAGTATCTCAGCAGTTCTGTAGCTTTAAGCTTTGTGCATGAGAAATGAAGCCTTCATAGTAATTTGTAACAGAATAAAAGTTTACAAGTATTGGGAGCAAATAAAACACTTATGACTTGCCACAAAAGGTATCTATACCAAGCAGATGTATTTCTGTGTCGAACAATGCATGGTAAATTCTGCTGTACTATTTCTAGAACATTAATCAAAAAAGTCACTTACCTTGGTAAAATGGTTATGTGAAGCTGGTAGTGGTCTAACAGAACCCAGTAACTATCATTAGTGAAGGAGGGAAAAGTGGAGTAGAGGGACAGCCAGTGTACATTGCATGACTCAAGCTTTCATAAAAATTCAAAAGATACAGGAAATGCCCCAAAGCAGAATCTTTCCTATTTTTTTGTCCGTCAGCAGAACGCTTTCAATAGAACTGTGAGGCAACTGGGATTTTACTTTCAGATGCAGTAATTGCCTGACCTAGATAGAGATTTCAAACCTAAGACAGATGGTACAGTAAGGCAAAATTTTCATTTGGAAAATCAGCTCACAATAACCTGGGCCAAGATTTTCACTACTTTGAGTAACTTCCAGAAGACATCTTGCTCCAAACTTAACAAGAACCAAGGCCAACATAAGAGATAACTGATCTCTATAAACAAGAGCAACTCTTTAGCAGAAAACTTAAAAATTAAGAGGAATCAAATGAGCAAGTGGGATTTCTCATCATGTATATCTGTGAAGCCAAAGAGGCAATAAAGGAAAAGCAGGTGAGGCAGAATCATAAAATGGTTTGGGTTGGAAGGGACCTCCACAGATGATCTAGCCCAACCCCTTCTACTAGATCAGGTTGCTCAGAGTCTCACCAAGCCTGACCATGAGCATCTCCAGGGATGGGGCCTCAACTACCTCCTTGGGCAACCTGCCCCAGAGTTCCAACACTCTCATGGTAAAGAACTTGTTGCTAACATCCAATCTAAATCTGCTCTCTCCCATTTCAAACCATTGCCCTTCATCCTATCACAGCAGGTCTTTGGAAACAGTTCCTCTTGCAGCCTTCTTGTGGGCCCCTTGTGAAGGCCACTACTACGTCTCCCTGGAGCCTTCTCTTCTCCGGGCTGAACAGTATCACAGCTTCATGGAATCTAAGGATCCACTCCAAGAAAACCAACACTATGGTCGCAAATTTGCTTAGCTTCAATGAGTACTCAACAGAATTTAGTTAAAAACTTCCAGCTGCCTTCATTAGACCAACCTAGTTAGCAACAGTGATATTCTGTTAAAGCACTACATACTGATGCAGCATTTGGATTAAGCATTTATTTACTCACACATTTTTTCTAATTAAATTATATAATTCTTTCCTTCTCAAGCATAAAGTCACTTCTGCAAAAAAAAATGCTTAAACCCCATTGACTTTTAAATGCATCTTACCTGAAAAATGGCATGGGACCGGGAAGAGGAAGCATTTACATCTGTGGGATGCTGTGTTCTATTTTTATTTCCATAATCCAACATTTGAAGGATTTCCTCTGCTGATTTAGGCTTTAATAGTAGAGCACAAGATAAATGCATGTTTTGGTGGGGTTTTTAATTTTTCATCAATTATAGGAGATTCTACAATGATTCTAAAATACATTAACATTCATCTTTAAAAGAAATAAAGAAACATAATATTTTAGTTACCTAGAAATAAGAGAATTTCCTGCTTTGGAATTGAGGCACTTCAAACAAACCTTCTCAGTTAAACAATGCATTGAGGTACAAAATGCAAGCCCTTAAGAACTACAGAAATTTAAATCAGAATTTTTCTTTTTAGTAAAGAATTTTAGCTAATCTGCAAAGGTTCTCCATAGCTAGGAGTCACTTAAGATTGACTGACATATTTTTACTTGCACTAATGCGTGAAACAGCATTCTTTTTTTTTTTTAACCCACAAGACCCAAGTTTTGGGAAGGATGGTGTTCACAGAGGGAGCCAAACTAGTAACACTATTTCCTGTTGAATGCTATTGAACCTAAAAGCTGGAAATTACGTAGAATGAAAGGTATAGTAAAAAGGTGCAAGGAAATAGATCCACAGAAGCTGATTTTCAGACTGGAAAACTAAGTTCTGCCATGGACTCTGCCAAATACTTGCTATACTGGCATGGAGAAGTAATTTAACATGAACCTTTTCAAACATGGTTATTTAAAACCAACCCTCGAGATATTGCAGTCTCTATGATGGCACTGAAAGAAGTGAACTTCTTCACTAAATGCTGAAATGTCTTAGCCAAACCCCCAAACCTTCCAAAACCTGAAGATGATAATCAAACCAACAGTGCCCTTTACAATAATAAGAAATTAATGCTTTTATCCATTTGTATCAATATTATGATTTTCTTCCACAACATGCTTCTGAATAAATAATTAGGTTTGCAAGTTAAAGCACTTGTGACTGTGGTCAGGAAAAAGCCTACTAGAAAGTTACATACAACTTTCTGTAGATAAATGAGAACTTCTGTTTTCCTAAACATTGTGAGGCTTCCTGAATTCCAATTTTTCTTTACATACCTGATGTAACGTTAGCCCTTGAACTACCACCCCTTTTTGGTCATCTTCACGAACAGCCAGAGGTCCTGAGTTTACCAACAGATCACGGATCTGTTCATTGTAGACCTTCAAAAGGCAATTTAAAATCATTTAATAAAATTATCCTACCATACCTGACAAGAGTAAGCTTAACTAACCAGAAATCGGTCTTCTCTAATATTTAAGACAAAGCAAAATGTTCATTCTGTGGAATTTTTGACACCTTTCATATCTGAGCTTGAAATACTCAGTAAATACAATTTGCTTTAGTAGCCATTGAAGTGGGATTTAGTTCTTCCTAGAAAATAACCTTTATTAAAACAGAATGTTTACTTGGTTTACAAGAAAAACTTTTGCAGCAGTCACTAATCTGTTTACTGTTTATTACACTTCATAAATCAGAGAGAATTCTTAATCCTAATGTGCTACTGTTAAAACTCTTAAATATCTTGTCTATGAACACACTTGAAATGACACATGGCAAAGCAAACTTTTCATTCCCTCCTTCCTCCCCTCCCTCAAATATCAACTTTTCTTCCACTAAGACTTTGAGGGAGCTAGAAGTAAAAATTTTACTACTACTGTCAAAACAGCTACTTATAAACCAGAACTGCAATGCAAAAAAGTTAAAGCAGGGAGTGAAAAGTGAGAAAACCAAAAAGAAATACTTGTAAAGAGGTAACCAATGTTATAGCAGTTCTAATTCAAGTAGCTGTACTGAAGCTCAGTTATGTAAAATAACCTGAAAATATTAAAAAAAAAATGAAGAGGGCTTAGATATAATTTTGTTGTGCAGTTTCACAGTGCTTGTAGGATTTTATTGCAAGGTCCTTTAAATATAGCCCTGAAAAGATATTTTTCTGGTACACATCTACACACGTTCAGTGGGATGTAACTGATCAGCAAGACAGAAATCATTAGAATTCTTTATGAATATACTAAAAGAGACTGTCCTTTTGGGGCAGCCTTCTGTAAAATTGTAGCAGGTGCCTTTAAGTAACACCCAATGGGTTAAGTACAGTTAATTTCCATTTCTATTAGGGACAGTTTGTGAAGTCCCAGGAGAAGACAAAATCAGCTTGTCTTTATCAAAGTATGCCTTATTAAAAGCCACATACCAACTGCAGAAACTCACCTCTAAATAAGAGACAGCAATATTGCATATCTTATCTTCTTTTATTTGATTTATGCAATTATAAAGTGCCATCATGGTTAAATACATCACTCCAGGATCTTCAGGGGAGCCTAACATTGTATAAGTCTTTCCAGCTCCCGTTGCACCATAAGCAAGCACTGAGTTTTCAGGAAAAAAAACAAACAAGAAGGCAACAACAACACACAGAGATGTAATTCATATCAGTAAGTTAATCAGAAACACATGGACATTCACACATTCCTGTCCTTCTGCACAGCTGTTTTCATAAACAGATCAAGTTTCTTACTTAGGCTTTACTTCTTACAGCTGTAATCAAACACTAATTAAAAGAAAAAAGTTACATTTATTTTCAAGTTTTCAGTTCGAAATTTGTTCACTATCAATTCACATGAAAGTATTATTTGCTTACACTCATATCTCCCAACTATCAGCTTATTGCAGGTAGGTATTTAATTTCCTCACTGCATTTGCCAATTTAAAAGCCAAGCTGTCTTTAAGAGAGTTCAGAAGGCAAGTGTCTCACAACACAGCTGCTTCCGGTTCAATAACTCTTCCCACAGGACTCCCCCCATAAAAATGTATATTTCAGATAAAACTATGACATCTGCTATAACCCTAACATGAACTCATTTGAAAAATAGAGCAGATAGCTAACTTCCATACACTAAGACATCAGCGTCTCTTATCTATAAAATCAAAACGTTTTACTTACACATCAGCCTTCAAGACCTCAGCAGCAATCCGATAGATATAGTGGTAGAAATTTTGAGGAATTTAGTAAAGTTTTCTAATTGAAGAAATTAAAAGGCAAGTTACCTGTGCAGTTATATCCATTTAAGAAGCCGTCAATGACACTTTTTGTAGTATTCTCAAAAACTTCCAGCTGAGATGAACTTTCAGCAAAAACAGCATCAAACATAAATTTAAGATCTTTGCTTTTTCTTTTATTAATATCCCTATGAGCTGGTTTCTTCCTATGAAAAAAGCTAACTTCTTCCTCCTTCGGATCAAAAACCAATACATGCTGATCAACAACACGAACAACCTTGCTGAAGTTGCCATTTTTCTCCTTTTGAGACTCTGGACGCACACGGACCACCACTTTGACGTGATTACAGACATCATCTTCCTTTGCAGCAGACATAACAATGCCCCTTTTGTCTCTCTTCTTCACTTCCGGGGCTCTTTCAGATCAAGCAGATTAATCTTTTCTGCAATGGCAAAAGCCTTATATTTAAAATATAACCTTTCAAATAATTCATGCCTCTAATTGGGACTAACACCTTGCACTTGTTGTGGATCTATCTATCCTTTGTCAGTTAGCCCTCTGGACTATTAAACAACAGCACAACTTTAGACGGTGCTATAACTGGCCTGAAAAGGCTGTCCTACCAAGTACAACTTTAGGAAAATTAAGTAGCATTTCCTTCGAAAAATTTCAAGCTTATAACAAAGATTTAAGCTACTAATTCATCAAGTGCCTTTTCTTTATTTCCTCCAGTAACTAACAAAGACTTTTTTCTCTTTTCAAAGCAAGCTTGCAAGTGAGTTACCAGGTTTCTGCAGACCGAAGTGAGCTGTTTTTCTTGTCTTTCAGTTAAACGCAGAGTTGCGGCCTATCTGCTTTGAGCTACCGGTTTAGCCACCCTGCCTTTCAGTTTAGAAAGACAAAGGGGGATTTGCCTCAGCACAATTTGCACGAATAACAGGCACGCATCCCACAGATATTAAAATAAGATTTCTTTCTAATGGGCCATCCTTACTGATAACTGAAGGTCGCTCGATCTTAACAACGGACAGTAACCTTCATAGTAAACGCGCTTGGTGACACTTCTTTAGCCTCAACACACATTTTCTCTCCCTCAGTTCCCCGCCACGTTCTCAGCCACTGGCGTAAGGAACACACAGCCACAGCTAGGCCGTACCGCGGAAGACACACAAAGACAGATGAGCAGAAAACGAGAGGGGTGCCAAAGCCTAGCTCAAACCTGCCTTCACGACCCGCTCCTCATCCCACCACAGAGAACTCTCTCTTCCGTAAACCATGGCCGAGGCCATGCCCCAGTGAAAATCCATCCTGGGTCGCCACTCACCCGCCCGCTGCGCCTGCACAAACCGCTCTTTGCCGCGGCCGCCAAATTCAAATACAAGCGCTCGCCCCCCCACGCGCTTTCTCATTGGCCACCGCCTCGTTTCGTCATCAGCGCGACGGCGCCGACGGTAAGCGCGTGGGGTGTAACGGTCGCGCCGGCTCAGCTGCAGTTGGGGCCTGGTGGCCTCACCTGGGTCGTGGCGTTCCGCAGGCCGCGCTCGCCCATAAGGCTCATTCCCACTTACACCTCGTGGAGGCTGTAGGCAGTTGTTGCTGGGGAGTGGGGGTATCTCCGGAGTGGTTGGCCTCGCCAGGGTGAAGCGGAAGTAGAAGGTCCCCTACAACTGGGCGGTGTTTTCTACTTTTCTGAGTCTGTTGCAGAGGGAGTTGAGGCGGGGGGCGGCCTATGTGGAGGGGAGGTGCGGTAAGGTGCGTGTGGGGAGGACGGTGTTGAGAGTAGGAGTTGGGGGGCAGTGGCTGAGCCTGAGATGAGGGTTCCTTTCTCCTGGGCCTGACGGGCAGCTTCAACCCCGGCAGTAGTCTGTTTCTTGTCGGCCTGGCCTGAGTGGGGTGCGGGGAGTAGCCTTAAGACTCTTTTCTCCTGCCTCACCACTTTGGGCTGCTTGCCGCTTCATGGTTCGCTTCCGCTAAAGCGCGTTATGGAGTCGCGTTTTTGTTCTGGCTTTACTGTTTGCTGCACTGCAAGTTCTGTTCTGGAGGCGGCTGCTTCTAACCGTGTCCGAATGCTATTGAAGATGTGTGCTGTAAGAAAGTACGCTCTACTAAGGGGAAAAAAAAATCTGGGGGGTGTATAATGAGATTGGTTGTAAAGAAAGTGTGTTCCTGGTGTTAAATGTCTCCTGGGCTTATACCAGTGCAGAACAGTGTGAGCAGGATGGTGATGGTTGGTCTTCATCCCGTTCATGAAGTATCTTCTGTGGAGTTACTGTGGTTCGTTGCAAAACCTCAGGGCTTTAGTGTGTCTGTGTAAGGTTAGAGAGAAATGCACTTTCAGATTTGAGGCAAGGGGAAATACTGGCAAGATGGGGCTTAAATCATCAGGAGAAAAACTTCCCAGAGGTGAGGAGTTCACATGCTCTTACCCATGCAGACAAAATGTATGAAGCTTTTGGTTATGTAAATCCAAGCAAAGCAGTAATAAAAATCTGATGGTTAAAATAAAGTTTATCTTCTATTAATGACATAAATGAAATATGAATTTTTTCAAATTTTGCAATTTGCCTCCATGGCTGGAATGAGTGGGGTGCAGTATTAAACGGGGTCTTGACTCTGTAAGTGAAGATACAAATCCTTATCATCTTTGCTACATTTTCAATTCTTTTTTCTTTATGGAAGGCAAAAATTTGCTGAAGTCATGCAGCCTTCTACTACTAGGTTAGTGACTTGATTTTGGAGTCTTTTGGGCAGAGGAAAAAATCAGTTCTCTGTGTAGTTAAAAGACAAGCTACGTAGCTAACCACTTTGATGCTTCTAGGGTTTTGAGTATTATTTCAGTTATACTCTGGGGATTTCTTGCCTCTGGCTGTGCTTGGTGTAATGCATGATGAAAACCACGTTTTTACTACAGATGTAACATGAAGTTATAATACTGTTTTTAATACAACTGCGGTATTTGATTTGTCTATTTCTATTTTAACTAGAAATATGGAAAACTTGGCATCCAAAGCATTGCTGTTCAGAGCAGCTGTCTCATGTTTGGCAAAACAAAGGGGAACAATGTGAAAGTAAAGTTACCCTTTTGGTTGTGTTCGGATTTGGTTCATCATTTAACATTAGCATCTCTGAGACACTAATGCTATCAGAGTTGTGGCAGTGAAAAGGAAAAGAAAGTGTTCGTTATGAAAAGGAAACTATTGTTGCTTGAATATGGTTGATTGTTAGATAACATTTAAATTCTGAAAGCAAAGTAAGAGATTGTCACTTTTTGCTAGCATGTCTATAAAACTGCCCATCTTGCACTGTGTAATGCTTTGCTTACATCGTTTCTGCATTATTTTTTTAAACAAGCCTACTGTTATAAATATTTACTTTGAAGTAATTACCAACATCTGTTTTTATAGGTTGATCAACTCCAAAATGTTATCTCAGTGTCTCTGCCAAGTTTACAAATGTTTGTTTCTGCGCAATTTAAAACTGAAATCAATAAACGTGACTACTTTGCCCAGAAGGATCCATTCTTCAGCAAAAAAGCTTTCTGACTCTGAGGTAAAAGAACAAACTCTCCACAAATGTGAAACTGAAGATTTGCCTCAAAGGACAGAAAACAGTAATGTTGGAAGATTGCACATACCAGTGATGCTGGAGGAGGTTGTTAATTTTTTATCCCCCCAGCCAGGCCAGGTGAGTTAAATGATAGACATTTGTGATTCAGTAGCAGAAAAAAATTGTGCAATGTAGGAATAACTTTTCTTTACAGGAATAAAGGGATGCTGTTTAAGAATCGATTATGCATTTTAAAGGCTCTGAATTGTTTTGCAATTAAGGCTTTGTATTCAAGATCCTAACAATCTGCCAACTGCCTGAATCTTTGAATAAGCATTTGCTACAACTGTAGTAAGAATTTGAATAATCTTTTGCTTTTGTGCTTGTCTCTTTGGCCTTTGTGTATTTCTAGAGTTGTGTTAAGTACTAAGAGTAGCAGGGAGTTCTCATTTATGGTTATGTCCTTAACGTGTGAAGACCTCTATTCCTTTTGTAGAAGAGGTAGTAAGTATGTAGGCTTTAAAAGCCGTCACTGTCATGCCTTCTTCTGAGGCAGTTACTTCCATGGTTTCACTTTGTTTGAGGCACTATCTTTCCTTGGGATATGCTTATACAGTAGTTATAGAATGGCATTGTGTAGTACCAAAAACAGCTAAGCATCAATGATGTGGAAGTATTACAAATGGTTTTAGTTGCCTGCAATACTGTGAGTAGATTCCTCTTGGTATCTGGATTAGCCTAGATTTCTCTACACTGCAGTGTTGATGTCTTAGGTTGTACTGGTATATGCCATCTAAGTCTACTGTTGCATACTCCTTTAACAAAAGTGATACAGAGTGAAATAGTTTTCATCTGAGGGATCTTAAATATGATGGTGCATCAAAAAGATTTCTTACACAAGTACTTCAATGATTTTCACATTTGAGATGCTTTCATCTACGATTTTAGTGCTTTTGTATGCTAGCTTCATTGCATCTTACTAATTTAGGCTTATGAATATGTATTTTTATTACAAAGACTGATGCATAAAGAGGTAGAAAGTTCAAAGCGTGTGTATGTTTATTTTCACTCAGACAGCATCCTTCAAGAGAGGCAAAGTGATATAGTGAGCTTGAGGTGAAGTCAGGGAACAAAAAAATTGGAGTCAAACCTTGTTGCATTGCCTTCTGTCAGCTTCTTTAATCGGGAAGATAATGTATCATTTTAAGTGTTTTGAAATTCAAAGAGTCCAAGTAGTGTAATACACACATCACTCTTACATGTATCCTGCTGTTGAGGATACCTAAACTAGTGAAGTACGTAAGGAATTTCAAGGTCAGATTTCATTCAGATGTCAGAACAATGATGAAAGTTTCACATCGTAAGTAAACATAAAATACGATGCTGTACGCAAAATATTTTTTCGGTTGTGATACTATTGCGTTTGCTGATGTAAAAGAATCCCAAAAGTTATTTGGCAACGGAACCTGCAAAATAAATTCTGTTTATGGTTATAAACTATGGAGAGTAACTATTGTTCTCCATGAAGACTTTTTGACAATTTAAATATTTATGAATGTAAAATAGTTAATTATTGGGGTAGGATTTTTTTTAGGTCTGCATATACATGGTTTTGTGGATTGCTGAGTTAGTGGTGAACCAGTAATGACAAATCTAAGCAGAACTGTGTTAGCCTGAACAGAAGCATTTATAATCTGGTTAACCTGTCTGGCACAACTGAAAATGAAAACAGCACTTCCCTTCTTTTTTTAAAAGGCAGAGTAAATGTATATTGGCAGCACTTGCTGAAGCCAAGTTTTGAAAATAAGTAGTGTGCAAAAGGCTGTCATGTGTTAACTGAGTCTTGCTAAAGTAAGCATCAGTGAAATTTAGAATACAGATTCAGATTGTTTCTCAGCGATGTGAATGGTGGTACAGTTTGTTAACATGGATGAAGAACTGAGTCTGTCATACCAATTTACGTTTTTAAAGTTATGATTGGGCAGTCCATGAACACTTCCTTTATTATGTGGGCAGGGAAAGTAATCTTCTGATCTTGGATTTTGTTTTTCTACTTTTTTCCTGCACACATGAAGATTTCCTTTAGTCAGCTTTAACACAGTTATGATCTTTGTTCTAAAAAAGATGATTTAGGCCTCTATTTCTTGTTGTGTCCTAAGACAAGGAGTCGCCAATATAAAGAAAATCCAATTAGAAAGACATGATTCTTCCTATGGCTTTGGTCAGTCAATGGGATTTTAATTTTACTGATAGAGGTTCCTGAGAAAATACATGTTACTGAAGAGTGAGTCACAGATGAGATAAAGATGTTAGTACCTTCCTACTGAATATTAGTCGCTCCTCCTGGAATGTCTGCATCAGTGGACAAGGGAAAAGCTATAGATATCATCTATCTGAAATTTTTTAAAGCCTTTTACACAGTCCCTCCCAACATCCTTGTCTCTCAGTTGGAGAGAGATAGATTTGTTGAGTGGACAGTTCAATGGACAAAGAATTGGTTTACATTGACAGTGGTCAAACACTGACACGAGTTGCAGAGAGGTGATAGGTGCCCCATTTGTGGAAACATTGCTGGTTAGGTTGGACCTGATCTAGTTGCAGGTATCCCAGCTCAGTGGAGGAAGTTGGACAGGATGATCTTTAAAGGTCTCTTCCCACCCAAACATTCTGTGATTCTTGTGCACTGTGTCCTTTGTGGAATTTGTTTGTCAGGGGTTTAAGCAATTAGTATTTCCACTTACCTTTGAATCTTCTTTTTATTGCCTCAGAGCTTGTTTTCTACAAAGTCCCTGTAGTAGTCTTGTCTTTGAAGCATGTTGTACAAATTAGTTTTTACTGATCTACCTCACTTCTCCTCAATGAAAGTCTGTTGCAGTAAATCCACACACAAGCAATTTCCTCTTTAAGTTTACTGTATTGACTAAACTACATTTTAGTCTTCTGAGTCTGCTAATGTTCTTCACGTATACTTTACCAGTGTTTCTGTGGTTGTCTGGACAGCTTGAATTTTCTGTGTTCTCTTAAACTTTAAAGGTAGCAAAGAACCAAAGGTATTTTCAGAATGAATAGCTTTGGACATCCAAAATATTTTTTTCCCAATTTGCATCGTACTTTTTGCTTTGCAACAGTCACTTGCCTCCTAACTAGGGATGTGGATCTCTTCCACATCATATGGCTATTGTGATATGAAAAAGAATTTTATTACTGAGTTCTAGTATGAATGCCATGGGATGAAACCTTGAAATTGTAATTATTCTTACAGATGTCTTAAAATAAAGGTTCTTACAGATTACAGAGCTGTAGTAAACTATTCTGATAGTACTGCAGTGCTAACAGCCCACTTACATATATAATATTTAGACTGCACCTAGAACAAAAAGAGCTGTACCCAACTCAGTTTTTATGGGGAAGCCTTTAATCTGATGAGATCTATAGCTTTCTGTTAATTGCAGTCTAGAACAAACTAAAATAAAAATATAGTAAGCTCTAGGAATATTACTTGGTTTAAGATAGTTCTCGAAGTTTTTTAAAAATTAAAGGGTCAAATTTGAGGTAAGAAAGAATGAATGAGACCATTTCCTTTTCTCCAGTGTTTAAATGATTCACCAGAAACAGAGTTAATATCAGATGATTTCATTATATTAATTTGTGTCTAAAGAAAAAGAAAGCAGTTAATTTTCTCCAGCCAGATTTTTTTGAGTGAGCTGGGACTTCTTGCAGAGAGACCCTCCTTGATTCTTCATAAAATTATTCAGATTATTTTTGCAATCTTATTTTCATTGAAGTGAGTATCCTGTTTGTCTTAGAAATTATGTGTGATACCTAGCTTCTTGAAAGAGACATATTAAAAACATCCTACTTTGCCACAAGCTTTTCTTTCATGTACATAGTTCATTGTTCTTGGGATAGCTACTATTTTCCTGCACCGAAATGTTAAATGATTATTTTTCGGCTGAGAGAGTATGAGCTTGGTCTTCCAAAATAACAATAAGATGTTGCTGATAGTCAAGGATTGGTCTTTTGCTTGAGCTCCACAGTTAGTGTGAAGACAGTAACCATTCACCTCCTGAAGTTCTGTTGCTGCTGTTGGATGCTGCTGATCTGGTGCATCCTTTTTTCCTTCTTTTTCTCTGAACTAGTAGTTGAGTAATAGACGGCATGCAAAGGAAGCTGAAGTAGACCACTGCTGTGCAAAACCGGAGTCTTTTGCTCTGAAATTGTCTTTAGTTTCTTTACATCCTTGTCATATGTCAATTCCTTTTCTTTTCTGCCTTATACTGAGTAAGGTCTTAAGGACAAAGTTAACCTTTCTCTGTACAGCCCCCCCGCAGAGTGGACTTCTGTTTCGTGAGAAGAGTTTCCAAGGATCGTGGTGTATAAATAGTTCTCTGGCTATGCCGGTGTATTTATCGTAAGATTTCCAAAGCCATCTATAAGTAGTTGATAGCTGGAACAACCCATTTATGCTAAAGACTCTCAAAATCCAAGTTTCCTGCAGAATGTCCAATATAAACAGGAGTTGAAAAGGGACCTGAAAAAAATAATTGTGAGTTTCAAGTCATATGAGATATTTTGTAGGATGCAACCAAAATACCAAGCTTGGCATGGAATATTAATTACATCATGAGGTAAATGCTGAAATAATTGTTTGGGGAAAAAAGCACAACACTCTATGGACATAACTTTTTTTACCATTTTAGCCTATTTTCTACTGGACTTGTAAAATGGGAGTAGATGCCATAAAGCCAGTGATTTATTTAGTGTTCTTTATTGTAGAAACAACTTCAGGTTTTTTTGTGGAAGCATGCTGAAAATAGTTTTCCATATGCAAAATGTGTGGTCAATTTTACTGTGGCAGCAGCACAGTGATTTATGTGGTGATTGATAAAGACAAGGCCAGTTGTAAAGGAGGAAGAAAGATCCTGGAAGAGGCAATAAATGAACATAGAGAAATTCTGAAAATACTCTGGGAATTACAGAACACAATTTTCTGTGATACTTAAGTGTTTCTGGGGGGTGTTGAGAGTTACTTCAACATCCTTCATGGGGAGGAAGTTCTTCCTAATGTATCAGCGCTAGTGAGGCCACACCTTGAGTCCTGGGTTCAGTTTTGGGGCCATCACTGCAACAAAGATATTGAGATGCTCTAATAGGTGCAGAGGAGGGCAACAAATCTGGTGAAGGGTCTGGAGAGCAGGTCTTGTGAGGAGCGTCTGAGGGAATAGGGGTTATTCACTCTGGAGAAATGGATGCATGCTAAGGGGAGACCTTCACTGAAAGGATTCCATAGGCTTGTGAGGAGGTGATAGGGTTCCCATCCCTGGAGGTGTTGAAGGGACATGGTTTGGTACCAAACTTGGGAGAGTTCGATGGTGATTGAACTCAATGATCTTGAAGATCTTTTCCAACTGAAACAATTCTGTAATTTTTATGATCATGGAATTCCTGTGTACCCTTTCATTCCCCTTTGTCTTGCCTGATTGCCTGGTTGTGTGTATTGTGAGTTTATGGAATAGACTAGCCAGGTTTCAGATCACAGCTGTGTAGGGACATGTGTCGTAAAATGTGGGTAGAATGCATATGTGTGCCAAGTTTATTCATTTTCTGTGGTGTAATAGAAAACTTTTTAGCTGGAATCTCATCCAATAGAGAGCACTGTTTAACATATTTGGCTAAAATCATACTTTAAAAGGGATTTTTAGGGTGAAGTTAGTGTGTGAAGGTAGTGCATGAAAATAGAAGTCATGTTCCATGTGCTTTCAAAAATAATCTTTGGTTAAGATATGCACAGGATAGTCCCTCAAATATCTATTATTATTTAAAGTAATAATATTATCTCTCTTTCTGATGGTAGTGTTTACATGGGGATTTGGTTAAGTTCCATTTGCTTAAGTTCCTTAACTTAACTAAGACAAACAGTCCAAATAAAAATGTCTCAAGTTAGGAGAAGTGTTATTTGACTGTGTGAAGCCAGCAAATGTCATACAAGTTGTACAGTATCTGCCTCTGGATGAGTTCCATCACTAGGTGAGAGAAAGAAGGGGACAAGGAAGAAAACAAGACAGGAGATGGTGCTAATGACCAGTTTGTCAGTTAAGAGAAAGCCCAGTCGTGCTCTGAAGCATCTGGAATTTTCTGCTTTGATGTCTTTAGTGGGCTCCCCAAATATACAGGGATCATACATGCACTAATAAGAGCTGAATTAAGCCGCATATGATTTATCTTAGAACACTGCATAACTGTTGTCTCTTTTGAAGATGGTACTGCTGTGTGGTACCAGGAAATGAAAAATGCTCAGGTATTGGATGTGAATGATGGCAAGATACAAATGAGACATAGGGAAGAAGTCCCTTCAGATTTTACTGTTTTGTACGTCAAGGTTTTGCTTGTTATAGAGAAACTAACTAAGACACTTGGACGGAGGGAAAGAGTAAATTCCTGGCTATAAGCTGCACAGGAAGAATCTTTTGGTTGTAATTTGGTTGGACATCTGCCTGACCACCTCTTCTTCCCACCTGCAGCATGGCTCTCAGGAGGCATGGCTAAATGTTACCATCAGCCACAGCAACAAGGCAGCTCTCACCAACTTCTTCTGCGTCTTTCTCTATTGCAATAGAGGGGAAGCCTGCAGCTGCTATCCAAAGAAACCAGCAAGGGAAGCTGGTCTGCCTACTGAGAACTACTCTGCACCAGATTTCATTTTATTGTAATACTGGGTTAGCTCACTGTTATCACTCTATCACATAACAAATGACAGTGCTTCAGGAGACTATTTAAGATGTTGTGTTATAATAAAGCAAGATTCAATGCTTTTGGGTGACTCAGCTTGTAATGACGCTGTATATGCTCTCCTTTTCTGTTGTGACAGCATTAGTCTTTGCACCTCTTGGGGAAAACTAATAAAATTTGCCAGAAAGTAATCTGAGCCCTTTAAATTTTAACTTGAGTGAGCCTGTGATCACAGAAAGGGTGATAATTAATATATGTAGCCACTCATTTCCTCCCCATCTAGTACTGTGTGTCTTATTTAGTCAACCTTTTGGCTAAGCTTTCTTATTAAATATTTGAATTTCAGTTTGCAAACAGGAATACAGATTTTCTCTACCACGCAAAATGTTACCAGGAGTATAAGATCACAATAAGAATATGTTTTATTTTCCTTACTTTTCTTGGTGTTTTTTTCTTTTTTAAGGTAGTCTTGTTGCGAGTAGCTTTGCAGAGACTTGTTCAGCATAAAGAGGTAATTAAAAGGTTAAACTAACTATCAGATTTGATGTTTAAAGTTAATGGGTAGTTGAAGTCATTGAAATGTATGATCTGATTTTTTTATTAATTTATTGGTTTAGAATATTTTTTCTTCTTCCTAGAGTTTCTGAGCACATCGTCTTGTATTCCAGTGGTGTTTGCCAGTGCTCAGCAGCTTGGGAAAATACTTTTCTAATAGTTGTGTTTTCAACACTGAAATCAATTAGTACTGTTTCAGGCTCCTTCTTTATAAAAAGGTCTGTTGCCTGATGTCTAACTGCTGTAGGCTCTTGACAGCCAAGACTTAGCAGAAACATGTACATGGTGTTTTTGGGATGGCTAACCATAAATATTAAAGACTGGATTAGATTTTTCATTTGAGACTTTGTAAAATTTTTATTACATCTTAAATATCTCCTCACTTATAATTGAGGAAAAAAGTTTCTTCTGAGGTAGCTGAGGAAATGGTCTCTGTCTTACTAAGTCTAGTGATTAGCTGAAGTCATTCAGACATTGAAAGTTTAATTTCCTATGGAAATGTTAATAATGGTGTGCTTGAGTCATAATGTCATTAAATCTAATTCCAGACAACATTACTCTTAGGAGAATGAGTAAAGTAAATAATGCATACTGAAGTGAGGCCTGCTGGAGCTGTCTAAAAGCAGGTGACAGAGGCAGGTGGTGGTGGTTTTTGTTTGCTTTTCTTACCTCTGATCTGAGAACAAAGAGGGAAAAGGGCTCATCTTTGTTCTGTTGCATGGAAAAAAAATGTTCTCCCAGTAAGCTTTTTGGCTGTTTCAGTCAGTTAGGTGAAAGGCAGTGTTCAGCTGCCAGGGTTCACGCTATGCTGGAAGTGCTGCTTGGCGTAGAGCAGAGCAGAGGGTCTGGGACACAGCTCCCTTTGCTTCCGGTGTGGTCTACCAGTGACTGGGCTTTTGCCAGACTTCTGTGGAGGACCAGCAATCGATGACTGAGAAAGCCTCCCTGTGTTACAAGATAAACTGGGGATGTGGAATATTCCAGTATATTCCATAGAATCGAGATCACAAGTTAAGGTGTGCAGTTGTGATTCTTTTGTGGCCTTTGCTGATTTTATACAAGAGGTAAAAAGGCTACTTAAACATTTTAATGCAAAAAAATGTTCCAAAGTAAAGAAAGGAGTATCTTGCCTAGAGAAATACTGCTGTTACTTAGCTGTAATCAGAAAATGGAACCCTTGTGAAGAAATTATATTTGAAATTAATTTTGAGGCTATTGAGTGATTATGATTGATGGATGCTTCAAAATATCATTCATAAGAATCTTTTTTTTTCTCCTCTGTGTGGAATGATGTAGAGATGGTTGATAGAGAAATGCTTGAATATGCAAACCTAGTCAGTGATCTTCCAGATACTGCAGCTGTATACTGGCTTAATTTAGTGGTATCCACTGTGGGTGTACTGATGAAAAATGGGTAATAATGGTTGCATTAGGGTTGAATTTTTGAATATACTGCTGCTGGAAAATAATTTTATATTGTACTTAATGCGTTATATGAGAAGGTTGTTTTCCTACAAAATGCCAACTATTTATCTGGGTTTTGTTTTGTAATACAGATTGTTAAACTTGGAGTGTAAACAACTTTTTTATAATATTATCTCAAAAGTGCTTTTGGAAAAAATGACAGTCCACCTATCAGACTGCAGCTTTTACATGTGGTAGCTTTTTGCAGAGCTGATAGGACAGAACTTTTGCTTGTTTTTGCCTTGTAGTGTATTTACTTCTTTCTCTTCTTTCTAGTAAACACTAGAAAAGAATAGTTTGTATGGTGTAGTATGTTACCATTAGCAAAAATACAGAACTGTAAGATTATTTTTTTTTTTCAGTTCTCTTTATTTTCTGGATGGTGATGTCATAAGGCATAAAACCTTTTAATCCTTTTATCATATTTTAATTGACAAGTTGAGCTCTTGCATACTTGAACAACGTTTGAATGGGAGTTGTGCTTCTCTAGATCCATGGCTTAATCTATACAGTGTAGCAGCTCATACTTTTCATGGCAGTATCACCTGTTGATAATAGGTGCAAAAATCTGGGAAGCTTGTTTACCTTGCATATGTTTTCAAGGTTTGGAAGCTTGCTGCAGGGAACTTGGGATGATTGCTTTGCTCTACAGGGCAACCTCAACAACTTTTTGCTACAGATGGTTTTTATTTTCCAGAAGTTCTTTTTCTTTTTTTTTTTTTTAACTTCTTTGTTATTGTTAAATAATTTTTTATTATAATATGGCAGTATTTAGTTACAGACTGAAGCTGAGATGAGATTAGAATATATAGTCATCTTTCATTTTTGGAGTTCCTTGTGGAATTAACAGAATGCAAATACAGATTTCAATTTTTTTCAGAATGTGAGGTAGGAGCTGCAGAGTATCTAGTTGTCTGTGTGCAGTGTTTGGTTCTCTAGGTTTGTGATAATATTTGTCCCTTGTGTGAGCAGGAGTTAGTAAACAATTTATCAAAATCAAAATAGGTGCTTTTAATTTCAAACCCAGATATGTCTGATTTACCATATGAAACTGAACGTCTGTGTAAAATATTTTTAATTCTCATTAGAGGGAAGAAAGGTTACTGGTACGCTGAAGTCTAATGCTTCTTACTAAATTGCAATAGTATAAAGTTATCTTGATAAAAGTGTGAAAATATTTTGGACTGGTTTTGACCTCACATTTTCTTAGTTCTGGGATGCATTGTCTTATTTGCATGTGAATAGTAGCAAAGTGTATGTTTCAACATGTTTGGGTTTTTTTTTTCCAGCTGTGACTTTGAGTGTACACAGTTTTTAAATTTATTTGGAGAAATATTAAAACCCTTCCAGCATTTCTCTACAAGTAGATTTCTTTACTAACAAATCTTCGTTGTGATCCCACAAGTAACCAAGTTTTATAGTGTGGCTTACCGTGCCAATGTTTTTTAAAAATCCATTTTATTTAAAATGATGTTAAAAGCCTTGCCTTTTGGCAGGCATATAAAACAAGTATGCCTTTTTAATTTGTGTGTGTTTAACAGGAATCAAAGGCAAATTCTGAGGTAGTTGCGCAAAAATAAAAAGATGGTAATTTCTCTGCGTGGTTGATCTATGCATGCATTAGATAGAATATAGTGATAGATGTGATAAACAGATTTGAGATAAATGGGGAGGATGCAGGAGCCTTACCCATTGTAAACTATGTGTTGAGTCAACCAAAGAAACAGCTCTTAGGACTGAGAAATATAATAATTTATAGTTCTAGTTATATGCTATGGAATTATTCAGGGGTAGGTAGTTAGGCTTTGTGTCTCATTATGAGTCTTGTAGTTGGCACTGGTGAGGCCCCACCTCAAGTATTGTGTTCAGTTTTGGCCACCTCTACAAGAGGTGCTGGAGCAAGTGCAGAGGAGGGCAACGAAGCTGGGGAAGGGCCTGGAGAATAAATCTTATGAAGAGCAACTGAAGGAGCTGAGGAGGTTGTTTAGTTTGAAAAAGGAGGCTGAGGGGAGACCTCATCACTCTCTACAACTACCTGAAAGGATGTTGTAGAGATGTTGGTACTTGTCTCTTCTCACAGGTAATTAGTGATAGAACAAGATGGAATGGTCTCAAGCTGTAACAGGATAGGTTTAGGCTGGACATTAGATTAAAAAAAAATCAGAGAAAGAGTGGTCAGGCATTGGTGCTGCCTAGGGAGGTGGTTGAGTCGCCAACCTTGGATGTGTTTAAAGGTCATTCGGATGTGGCGCTTGGGGATATTTAGGGATGAACTTTGTAGAGTAGGGTTATTGGTTGGACTTGATGATCCTGAGGGTCTTTTCCAACCTGAACATTTCTGTGATTCTGTCAAGTCCTTGTTAAATGGCTGTGAGAAGCTGCACATCTTTTGGTGTACATGGGGAATGTTCTTTCAGAAGATGTCACTTCTAGAAGAGCAGAAAGGAAAAAGTTTTGTGGAAACTTTGTTTCCTCAGTGATAATTCTGTTACTTGCTAGTATTTTGGTGACTGAATTTTTTTCTGAGGAAAAGACCTCAGATTGGTAACACTTTTAATCCATATTTTGGTTCTAGTTAAAATAGTTGTAGATTTCTGATATTTCTAGAAATATGATCTCATTAACCATTTTATAAGTTTGGACAGATGCCACTGTGTAAAACAAGTGATGCTGCTGTTGCGAAGTCTGAAGTGAGTGCACACTGCATGTTTTGTTTGAGTACAAAGGGTTTATCTCTTCTTTTCACTGCAGAATTTTGTAGATGAGTATCTTTTTAGTCAGATAGAATCCAGACCTCTTTGGTGGCCTTGAATTTATAAGCAAACAATTATTCTGGGACTCCTGGTGTGTGTTAGAAAGGACACGGTTAGTAGGTTGAGAGAGGTTCTCTTGCCCTTCTACTCTGCCTTGCTGAGGCCACATCTGGACTATTGTGTCCCAGTTCTAGTCCCCTCAGTTCAAGAAGGACCTCAGGAAGCTGCTTGACAGAGTCCAGCACAGAGCCACAAAGATCCTGAAGGGAGTGAAACATCTCCCTTGTGAGGAAAGGCTGAGGGAGCTGGGGCTCTTTAGCTTGGAGGAGAGGAGACTGAGGGGCGACCTCATTCACATTTATAAAGATGTGAAGGGCAGTGTCGGGAGGACAGACCCAGGCTCTGCTCAGTGATAGGACAAGGGACAAGGAGTACAAGCTGGAGCAGAGAAAGTTCCATGTGAACATAAGGAAAAACTTTTTCCCTGTGAAAGTGACAGAGTCTTGGAGCAGGATGCCCAGAGAGGTTGTGGAGTCTCCTCTGGAGACATTGAAAACCTGCCTAGATGCACTCTGCACCTGCTATGTGATGCTGCTCTGGCAGGGGCGTTGGACTGGATGATCTTTCAAGGCCCCTTCTTTGAAAGGGACTGTGATTTCATGAACATTCTGTGATCCAGGGAAGGTATAAGACAACAAAGTGACGTATTGGAAATTGCTTCTTCATAGAAGGTGAACTACTTATTTCTAAAGTATTAAACTCTTGGCCCCACCTAGTGATCACTGGTGTGGGGTTTTTCCTCAATACTATAGTACTTGTACCTTCTTTAGAAAGCTTTCTAGTGTACACATGCTTTAAAACGCTATTAGGCTTCCTTTGTATTGCGTAGATCGGTGTGTTTCATTGTAATATTTTCAAGAGTTAACAAAATACTTGCAGATTCATCTGGATTATTTTATTATGGTGAGATGGTCAGGTTGAATTTCCTTTTTTCAATTCTCAAGTGAAGAATCTGCTTTTGGGAGAATGTATTGATTGTCCCTGCTTGAAGCAGGTGGATCATACTGCAGTGCACAGACTGAATTTCTTCAGGCTAAGCCAGGAGATGGATTCTGAGAGTGCACATTGTGCTTTGACTGTCAAGAAATATTCAGCCTGAAGAACCAAAGTAGAAATGGTCTTACATGCACTGGCATGCGTGTAAGATCTCAGACAAAATGGTTGGGGCTGAGGGAGCTGGACTGTTTAGCCTGGAGAAGAGGAGGCTCAGGGGTGACCTCATTGCTGTCTACAACTACCTGAAGGGAGGTTGTAGCCAGGAGGGGGTTGGTCTCTTCTCCCAGGCAACCAACACCAGAACAAGAGGACACAGTCTCAAGCTGTGCCAGGGAAGGTTTAAGCTGGGGGTGAGGAGAAAGTTCTTCACAGAGAGAGTGGTTGGCCATTGGAATGGGCTGCCCAGGGAGGTGGTGGAGTCACCATCCCTGGAGGTATTCAGGAGGGGATTGGACGTGGCACTTGGTGACATGGTTTAGATAGTCATGAGGTGTAGGGTGACAGGTTGGACTCCATGATCTTTGAGGTCTCTTTCAACCTTCTTGATTGTATGATTCTATGATTCTACCCTTTGAGAATCTTCTGCTGGCCTCCTAAGGTAGGCGTAGCCAGAGAGAGTGCTACTTTATAGGACAGCTGTGAAAATAAATTCTGTGTAATGAAGTTGAATGAATGAATTTGTCTATGAAAATAATTTGTGAAGAACTCAAATTTTATAGGGCTATAATTCGAGAGACAAAAATCTGAATTCAAAGTGGAGTTTGAATAGTCAACAGCCTGTAAGACATGTCCATGTGTAAGATCAAAACACTGTGCTTCTCAGGAGGTCACTGTATGGAGCAGATAGAATCGGTAACATGACCTCATTTTCCTGGATGTAAAACTCAGGAACTGTGTGGGTTCAGCAGGTCTCAGACTGCACTGCACATCCTGCTACCTGGCTATACATTCTTGCTTTCTAGTTCTGCTGACTGTGCAGTCATGCAGTGAGCTCTCACCAAAATTGTCAATTTACTTGCAGCTGATTTTCAAGAGAGGAAATTGAGCTGATCCAACCCATAAAACTAGTGGGCCGCTGTGCAGCTAGAGCTGAAGATGAGAGTGAGCAGCTGGGTGTTTTGAGGAACAGTGAGATGTTTACATTGGTTTGTACATATGTACTTGTAGGGCTTCTCAACGAATTGCCTGTCTTGGGTCTGGACAACTCATTTTTTTTCTGTGATTTCTCCCTCTGCATTGTCACTAATAGAGTGGAATCTGAGAGAGCAAGCAAGACTGATTTCCTTTTCTGAGATCCTGGGCTTGGTACCTGAGGTAACATAGCCTGAGCATTCACTAAGTGCAACTGGAAGAGAAGTCTTGCTTTTAAATGGAACATATTTTTGGACGTCCATGAGAATAGAAATAGAAGAGATTTTCACCCTCAATTATCCTCCCATTACTTTTATTTCAGAACTTGAGAATGCCATTACTGCTTACTGCAATGGTAGAATCGTTGTTCCTGAACAGGGAAATGGCTGATGACTTTTTGTCATTTTTTTCCCCACCCTCCTCATGAGCTGACAACCTTCTGACATAAAAAATTTCAATCTCCAATTGTTAAAATCAGTCAGGACTCCTAGTGACAGAAAACAGGATCTTTCAATGAAAAGTGAAATAATGCTACTTGGGCAGCTTATAAAAAAACAAAACAAAACCAAAAAAACAAACATTTAAAATCTGCTGTTTCAGCTTCAAGCTACCCAAAGCATTACTTGTAGTCTCAGTTTTTGAGATATTTATCTGAAATGGAGTTAGAACAATGCTCCTGAAATTCTCCTTCATAAACCCATTAGAGCAGTTGTGTCAGTACATAGTTTTGGTCATCTAAATTGAAAACAAGACTTTTGCTAAGAAGGTCAAGGAAACTACTTCCCTTTTGATCTTGCATGCTTGTGGGTGCCTGGATAGTTCTGTAAGAAAAGTTTTACTGGATGAGTCAGTGCACTGAGTCATAGGCAGCATGAAGCCTGTAGTGTTCTAGACTAATTGGTAACAGTCTCAAATTTAATTAAAGCACAGTTGTCAACTCTGTGTTACTGATTGACATCCCACTGAAGTATTTTGTTTTTAGCAACATAACATTAATTGTTCTTTGCTGTTAGAATTTGTGCATTTGAAGATCTTGTTTCTGGCCATTGCCATTATCTTTTACCATCCCCTTTATGATGTAATAGTACTCACTTTGAATTTTTTTTCCCTGTTGGATCACATATTTGGTAATTATGCCTTTTACAATGCCCATGGATTTATAGATGTTTAGAGTCCTTTGAGAATTGTTTTCTTTCTCTCAAGTTTCCTTCATTAAGAACTGTCCTGTTAGCACTGTTTTTTCACTTCTTTTAAATGTCTGTAAGTATAATGCAAAAATTCTTAAAAATTAAACTTTAAAAATCAATATTTTTTGTGTTGATGTGCAGGTTACTTTTTTATTTAGCTCTGATTTCTAATGTTTGTCTTCTATTGTGAACCCCCTTTTACAATAACAAATGGCTTTTCTTTATCCTAGCGCCTGCTCATCATCCCCACATCATGACAGTGGTTTCCAGCCTTTCTCCCTCCTCTTCTTCAGTTCCTTTGTGTGTTTGTTTCTTTGTGGTATGACTTGAGACTGCAGACAGCTACCTGGAGGCCAGGAAGGAACAGGACATGTCTTGAAGCTATCTGTATTCTGTTAAGAGAAAGACAAACCTCAGGGACTTGGGAGGAAAGCAAGGTTTGATTTTAGTGGGGTTTTTTTATCATTTGCATTATTAAAAAAAAAAAAAAACAAACCTTGCTGACTTTGTGTGGGATTCCTGCTTGCTCCAGCTGAGAATTGAGGAGTGAAAACTTGAATGGAGCTTGGCTCTCTTTGCAACTGAGCTTCTGATTTTTAAAATCTAAGATGGTATTTTTGAACTTCCAGAAATTCTCTGCTACTTCTATATGTGATAAATACTAAAGCTAGGATGGTGAAGAAGTGTTTCTCTAGAGACTTGAGGAGGTAGAAGATGTTTTGATTATATATTCTTTTTCTCTTAAACAGTTTTTCCTCTCTCTTGAGCTCTTTAGATCAAAAGATTATAAATCATCAGTAGCAGAGTACTGATTCACATCAGAAGTATACCTGACCAGGTGTCCAATCTCTGTCAGTGCCCAACAGCAGCTGTTAATGGAAGGCAAAGAGAAGGGGGAAGCAGAAAATGATTGTTTTTCTACCTTGCATTACCTTTAGTTCTCTGACAAATAGTTTAAGAACATCCTTGAGGCAGGGGATGGAAATAGGAGAATCCGTGGATGTATTCATGTAATATTGATGATGTAATCTTTTTTCAATTTTTGTCTCTCTAAAAATAGTGTTAAATATTAGCCTTTTCCCCATGACATAATATCCCTATCTTCAATATTTGCAAGAAAGACACTTTTAAAAAGTTTTCTTGGTGCCTGATAGTATCATCAGGTTCCCTGAACTCTTGTATTTTGAGATAAGTGAATCATACCATCTGCTACAGCTGTATAAAAGCACCGCTAATAGTACTCCACAGAAAATTGTTGGAGCCTTCAGATGTTGTATTGGACAAGAAGGATGTGCCCTAAGGGACTCCTTTTCCACGTTTCCTGTCTTCTTGTCCTCATCTAACCCCAGTTTCATATAAAGCAGCAGTGATGGAAGGTGTTCTCTTCTCTCCTGAAACAATTGTTTAGCTCTGAACTTTCCTGATATTCTTGTTTTTCTGGATTGTAGATTTCCTTCATAGCAACTTGCTCCTAGGAATGTAAGGTTTACTGATGCGATTGATCCACTACCTTCTTTCTTTCTATAGGATTTCCTGCTGTATGCATTTTCCTTTGTCATCTGGTTGAGAGGTGTTCTCTAGTTGAGAGGCATCCCTGCCCATGGCAGGGAGGTTGGCTTAGATGATCTTTCTTCCAGCCTAAGCTGTTCTGTGATTCTGTGATCTTTACCTTGATTATCTAACTTCTTTCCTTTTCTAGCAGTTCTTCAGTTTTCCCCAGTTGTAGGTTTATTCTCCATCCAAGTAGCTATTCATTTGTTTTTTCATAAGTGTTTTAACCCCCTACATTTTAAAATAGCTTTATGGCTGTAACTTTTTCATGTAGGTATTTGTTCTGTTTTACCAGTTTGTGAAATTGCTTAGATATTGTGAATGTGGTCACCAAAATAATAAATATCCTAGAAACAAACAATAAAATGAATTCTTTAAGAGAAAAATGCAACAAATTTCAAAACATGTTTTCAAGTTGGAAGATCTAAAGAAAAGCTTCCACCCAGCTTCCAGTCATTCAGGAGAATAAACCTCTGCTTGGAGCTGTCCAGTTTCTAGACAGGATAAACTCAGGTAAAAATCTTCCATTTCAGCTGGACTTTCCTTGCTTTATGCAGAAGATTTAGGAAAATATTTCTGTGCTGGAGACTTGTAGCTTGGATTTTAAACTAAGCAGTTTGGGAACTGCTGTGTTCTGGTTTGTACAGTAGTACTAAGTAGTGATAGGACAAGAAGAAATGGGTTTAAGTTGTGCCAGGGGAGGTTTAGGAAAAGCTTTGCTGAGAGAGTGGAGTGGCATTGGAACAGGCTGCCCAGGGAGGTGGTAGTCACCATCCCTGGAGGTGTTCAAGTAGCTGTAGATGCGGCGCTGCAGGGTATGGTTTAGTGGTCATGGTAGTTTGGTTGTGATTGGACCTGATTATCTTAAAGGTCTTTTCCAACCTTAAGGGTTCTATGATTCAGTGATAAAGGTGTTTGATTTAATTCTTTTGTGAAGTGTTAATGTCTCTTCCTTGGACAAACACGTTGGTCATACAATCTCAGTTACAGAGTTAAAAGTGGTGATAGTTTCCTATTTTTTTCTCATCCTGTTTCCCACACACCATTTGTACATAATGAAGCACATTCATTTGTTTTTCAACTTGTGCTTGAGACTTCAGTGTGTTAGGCTATTTCTGGACAGAATCATTCTGTCCAGAGTTTGGAGTACTAGAAATAAAGAAATGAGATTTCTGGCCTGTTGATGGGATTTCTGCATTTCAGCACAGAAGTCTGGGACATCCTACCAATAGCGGGATTTTTATTAGCTTTAGATAGAGGAAGTATTCAGGAAGGCTTACATATACTAATTAAAAGAGTAGTTTTTTTTTAATTCTGTGGGACAATGTTTTCTTCATAACACAAGCAAATCACTAATGGTGATAATCTCTATTAATTTTCTTCTGTAATTTAGTAAAACATTTAAGTGAAATACTTAGAGGTTGTCTTCTATGTGCGTTAACATACTGCATGTTGCATCAGTGCTATGGCCTTGCTGTGGTAGATGGATTACTTGTAAAACATTACTTGAAATTTCAATCAGATTAATTTGTTCTTCCAGGCAGGTGAGGAAAAATAAAATCTTTAAAGAAGCATCAGAAACACTAGTTAGTTTTAGGAGTCTTTGTTAGTCTCTTGGCTGCTGGCAGGGATAATAATTAAAGAATTAAGATGTCGTTTCAGCAAATGTTATGCAAAAATTCTGTCTTGTTGACCTGACACTGAGTGGGCAAGAGTGCTCAGAACCTGATGGAGCTGGCATTTAGAAAATCTAGATGATAAATTTGAACACCTACTGCAGCATGAAACAAGATGCCAATTTTAGAGTAATTTCAGAGCTCATAATAGTTAAAATAACTTAAACAGTCCAATAAATACACTTGAAACATACTCTTAACCTCATTTTTAATGGTTTGTGACAAATTTTCCTAAGTGGTTTAGAAATGTCTTTGTTTTTTTCTCAGCGAGTCAAATTGTTTGCATCAATGTTATGTTTCAGTTTGAGTGGTGTATTAAAATATATAAATATTAAAAGCAAGAGAGTGAATACAAGGCTCAAGTTACCAAAATCAACCATGTAAGTATTAAGTTATTTTAGGAGCTAGAACTCACTCACAGTTGCTAGTTACCACATCAAACTATATTGAAAAATGTTTGTATGATAATTTTGAAACACCTTTTGAGTAAAAGGATACAAATCTAAATGATGGTGCGGCCAATTTGTTTTGGTCAGCTGTTCTGCGTTACTACCAATTAATGAAGCACCTGAGGCTTGAACATCATGGATGGTTATGCCTGTAAGCAGACACTTGTGAGAACATGCCATCATTGAATGTGTCTGTACCTATCATGCTTCAAAAATTATATCTGCTTGAGATGGTTGCCATATACATTCCTACCCTGGTTAAGGAAGTTGTAGGATGTAAGATAACAGTAGTGAATAGTTTTCTGATGATAAAACTGATCCAATCAGTTAACATGTCAAACCAATTTTTCACAGAAAAGTGAAAGGAAGAAGAATGTGATGAAACCCCTGGAGATGAATACCTTTTGGTGAAACAAATCATCATCATAGAATCATCATAGAAAGGCTTGGGTTGGAAGGGACCTTAGAGATTGTTTAGGCCACCCTCCCCACCATGGGCAAGGACACCTCTCATCTAGACATGGCTGCTCAAGGCCTGATCCAACCTGCCCCTGAACACCCCTAGGGAAGAAGCATTCACAATCTCCCTGAGCAACCTATTCTGCAGTCTCACCACTCTCATACTGAAGAACTTCTTCCCCTGGGCTCAGTCTGACAGCTGTGTGTCCTTCTTATGATAGGGACACCAGAACTGGACACAGTATTTGAGGTGGGGGTCTCACGACAGCTCAGTAAAGGGGCAGAATCACCTCTCATGAGCTGCTGGCCATGTTCCTCTTCATGCAGCCTAGCAGGACGCTATTTTCCTTCTGAACTGCATGATGCCCTGCCTGCTCATGGTGGGCTTCTCATCAATCTATACCCAAATGTAGCAAATGTTACATCCCAGCATGTGCCTGAAGTGTCATTGTACCAGCAAAGTGAAGGTCAGGTTGTCTGCATGCAGGACACTGCAAGCATGTGGATGCAATGGTAGGCAGTTATAATGTTTGTATGTTCATGTCTGGAAGAGCTCAACAGTACTGACTGTGAGAGCTAGATCCAAAGAGAGTGTTTGGTGGCTCAGATTCTCCTTGTGGAAGAGGTGATTCAAAATTTTACCGACTTTTAAATTTTCTTTGTGCAACTAATTTTTGGATGGGAATATAGGATAAAACTGACAACTGTGAAACTAACAGACTCGTCTAGATGCACACATTGTTTCTGAGACAGCTAAGCACTCTAGGCATGCTCATTAAACCCATGAATAGTCTTTTGGAGGTAACTGAAACTGTCGGAAGATAAACATGTGTTTAATTACTTTGCTCCAAGGGAGATGGCTACTAATGTGTGTAATTACATGGGATTGTTACTGTTATCTGTATGCCTTTTCTAACTAGCACACTCATTTGCTTGATCTTGTCTTAATAAGTTCGTTTGAAAAGAACTGGTTTGTATGTGTGTACAGTTCATAACTACAAAGGCGTTTTGCTATTGGTAATTCCTTTGGTCTCTAATAAATTATGGCGTACAAACATCATTGTGGCAAAACTGAGTAAAACAAATTGTTTGCAGACAATAACTAACAAAGGGAAACAAGAAAGTTTTCTGTGCTTACACTTGTCTTGTGATTAAAGCTGGTTTATTTCCTGTGTTTTTGTAAGGATTTTTAAAACAGTTTTTGACACAGTGTGCATTGCTTTTGGCATGTTTTAAATTAATGCTGTTTTAGGACAGATTGATTCAGCTACTGTGTGTATCTAATATGTGTAATTCAGTCAGACATAGTTGCTCTTTGCTTCTTGTTTCAGGCAGTAACATCTAAGCAAGGGAAGCCAAATGGGCTCCTGGTTTTGTAACATGCTGCCACAGGTAGTATTTACTTTGTAAACAAGGAGTGTTGTCAGAAATGGAAGAGCTTGATACTCTGCCTCATTCCAGCTTTTGGCTTATGATAGTATCTGTGCTGTCATGATGAAATGCAAGCAATTAGTTTAACAACTTCAATATAAAATAGAGCTTGTTATGTTCTTAATGCACTCGTTGATTCTTTGTGCAATTAACAGCTGAAAGTCTTCTAAAAAAAACCCAAACACCTCCTGCCTCCCCTGATTTAAGTTAGTGCTGCTATTGTGTGATTGTCAGCATCATGTTGTATTAAAATATACAAGTAATACAACTGAGAATCCTTTTTATAAATTTATTTCCTTAAAAAGGAAGTAAAAGGATGCTTGTTCAGACTACACATTGTGGATACGTGTTCTTTTTCAGTGACTTGTGTCAAAACTTCACACATGTTTTATTACTATGATTACATGTTCCCAATTAAGACTCCTTATACTACTATTGGATCAGCTGCAGAGTTTTCACAAGAGATTGCAAGTTCCTGGTGTTCAATTATATGCTCTGAAGGGCAGAGTGAATGTCTTCTCTGATCAATGAATTGCATCAAAACTGTGTAGCTTTACAAGGATTTTATGCTCATTATTTTTGCCAGTGTGAGTGACAGGTTTGTTCTCAGGGTCCGTATTATGTTTTGATTGCTGTATTAATGTAATAAAGAGTCTTAAGGTAAATGATAAGTCATGCTGCTCTCACTAGGAGTTTAAACTCAGATTTGTGGTAGGAAATTAATCTGGTTTTAATTGCCCATGAGTCTGAAGTATGTTCCTTTTTGTAAAGCTGATCTCACATAAATATAAATCAGTAACTGCCTGTTCTTTAATTATGTATTAGTGTATTGTACCTGCATATTAGATGAGGCTATGAGCATCTCCAGTTACGGTGTATTGCAGGTCATTAAATCTTCTCTGCTCTATGAAGCTTAGTAGCACTGCATTTCTATTACTGGAAGATATCCTATGTGTTTGTTGCTTGGTTTAGAGTGGCTATGTTTAGCTGCAGTAAGACAGTCACTTTGTAAGTTACCCCTTAGGGATTTTTGACAATGTATAAAACAATTACTATAAAATACAATGTAAAGTTACAAAAATAATTTCAGAAAGAATTATTTCATTGTGAATAATTAAGATATTTTAATGTGAAATGAAAATGTTTCATTGTTTGCATTTCATAAATACATGGCTGAATTCTACCATGATCCAAAAATGTTTTATTAATATCATGAGATGACTAATGTAACCTGCATTCTCAGTAGCAGTGTCTCTGCTTCCGTTGCCACTTTTCACTTGACCTTTTCCCGCTTCATGCAGAGATTTTCTGCTAGAAGTAATGTAAAATTTCTAGAAAATACACTGAAAAAATGTTGGGAGCAAGTGATTTGCAGAAAATATTTTTGTTAGATAAAGGTTGTCAGTCATAAGGCTTAGGGGTACAAAAGCTGTCTGCTCTTTATAACTACATTTGTGAACTGTAAGGATAAACTTAAGTAATACTGTTGTGGCCATACTGCAACTAATGTTGTGCTGTAAAGTAGGAATTTGAGCCAGCACAGTTGCCTCTGTTTCAAAAAAGCAATGTAAACAAAGCTGATGGTCTAATCCTAGAATATGATTTGTTGTGATATTTATGCTTAGCTCTGTATTAATTTATTCAATTTTGTGACTTGTTTGGATACTGGTAAATCTTCAAATAACTGGAAGAAGGTCCAGTTGATCAACAACACAAAACTATGACGTGCAAAAATAGCATAATGCCATGCCAAATATTTTAATAAGTCACAATATTAGCAGACATAATTAGCATCCAGTGCAAGATATGGGACTTCTACCAAGGTTTGGAGATAGCAGAATTGATTTGGCTCTAAGATTCTGCTAGTCTACAGCACAGTGTTTCATTGCTACAGACTTGACCATGCATCCTCTGCAGTGTTCTGTGCTGTGAAGCAGAATATCCCTTTTTATAGCATTTAGTTTACCTTCTTGCAGGGTCTAAAGGAGTTATTATCAGGATGTTGTTGTTATTATCATGACTGTGTTAGGGAAACAAATGCTTCTTGATAGGTTATCAGGAACTCATGTAATAAGAGTATGAATCTGTGGCACAGTTGTTCAAAATTTGCTTCTAATGATTTGTTCTACACATCGACCCAACCATCTGCAAATAGAAAAGCATCTAAATTACAAGATACCTGTGGCAGCTCTGTGCACTGCATCCCTTTCCAGCATTGTACTGAGCTGCTCATATCCTGAGCAGGAAGCAAATAGCTGGCAGGTGTGACCTTCTCAAAGAAGTGCTGATCCTGGAGCTGCACTAATGCAGCCTGGGTTCACTGCTATCAAAAAGAAAAGCTGACAGCATGTCATGTTTTACTGAACATGCCCCAAGCCCACAGTTCTAAAGTGCTGCTGTGTCTGAAAAAGACGAAAGGTAACACAGTGAAGCTGAAGGATAATGTTATGTATTGAGCCTGTTGAGTAAAACGTATAAATAACCTGATTTTGCTTTGCAAACGTTTTTGCTTCTAAAGAAGTGAAGGAGAAATAGCTATAGATTATATGTTTTGTTTGCAAGTCACCTGAGCCCCAGTATCCTAAAGAACAGAATATTCTGTTAGTCATACTGCTTTCCTTCTGCTTAATTCCATGGAGAGAGTGGTGTATTAAAAAAGAGAACCACCCCAAAGCACTTCAATTTTGTAGATTGTAATAATTGGAAACGAGAAATGAAAGGGCCAAGGTGGTAGGACAAACATCATGGTGTTTTCTGGGTGTCTATTATGGCAAAGGCTTCAATGATATGGTGACATTAGTCTGAGTGTTTAAATGCGCCCCATGTGTTTGCAGTTTTATCCCACACCATAGTGGTGTGGATTTGTCTGGGGAAGGGAGTGTATGGGAACATTATGATTGGAAGATTTTAATTTTTGTTTGTTTGTTTCCTAAAAATTTGTGAAATGAAACTTCAGTTGTATATTTTATAGAAAACGGTGCTTCATGATGTTGGCTGACTGGCCCTTCCTAAAAATCACAAATGTCATGTTACTTTGGGTTTCTGCATGTATAATTAAAACTTAGCTTTTGGAGGATGAGTTTCAGAAACCTATTTTTAATATGTTCAGATAGGAGTTATAGAGAATGTCATTAAGGAGAAAGAAAGAAGAGAACTTGCTGAGTTGGTTATTGGAAAAAATGTTAATAAGCTCCTTGCATGAATAATGTTAAAAACAAATTGAAGATTATTCTCAGATCACTGCCTTTTGACTTCCTCTAAGAGAAGAATAATGCATTTGAAAAGGTGTAATTTTTTTTAAAATATCCATTAGTCAGTAGGGAATATTATATGAAATAATATATTAAATGTTATTATATGAAATAATATTATATTGAAATGCTATTATATGACGTAAAACCCGAGGAAAAATAAAGAGTTCAGATTTTTATGATGTTGGAGGTAAGTTACTTTTCCTAATAAATCTTTCATTCATAATGTAGCTGAATTGGTACAATATTTGATCTTATATTTATAATTCAGCCAAAGGTGAACAATAAAGTGATATAAATTTTAAAGGACTTCTTTTTTTTTTTTCTTCTGCAGAACGCCATGCGTTTTGGTTTGGTTGGGCTATTTTGGGGTGTTTTTTATTGTGGGGTTTTACATTTATTGCTATGGTGTGCTAAACCCCAAATTGAACATAGATTGACATTGTTGTTTTCATATAATGGTACAACTACCTGAAAGATTGTTACTAATAATTAGTATTCATAATATTACAAAAAATCTGTAGTTATCTAATGAGAACATTTGTGAGATTTCTACACCCTGTAGGTTTTTAAGCATGTTAGTCTGACCAGAGTTGTAAACTGAGTCCAGCCATGAACTTCAGTTGACAGGAAAAAGACTCCATATGTCTTTCAGACGAAAAGTGATCCGACTTCCATTAGTCTCTTTCAAATAGATTGTTTGTCACCATAATAAGATGTTCTAAAGCCAACACCAATATTTTGGATTGTTCTGTGTAACTGAGCTGGTGTAAATGACTTTACCTGTGTGTGACTTTGCACTGGCACTAAAATTAATAGGTTTGGGGTTTTCTTTATATATGTGTTAATTTAAATTATGTTTTTAAAGAAATGCTTTTAATTTTGATTCTGACATTGATGTTTTCACAGTAACCTAAAGGAAATGGTTCAAAGTTCCTATTGAATCATGTTCTTGTATTTGCTGCACATCATGAACATCATAATTTGGTCAAAAGTAATTGTAAGAATAACTGAAAATGCAAAATAATACCTGAAATGTACTCTCTGAGAGATTTCAGATTGCTTCCTTTTTGTCTCTTAGTAGTGTCTTTTAAATTCTTGTAAAATTGAAGTTTAGCTTCCTGGTGGTTATTATCGTTTCCTGGACATGTGTTAACAGTCTTAAATTTGTCTTTTCCATTATATTTTGTCATAAGCATGATCTGTGAAAACTACTTCAACAGATGTTGATGTGTGGCTTCGAAAGTGATGAGCTGCAGAACAAAGATTTTTCTGTATGTACCTCAATATCTTGTAGGCTCATGTTAGAAGTTTTGCTGCTCTTGCAAAATCTAGTCTTAATTTCTTTGAGAGAGGTTACAGTCCATGTGGGAAAGAAGGGGACAGCATGATTGTCTGCTTTTACATAAAATATATTTGCAAAATATATCTAGTGGATTAAAAGGCTGTGGGAAGTGTCAATGTTGAACATGTGATAAGTGTTCAGGAGAAATGTGGATGTTTTGCTGTATAGTAAAGAAATATTAAAAAGTATGGTTGCCTTGCCTTTTTGGTTCCTCTGTCCAGTGTTTCAAAAGAAGACTTTCAGAATTATTGTCTTCTGAGAGCTCTTTGGGATAATCTGTTCTGCCATAATTTGATTCAAAATCATAAGTTTGTGAAAATATTGATAAACATAGAATCATCATAGATGGCTAAGGTTGGAAGGGACCTTAGATATCATCTAGTCCAGCCTCCCCTTTGCCATGGGCAGAAACACCTCTCAACTAGTCTTGGCTGCTCAAAGACTCATCCAGCCTGGCCTTGAACACCCCAGGGAGGAGGCATCCACAACCTCCCTGGGCAACCCATTCCACCCTTATGCTGAAGAACTTCTTCCTAAGATCCAGTCTAAACCTACTCTCCCTCAGCTTAAAACCATTCTCTTTTGTCCTGTCTCTAGACACCCTTATCAGAAGTCCCTCTCCAGCTTTCCTGTAGGATCTCTTCAGGTGTTGGAAGGCAGCTCTAAGGTCCCCCTGGGCAGCAGTAGGCTTGAGTTGTACATGCTTAGGAGGTGACATGGAGAAAGAAGCTGGCAGAGATGTGCTGTTTATGTCCTTGCCTTGGTGAACAATTTCAGCAGCGAATGAGATTCAAATCAGATAGAAACACAGCATTTCTTTTTTGCTTTGTTCTAACACTTGCTGCACAGAACAGATTTTTCCACTCATTGAGCTTCTTAGGAAAACATCTGAATTAGGGCATAATGTCATCTCAGGCTAATTATCTTTTCTGTTGATTAAAAACCACATTCTGTAACTAGTGTGAGAATACTTTAAATGGTGTTTTTTCTCAGGAATTGCTTAACTAGTTTATGTGAAACCAACTCCTGGCCATGATGAAGCTCTGGGGCAAGCTAACTTTATAGAGCACCATGGTATGTAACTGTTGAGCTACTGCTGTCTGAATTAATTTTCATGGTACAGTATAGAATGTAGATTAATGTTCCTGAAACAGAAGCGTTAACTTCAGTATCTGGAGGTAGTTGTAAATTTGGACCAAATGGGTTAGTATACTTCTATTGGTTTAGCTAATTTTGTCATTACTATGTCTTATATAAAATTACTCAACAGCATTTTTTAACTGTTCATTAGCATGCATGCACCAATGTGAAAAGTTATCTGTAGAGGCCCTCTGATCTTTGTATCTCCTGTAAGTTAAAAAGGGTAATAGAAAAGATTTATTTTCTCTGCTCCTAAAATAATCATGTAGTGTATTGCTATGTGTTGCAACATGGAGAGTTTATTTCAATTAGAATAGGTTTGTTTATTTAGTTTTTAATTTTTTGTAACTCAGCCCATTTAGACAATTGGAATTAAGGCACTTGGATATGTTCATAAATTCATAGTTTTCTGCTGTGTGTAGTGATGTCGTAAAGCATTTTTGTGAAGTAAAAGAGAAGTGAAATTGAAAAAAAACAAAACCCCTCCACAAGCACTGATGCTTTTTTACTGTATCTCGGATTGTTGGAATACTTGATTAAAAGACCTAAATGAAATGTTTGTAACTGAATTCTGGTAGGTGTTATAGATTTCACAGAAACATAGCCTTTTCTTCTGCCTCCTCTCATATTGACCAAACATATTTTGGGATGAAAAATATTGCTTGTACCCTGAAGTTGTTGCACAACAAAAAGTTGTAATCGGTCTTCTATTGAAATCCAGAAGATGAGTTAGAATAGGATGAGCCATTGGTTCTCATTAATTACTACTATTAGCTAGGAAGGAGAAGACTGCAAATCAGAACAGTTCTAAAATTAAGGTATCTTTTTTTTTAATGGTAGTTTTTCCTGCTGTTAGCAATTGGTATATGTGTGTGTGGTTATGCGTGCACTAGCTGTGTTCTCATTGACAGTCTGCGGGGTCAGGGCTGTGATGGTTGCACCTAGGGGTTCCCTTTCTTTCTCCATACATACCAATCAGCATTCGTTATGCTTCTGTGTATAGAGGGTGGATATGGAGCAAGCTGTGGTTTGGGGAAGGCTGCCTTCTGGAATTGTTGAACCCTGTCTCCTAAGAGAAGCTCACTTGTGTTCAGTTCTGAGCCCTTCAGTTCAAGAAAGACCTTAGGGAACTGCTTGAAAAAGTCCAGTGCAGAGACACAGATGATGAAGAGAGCCTTACAAGGAAAGGCTGAAGGAGCTGGGTCTCTTTAGCTTGGAGCAGAGGAGACTGAGGGGTGGCCTCATTCATGATTATAAAGATATGAAGGGCAGTGCTGGCAGGATGGAGCCAGGCTCTGCTCAGTGTTGTCCAGTGACAGGATAAGGGGTAGTGGGTGCAATCTGGAGCAGAGGAGGTTCCATGTGAACATAAGGAACGTTTTCCCTGTGAGAGTGACAGAGCCCTGGAACACACTGCCCAGAGAGGTCGTGGATTCTCCCTCTCTGGAGACATTCAAAATGTGCCTGGATGCTTTCCTGTGTGACCTACTCTTGGTGATGCTGCTCTGCCAGGGGGGTTGGACTCTGTGATCTTTTGAGGTTATTCTGTGATTCTGTGTTCTGGGATCTTGGGCATTCTCAGTGCAGCCTGTTGGCTGGAAAGCAAATTGAAGTCTCTTTGGATCACCATCTTCCTCCATAGCATTCACTTTGTGTTGTGGTTTAACAGCATCTCTACTTCTAGAAGCTTGGAGGGAAATACGTTGAAGTCTGGATGTATTTTTCCTTCCTCAGCATCACTTTTTAGATTTGTACTTCTGATTAATTTTCAGTCTGTGTTTATTGAAACTATCACTTCTGTAGGTTGGTATTAACAAAGGTCAGCACTGTGCATTAATTTTTAATTTTGAGCGGGTGGATTTTGAGCTTTGCAGAAGGGAAGGAAAAAGAGGACAGAACTGGAAGAGACTCTTGCCTTTCCCCACTATGAACCTTAAAATATGTGCATGAACAATAAGTGCTTTAAGAAGCATTTACTCTAGTAATTATTTTTAAAAGGTCTATATTAATTCATCCCTTTGCAGTGATGGATGGTGAAAAATGTGGTCCCAAAAGCATGCAGCAGAGCAGCTATTTCTTGGAAAAAACCATCACAGCTAAGAAAAGATTCCTATAGAATTCCTTGTTACTGCTCTCCACTTCAACTCAATTTGTTATTCTTCTTACGTGTTTATGAAATAGTTCAGTGTATTAAAATGGTAAGCTGTGGTAAATTCAAGATGTTTGAACAAGAGGTCAGTTATATTTATAATTTAATGCGCTTAGAGCTGATGGTTGAAAAATAAGGAGGAGTGGGAAACAAGTTGTGTTGTGACAATGAACAATTTCTGTTGTGAATAACAAGGAAATTCAGACAAGTTCAGAGAACATGACTCATCGCAGAAACACCAGGAGAACGAAGAAGCAAAATGCGTCTTGCAATGTGTGGATTTTGTTTATATTACTCTTCTGTTCCTGGGATTTATCTGGTTTGTTTTTTTTTTTTTTCCCCACAAAGCAATGGAATAGATACAAATAAAATAAAAGTAAGTATTTAGATACCTACCAGCAGTGCTTGGCAATGCAATAATAAATTATTGTTAGCCTTAACAAACATCTTAATTTAAAGTGCAAGTGTACTAGAAGTACTAGAAGCTTGACCTTCTTTGCGTTTGCTAAACCCACTAGGACTCATTTCGGTTACGGAAACTGTACTATTGTGACAAATGGTGGCTTGTCATCCCACTAAGAAATATCAGGGAAACCTGCCCTGAAACATCAGGGAACTCTGCCCTGGTGAGGCCCCACCTGGACTATTGTGTCCAGTTGTGGGCTCTCCACTTCTAGAGTGGCAGGGATCTACTTGAGAGAGTCCAGCGGAGAGCTACAAGGATGATTGAGGGACTGGAGCACTGCCTTGGGCTTTTTAGGCTGGAGAGGAGAAGACCGAGAGGGGATCTAATCAATCTCTATAAATATCTGAGGGCTGGGTGTCAGGAAGGAAGGGACAGCCTCTTCTCACTTGCACCCTGTGATAGAACAAGGGGCAATGGATGTGAACTGCAGCATAGGAAGTTCCACCTCAACAAAAGGAAGAACTTCTTTACTGTAAGGGTCACAGAGCACTGGAACAGGCTCCCCAGAGATGTTGTGGAGTCTCTTCTCTGGAGATTTTCAAGGCCTGTCTGGATTCATTCCTCTGTGACCTGAGCTAGGTTCTATGGTCCTGCTCTGGCAGGGGGGTTGAACTCAGTATCTCCAGAGGTCCCTTCCAACCTCTAACATCCTGTGATCCTGTAACAGTAGTGCTGTGACCTAGTCATGATTGGCTTTGGATACACTGGTGGATGGCAGCTTTAGTAGCACAAAAATGTGCCATTATTCTCATAACTGTTTTTGTGAACTTGCTTTCAAACATCCAGTATAGCAATATGTCAAAATTATTTTTAGTTTGATGTTTAAGTTGCATGAAATGGTCTTTCTCCTTCTTCTTTCTTCAAGCAGTAGATGCCAGGCATTTTTTTTTTTTTCTTCTCATGAGCTGCAAAGTTAGGCAGGGTAGATTTCATGCTGGGTAGTTGTTTTTCCCTATTTCTTTACAGAGTTTGTTTCAAATAAATCGATAGTCTGGTGGGGTTTTTTTTTGTTTCAAGCTTGGGACAAATACCTTATGCAAGCCCTGAGAAGGTGCTAATTCTGTAATTTTTACTCTAACTTCTGGTTGTTCTTCTGAAAGATGGAACACAGAGGGTGAGGGACTGGTAGGACTGAGACTCTGCTTTCAGCTGTGGCAGCAGGGGTTGAGAATATATTTCCCTTCTCTGCCTCTGACAAGAAAGGTTTATCCCTTTTGAAGCCCAGTTTTGGGTAGAAATTCCTTCATCAGGCATATATCACTGTTAAACTATTGGCATATAATATTGATGTGGTACTATCAAAGTATGTAGTTTTTCCAAGTTAACTTTTGTTCTGCTATTTTAAGCTTTTCATACTGTTTTCTATTCTGAAAATAGCACTACTCTTCTCTTGGATTTTTGCATGTCAGTAAGTATGTCCTTCCTATTGGCTAAAAGAGGTGACTGGGTAGGATTCTCTTCCATGCTTTTGGCTTACTAGCAACATTTTCACTTTTAGGGAAACTCTGTAATGTTGTTAAACAGTAAAGGGAAAATAATCAGAATCACAGAGTTGTTTGGGCTGGATAAGACCTCTAAGATCGAGTCCAACCATCAGCCTAAGACTACTGTGTCCTGAAGTGCTATGTGCACGTGTTTATCTGCTGAGCAAAATCTGCTCCCTGCCAGGCTGTAATACAATGACTGCTAGAATGGGACCTTCACCAAAGTGCTCTGTGGCACAGATTATGAGTGCTAAGTGATAAGATGAGCACTGTTTAATTTGTGGAGTGCTTGGGATGCAGGTAGTAGGTAACTGCAAAGGCTGTGGGGTGTTCTGGAGTAAACTTCATTAGATGAGGAACATGATGACAAGCAGAATTGCAGATTACTTCAATCATAGTAAAATGAAGTGCCTGAAAGGTATTTATTAGGAGATAGCTTGTCAGTGAAAAGTCTTGTATACAAAAATGAGGAAGATGAACTCTTTGTAACTCTCCAAGTATTTTAGAGCTAGTTGTAAAATGAAGGCTATAAAGTTTTTGTTTGTTGCTATCCGTATGTCATGAAAGAGCCAAATGTTTTCTAAAACATACCGTCATAAACTGATTATAAAATTCCCAGGGGGGACTCTGATGGGGTATCATAACTTAACAATGGAATGGTGAGTCACTGCAAGAGAAATTCATGTAATAATCTTTTCCGGTATTTATAGGACCAGGAGGATAAAATGTCATTTAATTTTATTTGATTAAAAACTACTAGGCAAGAGAGAAAGAGGAAGAAAAAAAACCAAAGCATCTTTCCTTTATTTCAAGCATGAAAGATGGATGGATTATATAAAAAACATATTATGAAGCAGTGTAGTAAAGTGATTAATTTCAAATCAGATAAATGCTCCAAAATGGTTGTGTTTAACTGAAGGTGTTATTTTTTTCAGGTTCTGGTTGCAAAGTATTGTTTTTGAGTGGAACAAGGAATCTGTTTGAGTTCTTGCTTGCTAGTTTAGGCATATGTATCTGTGCAGTTCAAAGATTATCCATCCAAGAGACACTTTTATATTCGTAGTTTTCCTTTAAGAGAGAGAATACAATATTTTCGAATTAGTCTGATAGCCCACTGAATAGCCAGTACTGGATTTTTACAAGGATAGTACAAATAACAGTGAAATGCAAAAAAACCCCAAACTCAATGGCCCCTCTATCATGAGAGATGTTCTCCAATCAACAGTGAGTTTTTGATTGCAAGAATGTGAAATTTACACTTATTTTCAGGAGCTTTGAGTTCTGTGAGATTTGCTTTAGGGATTTCAATGCTCAGTTTTACTCACCTTGTGCTGAATCTGTACCTATGTATATTTTAGAGTGCATTCAAAGTTGCTTGAATGTGTTGTCATTTTTAGCCCAGAAGACTGGAGAGGATGCTGTGTCTGCCTGATATTGCTAAAAGTCTTCCAGGCTTATTCAGTACATAAAAAAACCAACAAAACAAAGCAAACCCAGATATGATTTATATTCATGGGTAGTGAGTATTCTTCAGAAGCAAGGAAATAATTCTTTATCAAAGGGTGTAGCTCCATGTATAGAGTATGCCACATCAACAATTAAAATAGAATTGCAGTTAAGGTGGATATTCCTTTTGCTATTCTGTGTGCTATTCTGTAATGATGGTAGAAAAGATAGAGCAGAGTTGTGCTTCAGTGTATTTTGATAGCCTAAATACATAGCATTGTCCCTGCACAGTGAACCGAAAATCAAAGGTACTGTGTCTTGAAAACTTTTATTTTCTGTGCTAGCTAGGTAAGCCCCACTCAGCATATATGTGCCTGTGCTGCCATCACACTTTGATCTGTGGTATAAAACTAGGAGAGTGTCATTTTTTTAATTGATAGACAATACATCAGTCTTCCTTTTAGACATGTTCTTTACAAAGCAGATGGTGCTGCTTGTTTCCTCTAGTCCCGCACCCTGTGTATCTTTGTATCCATGAAATTGAGCAAGTCCAAACAAAGCTGTCAAACAAGTGGCTTTCCTCTAAATTCAGATTGTAAGGAAACGCCAAGAGTACAAAGCTGCAGTTGGTTGTACCAAATGATTGTCCTTTTGTTCTGAAAGGGTTGTCAGGGAGAGGTTGCCACCCCTGAAAAGAGTATTCTGACATGATTGCAGTTCTGCACAAAACAGGAATATGTGTCCAAAAGGACATCGTGACCGTAGTCAATGGTATGTTTTCCCCCAGCATATGAGATTAGCAAAAGAAGCTTTGAATGCAATATCTGAGGGGGGATGTCAAGATGAAGGTGTCAGTCTCTTTTGGGTGGTGCCCAGTGATAGGGCAGGGAACAACAGGTACAAGCTAGACCACAGGAGGTTCCACTTCAACGTGAGGAGACGCTTCTTTATGGTGAGGGTGATGGAGCACTGGAACAGGCTGCCCAGAGAGGTTGTGGAGTCACCTCTGGAGGCTTTCAAAACGTGCCTGGATGCGTTACTGTGCAACCTGCCCTAGGTGATCCTGCTTTGGCAGGAGGATTGGAGTAGATGATCTCCTGGGTCCCTTCCAACCCCTACCATCCTGTTATTCTGTGATTTCATGACTGTTCTGAGGTAAAGCTTTTGTCTTTTTCACTCAACAGCAATTCCTTGATATGACGTTTGGAGCCGGAGGTCACACCACAGCTCTTCTCCAGAAAGCCAGCGCCATCACGGTTTATGCACTAGACAGGGACCCCACAGCTTATCAAATAGCTCAGCAGCTTGCAGAATCCTACCCGTAAGTTGTCTACTCCTGTCTTAAATGTGGTCAAGATAAAGTTGATGCTGTGCTATTATATACACACTTCAGTATCTTTTTGTACCTTTAATATGCAGTTTTTCATGGCTTATTTTAGAATAGCTTTATGTGCTGTGTATATACCCTGTTGAATAGGAGATCAAGTTCAGTTTATTTCTGAGGGTTTATATGCAAGTTCCCCTGAGGTTTTTGGACTTAAATGCATATTCTGTACTCTGGTAATTTTGGGTATACATCAAGTAGCCAATTTTGTATTTAAATTTGTTTTTAAAGATTCATGTGCTCTACTTGCTTTGAGATGGTTCTGATGGCAGAGTTGTACAAAAGCATATGCTTTGTAAATAGTCCACAAAAAAAAAAAAAAAGAATAATATACTTTTAAGTAAGGAGGTAATTTAAATATGTCTTATGAATAGTTGTACTTAAAAAAAATAAAAGTAATTGTGATTCAGTGTTGGATTTGCTAAATGTTTCGCCACTTGCTTCAGAAACTATTGAACAGTTTAGTAGTCTACTATTTTTGTGTAAAGCTCATGCTTCAATTTTCTTTTTTAAGCAGAGTGCTGAATTTGCTAAATGAACAATTGTTAAATGCACATTTTAGAGCTTTTTTAGTTATAGTAAGTTCTTACTCCTCTATTAAAGATATATCCCAGTCAGAGCATTGGCCTTCTGCTCTGGCGGTTGTTTTTTCAGCTCTTCTCTTCAATGTTGCTGTTTTAGGAGAGGTTACTCGATTTGCTGAAGTGCTTGAGTTCATCTGGAGCAGACAGAACAAGGGGGTGAAAAAGGTTACTTTGCAACCTGAACCATTAAAATTTGATTCCCCCTACATCTGAAGCTGTAACTGCAATAGGAAATTGAAACTGAATAGGAACAACTGAATTTTCAGTTGTCATTTTGTTTCTACTTAGACTATTGTACCTGTTAATTTTGGGGGGGGGGGTGGGGGGGTGTTAAGTTCCAGAATGTCAACTACATGACGAATCAGGAGTCTTGCAGTAGCATTTGCAGTAGTCCAGCCTAACCATAAAAACCTCCAGTTCTAAATATTCAGTGTTAATTACCAGTGCTTATTTTGGTTAGGTAACTTCAATACTCTTAATAAAATCATACCGTTCCAACTGTTACTCATTATGAGGCTTCATTTTTAAAGCATCCTGTATCTTAAGTCACTGAGTTACAAGATTATTAAACCTCAAGCTGCAGAACTATGCCCAAAGATATGGTTGGAAGAGACAAGTATGGCTAAATTAGGGGATTTTTTCTATATACAGAACCAATAAATGAAGCTCTTCTTGTACTTAGCCAGAAGACAGCTGGCGTAATAAGTCACTGAATGAGAACACTAAGGAAAAATACATTTGAGGTTTGTATTTTAAACGTCTCTTTGCTTCTTGGTAGTGATTTTGTCAGAATTCAAAGAGGGTAGAGTTCCAACTGCAAATTTTGCATTCATTTAGCCTCTCTGTTTATTATTTTTAAAATTTAAAATATGTAGTGCTGCTTTAATAAGGAGAAAATGGGTCAGGGCCTGTTAGATATTCAGTGTGTGGGTGGGAATCCTTTGACGTGCTTTCTGGGGAAGCCTCTAACTTGGGAATTGCTGCTGAGAATCCAGGAGAACAAGATAAAAATTCAGTCAGTAGCAATATATATTACAAGTAAACCCTTTCACACCCACTGAAAGGGAGATGTTAGAGAGGTGGCTGAAATCTGGCAATCAACCAGCATCATTGCAGGCTTCTAAGTATGAGAAACCTATGCAAAAGGGCCAATATGTTCTTTATAATTCTCTGAGCAGAATAAGGAATTGTGCTCCAAAAGTAAGGATGGAATGGCCAGCTGAGTGTTGTATCTTCTGGGGAATACAGAATTTATTTTATTTAGTTCTAGGGAAAACAGAACATCTTTTTATTCTGTTTTATTGATGTTTATAGGATATTTGAAAAACACAACTATATTAATAAGATTATCAGCCATGGACAATAACACAGGGCACAATCCAGAGAATACCTTAGATCTTTTCATTCTGTGTGTCTGTTCATATAAGCAGAATGCATTCAGCTCAAACTTCAGGTGGAAGTAGTCATGGGTGTATGAACACCTTCTAAGCATCCTCAAAATGCAGCATAATTTAAGACCAGGTATGCAAAGAGTAAGTACCTCCTTAGAAAGGAGATGAAAGAGAAATGATGCACAAATCCCAGTGTTCCTTTAAAACAATATGTAGCTTAGTATTAACAAGATGTAGCTGGGAGAAAGCCATGAAGGTGGTAACATAAGATGATGGAGAATCTGAGCATACTGATTGAAAAGCCAACCAGTCTTCACATGTCAGCCTGATGCTTGAGAAGATTGCATGAGTTGGGTGCAACAGGAAGTGATCCTGCTTCCCTGAGTTATTCCTGCTTCCCTTGATTCCTTTTCATACTCCTGAGATATTGCAAGGTCGGGCAGTCAGTGTGGTTATCTACACATGAATTTGAATCATCTTAGACATCTTTAGACAATGGAGTTCTAGGCCAAGCAGCTGAATTACATTCCAGCTGGAGAAAATACAGCTTATAGACCACAGATAGCAATCAGGAAAGGAAGAAATATTCTGCTGAATGTTGTTGTTCTTCCATTACAGTTTTTCATCAGTGTTTCTAGGAATACTATAAAATGCTAACTGTTCTTCCAGAGGGAAGAGAGAGCAGAACCTTGTCTTTTCTAAAACAAAGAATTCTCCATGCTTAAGGGTGAGGAGCTGAAAAAAATTTGACTTTTTTCAGTACGGATGTCTGGCCTGTCAATTTATTTTCAAGGACATTGTCTATACATCCTAGCTCAACTTCTTGAGGAATGCAGTGCCAAGTTGCTTTAACCAGCAGTCATTTCAGACATGTCCATTATATTGTTGTTGGGTTTGGGGTTTTCTTTTGTTTGTTTGTTTTGTTTTGTTTGTTTTTTAATTCATTTATCAGCGTGGTATAAAAGTGCTCAAAACATCTTTAAAGTTTAATGTTGTAGCTCTTACGTACAGAGTGTTTCTGAGGACAGTTCTGTGAAGGCTAATCTGGGTTGTATTTTTTTTTCTAAAAGGAACAAATGTCTTTAGTTTTTAAAGTAAATAATTATGATGCTGAAATAATCTTTGAATTTCCATCATCCATAAAGGAGGCACTGGCTTTTCCTTTTAGCCAGTTTTCCATTTTCTTGGTTTTGATAAGGAAGTTTCTCCTAGGTGTTTAGGAGACTTAGATACTTTTACATTACTTTCATAACCATTAAATTACTAAAATACAAGTAAAACATTTTCTGTTTGTTGAACTTCAAATCTAATTATAAATGTTTAATAAAAATCAATGCAAAAAGAATTTAGAAATGCCTTCTACAAGCATTTAAAGTATTTTTTTGGTAGTTGAACAGTTGAGTTCTGGGTATATTTTCATTATAATAACAAACCAGTTTGGTGTTTATAAAAATAATGAGCATTTTGGAAAGGAAAGAGATAAAGTACTCCTTTCAGTGTATTTATTTTTATTTTTTCACAACAGCAAAACTCAAGCTTCTGCCTTTTTCTTTCCAGTGAGAGGGAGGAAGGGAACAGAAGAGAACATAGGTTTTAATCTGAAGTTTTTTTACACCTGGCAGCTAATTGTCTGCAGATCTTTTTATCTTGTTGAGAAGGTGGTATCTTCATATCTGTCAGCAACAGTAGGATATTAGTTTGCCGTTTGTCAAGAGCTGTAACTCTGCACAAGAGGACAAAAACTATATAGTACTCCTCCTTGTATCACACAATAAAGGGAAAAGTCTATTATCTCAGTATGTAGCTTATAATTCTTGACAGCAGAAGATTCCAGCACTTTCAATTGAAGGTGGAGAGGATATAAATGTGTGGACAAAAGGTGCTTGTCACTTACAAAGAGAAGGTCAGGACTTGTTGGTATTAACGCCAGACTTGTCCTTTCCTAAGTAACTAAAATAAAAGGTGGTAGTTTCCAGTTCCTAACTTTATTTCTTCCAGTTTTATCAAAAGGCAAAAATGAAAACACTTGTCAGCACACACTCAATATAAAACACATAAATACGTATAGGGAAGTTGAGTTCAGATGATTTCTCTGATCAGCTCCTTGTACTTCAAATACTATTATTCCTATCTTAGATACATTAGGACTATGCATGTAAGTGACAGGCTATAAAAATGAATTACTTTGACTACATAATTTTATTTTTTTCTTGTCATAATAATAAACATCATTTGCATTTTAATTTGATTTTGGCCTTTGTGACTCAGCTGTTCCAAGTGTTGTGCAGAATATTCAAAGGACTGAAAGTAAAATCAGACAGTTAATTGCTGGCTTTGTATTTGGATGCCTGAAAAATACAGCAACTTAACTTGATCAAGCAGCAAAACTTTGGGTAGAGAGATTTCTGTGGAGATGATGTGTAACTTGGAATGGAAATTACCTGTGGCCTTGTCACCACTGAATGGTGCAGGTGTTTGAGTAAAAGTGATCTTAACTCTTGACACACATTGATAAGAAATGATAAAAATATGTCTCGACAGCAGATGTAGTATCGATGCTGTTCACTAGACAGTTTTACAGTGATTATGAGAATCATAGAATGGTCTGGATTGGAAGGTCATCTAGTCCAGCCCCTCTCTGTCATTAAGCAGGGGCATCCTCAACTACATCAGGTTGCCTGGAGCCCTGTTGAGCCTCACCTTAAGTATCTCCAGGAATGGGGCCCCAACCATCTCCCTCGGCAGCCTGTTCTGGTGTCCCACTGCCCTCACAGTAATGAACCGGTTCCTAACATTCAATCTAAATCTGCTTTTCTCTAGTTTGAAGCCATTGCCTCTCATCCTATCGCTACAGGTCTTTGTAAACAGTCGTTCTCCATCCTTCTTGTAGGCCCCCTTCAGATACTGGAAGGCTGCTATTAGGTCTCCCCGGAGCCTCCTCTTTTCCAGGCTGAACAGCCCCAGCTCCCTCAGCCTGTCTTTGTAGCAGAGGTACTCCAACCCCCTGATCATTTTTGTGATCCTCCTCTGGACCCACTGAAAGGCTGCTGAAGTTGAATTTTTTTAAACACAAGTCAGGCAAACAGAACCCAGTTCCTTCCAATAATGATATGCAGATTAGCCATTCATCTTCTAGGTGATCTGTGCCACCTGCTAGTCTGGGAAGGGAAAGAAGAGAAGAAGGGAAAGCACTTCCTTCCCCCAAGCCATTGTGTCGTTATGTCTGGGGGAGCACTGTTCATTTTTTTGAATTCCACTGATTTCATGGGGACCTGAAAACTGCCCCTTTGCCCCTGTTTTTATAAGAAACAGATCCTTTGTTCTTCCCTGTTGCAGTGCTGCATCCAGTCACAACCTGTTACAGGTTTAACACATCTCTGAAGCGCTTTAGTCAAACTCTTTGAATATTTTAAGCTCGAATGACAATTTCAGTAGAGCTTTATATGAAAAAATGTGCACCCTTTAACTATAACCAGAATGTTCTCAGTGTTTTGGCTTTCTGACGTCTTTCTGTCCCATAATCAACTTTAAGAGGTACTGCAGGTGGCTTGGAGGTAGAGTGAGTTAACGATTAATAAGGATTTCCGCAGCTTTTTGCGTCACTTTTTATTTCCGAATCATTTGCTAACAAGTCACCTAAGGGCTTAAAATCGACCAGGACAATAAACAGCAGGAGCCTGTGGTGAAATTGATGCTGATGAACACAGAAAATAAATTACAGAAGTCAAAATAAGTATTATTTTATTGGTTGCACTTGATACTATAACAAAGTGTTTTATTGTAAGGAATACAAAGAACCCATTCAAATAATGATTTTCCTCTTGTAATTTTATGTAGATCCTAAACTTCCCTCTTTATGTTTAATGCAGTGATGATTCAGTTTATCAAATGTTGCTGCCTGTTTGTTTTTTGTTCCTCCAGAACATTCACTCACATGGATATTAGTCTTAATATATCATTTTTGGACAAGAGTGGTGAGATTCTGGAATAGGCTGCCCAGGGAGGTTGTGGATGCCTTTTACCTGGAGGTGGTCAAGGCCAGATTGGATGAGACCTTAAGCAGCTAAGTCTAGTTGAGAGTTGTCCCTGCCATGATGGGGAGGTTGGAGTAGATGTCATTACATCAGGAAGGTATGAAGGTGCAAGTCTCTTTTGGGTGGTGCCCATGGCAAGGAACAATGGATCCAAGATACAAAACAGAGGTTCCACCTCAACACAATGAGACACTTCTTTATGGTGAGGGTGGTGGAGCCCTGGAGTGAGCTGCCCAGGGAGGTTGTGGAGTCTCCTTCTCTGGAGACTTTCAAAACCTGCCTGGATGTGTTCCTGTGTGGCCTGTTTAAAATGCAATGGTTAGTCAATAGCGGCAGAAAGAAAAACGACATTAGGAAGTTGTGTGTGCTGAATATGGAAAGTAAAATAGTCGCCTTTAATGAGAGGATTAAAATCTCCCCTATCTTTGTAAAAGAAATTTACTGTTCACACTCAATTGTGCTTTGAAAGGGCAGTTGTTGCTTGTTGCCTCTTTGGTGTTTGGGGGGGGTTGTTTGTTTTTTAGCATTTTCTGATACTCACTAAAGGGAAATATGTACTGGACGTTTAGGGCTGTTCTGCAGGTGGAAAAAAAAAATCCCATGCTTGCAATGTATACTAGAATATAATTTACTATTTAAAAGGTACTTGCAGGCAAATTTTACTTCCAGTACCTTTCTTCCACTCAGGATCAATACTGAAAATGGAGCAGACAACTCAGCAGTGAAAACATAGTAAGCTATTTTTTGACACATCTTAGGTACTCATGACAATCAATATGTAATAATTTTTGGGGGCTGTGACTTTTTTTCTTTTAAATTCAGATTGGTACTAATTGTCCTAATGCTCTTTTGAAAGGAACAAGAGTTAAATGCTGATGTTGGTATCATTTTGAGTTGTTACTTTTTCTTATCTGACTCTGTGTTTAAATGATCACATAGAAACTGAGCTTCTTAAACTTCATAACAAAAGATTGGTAAACTCTGCAGGGGCCACAGACAAACTAGATTTATTTTGGCTGCATGTTTTATTACAGCAACATCTTGAGCATTTTTCTTTAACCATGAAGAAAAGAGTTTTGTGTCTGCAGACATGGAGAGCATGGTACGAATATTTAAATTACTTAGCTCACATTCTGATCTCTGATGTGGAAATAATGCCTCTTCTCCCAGGAATACTTAAAGAGATGCTCAAGACAGGAATGATTTGAGATGAACAAGACTTGCTATTCAAGTGAAAGAGATTTATTAGTCACTACACGAATAGTTGACAAGCTCTGCCCAAGCTGACTGCTGAAGGGAAGAGGACCATCGTGGAGGATGGAGTAGCTTTCTTCATTAGGGTAGCACCATGGACCCTGACCTCTGTGAGGAGTAATGAGAGGAGAAGTCTTTTTCACTTCTAGTCAGAGTATGCTAACACTCCCACCTCCAGTCTAAGCACTTTGTAAGCTACAGTTGAACCATCTACAAAATTAGGAGACAGCCGTTTTCAGCAGTTTATAACCTGATTAAAGGAGGATGCCTCCCATGTGGCAATCTTTGAAAAGCATATCCCCAGAGACAAATCTCTGGACAAGGCCTAGGGGACCTGTGGTCTCCTCCATAGCAAGTCTCAGAGTGACAGAGTAGAGAACTGACCTGCTTTTATCTCCCAAATCCTCATCACAGTTGTCTCATGGAGTTGTCGCACCAATTTCTATTCTAGAACTGTGAGATGCTGGCTGTGCTCAATTAAGTGACCATAAAATTTTGGCGGAACAGCATATTTCTTTTAACTTCATTTTTGGACCTGATAGAGCCTCTTTTGTGTAAGTCCCTTAGCGTTTCAGTTGTCCTGAAAAGGAAAATGTTGCCATTTACGGTTATATTTTGGTGAGGTTGCAGATTTAGAATGGAAAAGATAAGTAATGCTTAATGTTACCATTTGATCAGGATGGTTTAGTCTTATCTGTGAGAAACCTAGATAACAGTTTGGAGAACCTGCTCTCAAATCAGTCTTACATAGCTAATCACAGAATTGTCAGGGTTGAAAGGGACCTCAAGCATCATCCAGTTCCAACCCCCCTGCTATGGGCTTTCCACTACATCGGGTTGCCCAGAGCCACATCCAGCCTGGCCTTTTAAAATCTTTTAGTGATGGGGCTTCCACCCTCTCTTTGGGCAACCTGTTCCAGTGTCTCAGTACCCTTATGGTGAAGAACTTCCCAATGTCTAATGTACATCTCCCCTCTTCTATCTTGGTTCCATTTCCCCTAGTCATATCACTACCCAATGTCCTAAAACAGTCCCTCCCCAGCTTTCTTGTAGCCCCCTTCAGATACTGGAAGGCCACAATAACGTCTCCTCAGAGCCTTCTCTTCCCCAACTCTCTGTCTGTCCTCACAGGAGAGGTGCTCCAGCCCTGTGATCATCCTTGTGGCCTTCCTCTGGACTTGTTCCAGCATGTCCAGATCTTTCTTGTAATAGTCATGTGTGTTACTGTGAGAACATTGTCCAATCCTTTCCCTATGGATGCAGCCATAGTTTGCACAGCTAAACCTCTTTGCATGTAGGTGTAACTGGAGGGATTCGGGTATTGAGCTCCACACAGGCACCACAGTTCTCTCCACTGTCTGGGTGGCTGCATTACAGAACCTGTAAACAGACAGATTTTGCATCTTAGACAATATTCAATGTAAAGAGAGTGTTTTGCTAAATAGTTGCTCTATAGAGTGAATGGAGATAAAAGGGAAAGCCACTTGCTACTTTGTGTGTTTATTAGAGAGGGAATCAAAGATTTATCTCTATGCAGATTTTTACAACTTGAATTTTACTACATGTCTTCTGGGTAAAGGTACTATAAATGTTTAAAAAAATGTCACTTTCACTCAAATTTGCTTACTCTGATTTTAGCCATATGTTTTGAAAACCAAAAGAGAATACTATCTGCCTTGTTTTACCTTCTCAAATCTAATGAAGAGGATATTATGAGGTAGAAAAATACTATTTTTATGCCATCTATCACCTTTGTTAACATTTTATTAGACATAAGTCATGTAGTTGCATAGTGACAATATGGTTCACCGTGTATTCTATTTTTGTAACTTTATTTAAAACTGACATGTAACTTGCTGTACCCGAAACCCCAAGTGAGCCAGTTATTGGAGTGTAACAAAGTTTTGACGTCAGAAGTGCTATTTATTCCACTGGCAGCCATTAGCAATGCATTACCCTTTGGCACTCGTGTTTTCAGAAACATGGTTAAATTTTTATGACCGGTTCTGGCCAATTAGGATTCTTTCTCAAGATAGAAATAAGGGAAGAGATCTTTTTACAACTTACTAAATGTAGCTTTCCAAAAAACACCAGCCTAAAAATACGAATTACTGCACACAGAGTTTGCAAGACGTACTATTGAGCCACGCTTGAGATGGACTGCTTGCTGTACGTGTGTATGGGAGGCAGGGGTTAAGCTGGGCTGCCTTGTGAAATGCATGAGCCCTTGGATTAGAATTTAATGTAATTACAGCTGAGTCATGCTTCTAGAGCAGTCTGGTAGCTTCTGTAGGATGTGAGAGGGCCTCAGGACTTAAGGTAGAAAGAATTAGGGAGATACAGGGGATGTGGAGGAAAACTGGGTGGAGGGGGTGGGCTTGGCAAAACCAAACATCTTGTTGATAGATTTTTAGTAGAGGTTTCTGTTGTTGGCTTCTTCCCCAAAACCTGAAACCTCAGCAACACCAACCTGCCGAGCGTTTGCATCCTGCATGCACTGCATACAGAATGTGATGGAACAGCTGCCTCAGAGGTTGCTATAGAATCTGATTCCTGGTGGTTGGTTTAGGATGGCTGGCTGCGGTTTGGCAATAAGAAATGTCATTGTCTACAAACAGATGCATTTTCCTTCTGTGTCATTGTTGAGATTCTTCTCCTGGGGGCTTGGTAATATGCACTGTAAATTCAGGTGTGACTGGAGTCACCTGTCTGCAGAAGCTCCAAGGCACCTGTTTGTACATGTTGCTTTACTGGTGTGCTGCAGATTTGTTTTGGAGGGAATGATTTTTTTGTATAAGAAGATTTTTCCATTCCTGGAAATATTCTCAGCTTTTGTCATAGGCTGTTTCTGCAAAATTGCTTCTCTTGAAGTCTCCAACCTTTATTATGATAGGCCAAGTTTTACATATTGTATAAATGGCCATGGTTGCAAACTAGAGTTCCTTATCTTTGGCATCCACATCCTAAATTTCCATGTAAGTAGAAGTACCAGGTGTTTGCATTATGTATAATACAGTTATAATATGGTTTTCAGGTAATTGCAGGGAACACCCATCTCTTGAGCAGGTCCACACATTAATTTCAGATGTTTTTTTATTTGTTTAGCATTCACCATTTTGTAGGGAACTAGATTAAACTAGAGATGCAAGAAACACAAGTGATTATTTATTTGAAGTCCAGTTGGTGAGACAGTGGAAATGGAAAGCTTGTTGTGAAGAACTGAGGTATATCTACAACTCAGCATTTCAACTCAAACTGCAGTTTGAGAAAGCTGAAGTGTAATTAGCTTCAGAGGCTGATCTCCATTTGTGCAAAATTGTGATATTTCAGTGATTTCATATCACTTGGATGGGATTTGTTTGTAATGAACATGAACATATTTACCTAGATCTCTATTTGTATTGATGTAGTGGAGAAGAAGCATGGCTCCTAACTGGGTAAATAGTTGATTATATTAGTAAATGAGAAATAATAGCAAGAAATAAGTGTCTTAAGAAGTCTTTCCTCTGGAAAACAGGAAGAGCTTTTGAAGCCGTATTTTTCATGATGGACACCCATTCATTGTTCAGAGAACATGGAAATTATAATCTCTTGAGAATATAAGATTGCATTGATTCTTTGTGGGGAAGAATATGGAAGAGAGCAGGAAATTCAGGAACATAAGGACAATTGGAGAAATACAGCAATTGAAGGATAAAAAGCAGTCTAGAACTGCAAGAAAAATGGAGCATCAGAAAAATACCTAAAAGTAGAGTGATTTGAATAATTCCTGATTGAAGGGAATAGGATATATTTAAGAGCAATAATATGAGTCAGAGGTGAAATGAATGGAAAAGATGTAAATGTGGAATGTGACAGGCAAAATAGCAATCAGAAGTATTGGCTGACTATTCAACACCAGTAGTTCAAATATACGAGGAACTCAGGGATTGCCGAGAAGCTTTAGAGGAATCCTCAGAGTATGTCTTCAGGATATCCAGTTCGAGGTAGAAGTATTGAGTGAAAAATTTTGCTTTTTTGTTGAGAGGGGAAAAGCCTCAAACTGCTACGTGGTTGTGCATTTCTGTCTTGCTTCCCTTTTCACTCTACAGCAGGAGTTTGTATGTCATCTCTTACAGTTGCCATGGAAAGTACCATGGCTTTACACCTCTCTGTCCACTTCAGCATGAAATCGATTGGTGAAAACACTTTTAATTGTGCTTGCTCCTCTGAGCAGTCTGGAGCCTCCTGGAAATTTCCCCCTCTTGTGAGTTTGGGGTTTTTCGGGTAACATCTGTGTTCAAGCTTTGAGCGAAAATTTTCAGTTGTTCATTTGAAATAGGAAATAGTTGTCTGTGCCTGATTACACAGGAACTAATGTAACATCTCCTGTCATGTTTGGCCAGCCAAGATTTTCTGAAAAAAATCCTGTGCACTTTTTGTGCATGCAGGGGAGGAAACAGGGATGATTTAAGTCCTGTGGGTAATGACTTTTGGTTCTTAGGAAGCAGTATAACACACACAAAAAAAGCAATGTAGGTAATTTGTTATACTCTTTGAAAAACAAAACCAAATAATAATTATTTGGATGCTTAACTTTATATATGTATTTTATATAAACTGCAGTTTACTAGAGGGGACGATCTATTTTTTTATGTTTCTGCATAGAGAGGGTGGATATGGACTGAGCGGAGGTTTTGGGAAGGCTGCCTTCTGCAAGTGTTGAGCACTATCTCCTAACAGAGGCCCATTTGTGTCCAGTTCTGAGCCCCTCAATTCGAGAACGACCTCAGGAAACTGCTTGAAAGAGTCCAGTGCAGAGACACAGAGGCGATGGAGTGGAACATCTCCCTTATGAGGAAAGGCTGAGGGAGCTGGGGCTGTTTAGGTTGGAGAAGAGGGGACTGAGGGGTGACCTCATTCATGTTTATGAAGATGTGAAGGACAGTGTTGGGAGGATGGATCCAGGCTCTGCTCAGTCATGTCCAGTGATAGGACAAGAGGCAATGGGTGCAAGCCGGAGCAGAGGGGGTTCCATGTGAACATAAGGAAAACATTTTCCCTGTGAAAGTGACAGAGCCCTGGAACAGGTTACCCAGAGAGGTTGTGGAGTCTCCTTCTCTGGGGACATTGAAAACCTGTCTGGATGCACTCCTGTGTGACCTGTTCTAGTTGATTCTGCTCTGGCAGGGGTGCCGGACTCGATCTTTCAAGGTCCTTCCCACTCCTAACCTTCTGTGCCTGAAGATACTTTGGCATTCATGATACTGAAGGAAGGAGAGTCAAAGATGCAATCTAAAGCAGAAAGTTTTCTGTATCTCCAGTATCTGGTTTATCAAAGCAGAACACCACCTTGCTAATAAATAGACTGAGAAGACTTGGCACTATGATCTCTGCCTTTCTGAAATTGTACTTGGGAGGCTGTTGACTGAAAGGAGAGGAGAGAAGGGCATGAAGGGAGAATTTCTGCCTATATTTCTAGCACAAAGAAACAAATCTGATAAAAGAATGAACCCCCTGATGCAGTCTTAGAACTACCAGGAAAAAAAGACGAAAGAGAATGGAATGATAGACACAAAAACTGAATCAGTCACTTTTTCTGAGACTTGAAATCAGATGTTACCAACTGTAAATTTAAATGCAGATTTCCTGATTAAAATAAAACAACTTCAACTTTTAATGACTAAAAAAAAACCCCAAAAAACAAAGAAAGTAAATCTTGGAGGTTAGAAACATGGGTTGTAAGTAATGTCATGAAATTACCTGGTTGAGTTTTCTCGATTTAAACCAAACCCAAATATACTTCTGGAATTTCTTTTCCTCTTCTTAGAAACTTCTTAAATAACTTGAATTGCACAAATTATCTGTCTGGGTGGTTTTGTGTAGTTTATACACAGATTTTTTTTTTTCTGGTGTCTAGTTTAGAGCTGCTTTGCTGCCACTTCAGTTAAGTATTCCTTGAGTTGCTCTCACCCAGCATGCAGAGTGACTGAATACTGACGTCTTTTTAACAGCTTCTCAGAGAGATGCATCCTGATCCCTTCCACCCTTCTTTTATTCAGAAAGCAAAACCAAACCAAACTACAGCTTTCAGTATTTCTGTATGACTCATGTGTTCTGGCCACCTTTTTTGTTGGTCCCTGGATCTTGTTCGATTTGTTGACTACTTCTTTAAGCACTCTCTGTAATAACATCATACTCTAATGCAGAGTATTTTTGCTGTCTGATGTGCTCCAGGTTTGGTGTGGTATTTTTGGGTTGGATTGTTTGGGGGGGGGTGGCGGTGTGTTTAGAATTATGCTCATTTACCATCTGTGTTTTTTCAGCTCAAAGCCATCTTGATCTTTAAAAAGAGTATTACTGTTCTGTCAGTATAGAAAGAATGACTTGTACCAGGCCCAGGATTGGTGAAAGTCCTGTTGGGTTACCATCCAATTGGACTGTGGACTGGATGTGTTTTAAACTACAGAGATTTTCACCATAACTTCCTAGTTTCCTATAAAGTTCTGTGGAACAGTCAAGGTCTAGTACTTTCTGTATAGTTTTGTTGTTTCATTTTTGATGCTTTGTTTATTTTGTTTTATTTTGGGGGGTTTGTTTGTTTTGGGTTTGTTTTGATTTTTTTTTTTCCTTGTACATTGGTTCTTCAGTAACCTCAAAATAGAGGTCATGAATGCCCCAAGCCTGTCAATGTTTAAGGCCATTTGAACCATGCCCTTAGTTTTGTACTTTAACCTTTGGCCAGGCCTGATGTGGCCAGACAAGTTAGACTTAGGTGATCCCTTCCAGCTGAAAATGATTCTATTATTCTTCTGTTTTCAAGGTGTTCTATAAAGTGAGCCAGGTACTGCCTGGAAACATGAGCCCATGTAATGATGGAATCTTTTATCTGATTCCAAAATCCACAGTCATAAGCCATGGATGCAATAGCAGTTGTAGTGCTTTTGACCAAGATCTATACTTGTTTAGCAATCCTTGCTGTTGAATACTCTTATTCCTAGGACTGAATGCTCTGTAGCACTTGGAGCACATTAAATGCTCATCTTCATTTTTAGACTCTTTGGACAAGAATTCAGATTGTGTGCACTGAAGCCACTCTGATGCAAACTGAAGTGCAGTAATTAACCAGAAGGCTAAGGCTCATTTCTGTCCTGTCTAAAACCCTTGTGTGTCATTGCCGTACACAAAGGCTCCTGACAAGGGGTCTTGGAGTAGCAGTCTCATAGATATGAGGTAAGTCTGGATCCAGATCCTCAGGTTCATCAGCAGAAATCTTCTCATTGTAGTGAATATACTGCAAAGAAGATACATAAATATACAGAAGATATGGCAGACCCTTAGTGTGCAGAATGTCATTCTGCTTTTCTGTTTTCTTCACTGTAGATAAGACTGTAGTGTCAGAGTGACCCACCACAAGGTGATATCAGACAAACAAGCAATAAAGAAAAATGGTGAGGAGTGTATTTTAAGAAGACCCTGTGATTTAAACCTTTTAGACATGATTTAAGCCTTTGCCTAAGTTGATTTGCTCAGCTTCATAAGAAAAATGATGCAAAATAACTGTAAATGAAAATGTAATGAAAATGAATATGCTTTTTATTCCTCCATCTAATAAATTCAGAACTCTCTGATCATCTTTTCAGCAGACACCATCTTCCATAACATTTTATTCATTATTGTGTATCAGATAACTCACTGGTTTTGTGGACAGAAGCAGCGTGACATCAGAACTGCTTTACATGAGTTAAGTCAATCCAAACACCTGAATATTGAGCAGTCAGACTCATGGAGGAAGCTCTTTGGGCAATAGGCTCTGGATCCTTTTTGTAAGACAGAACAGTATCTCTAGGATCACTTGAGGATTACTTTGATAAATCAAATCCAGCTCCATGCTTTGTAATAAATATGATCACCGTGCTGTGAATATAACATAAAAGTAATTGGTATTGCAGGGGGCGTGTGGTGGTGGAATTTCCTTCCCTGAGTTGATGGCAGTGTTTTGCACAGTAAAACTGGAGGTATGCTTGGCCTCCTGTTAATGAGTTCTGCTGGGTAGTTCTATTGAATTCTATTTGATTTGATTTGCTATTTCCTTATTGGAAATACTGTGCCTTTCAAGTTTCTTTTATAGAAGTTTTTCAAACCGAGTTATGCTTAACGCTACGGCACACCACCTCGTAGGGAAGAGTATGCTCCAGGTAATACATTACACTGCTGAAATGAAATAGTCGAGTTCTTTAGGATTTTCCCATGGGAGATTTGCAACCTTACCAGAGCACATTGTAGGAACACCAGTGGAGCCATCTAGTGTCTTTTGAAGAGTGTAACAGATTGCCCATGGGTTTGCCATGCCAAGGGAAAATACATACAAAATAAAAGGGTATTTTTAAATTTTCCTTTGAAGTGCTGCTGTTTGTAGTTTTGCTGTTGTCAGTAGTCCAGCTTGTGATCAGGAACAGAAGTGTATCTGTATAGTAACAAAAAATGGAACTTTATTTAGGTGAGAATTATGGGACTCAGTGCATTAGATGTGAAAGCTGATCATCCTCACTCCTTCCTTCACAGAATGCTAGGAGTGGGAAGGGATCTTGAAAGATCATCTAGTCCAAGCCCCTTGCCAGAGCAGGAGCACCTAGAGTAGATTACACAGGAATGCATCCAGGCAGGTTTTGAGTGTCTCCAGAGAAGAAGACTCTACAACCTCCCAGGGAGCCTATTCTGGGTGTAGCACCTAGGACTGGCCTCATTGCACCTCTCTTACAAAGACAGGCTGAGAGAGTTGGCGTTGGTCAGCCTGGAGAACAAAAACCTCCGGGGAGACCTTAGATCAGCCTTTAGTACCTGAAGGGGGCTACAGGAGAGCTGGGAAGGGACTTTTTACAAGGGCTTTGTAGAACTGGGACAAGGGGCAATGATTTTAAACCAGGGCAGGGTGGAAGAACTTAGGAAGACCTTCACTACGAGGGTAGTGGAACGCTGGAACAGATTGCCCAGGGATGTGGTTTTGGTGGAGGCCCCATCCCTGAGGACATTCAAGGTCAGGCTTGATGGGGCTTTGATCAGTCTGATCTAATTGTGGGTGTCTCTGCTCACTGCAAGGATGGTTGGACTACATGGCCTCTAGAGGTCCCTTCCAGCCCATTGCACTGATTCTGTGATGATTCTGTGATGAACGCAAAAGGAGTATGGTTGCAAATGGAGAGCAGTGAAACTGCATTTACTGATAGTTCCAAAGAGAAACCATATCATAACTGAAAAAACAGTTGTTTAGAGAATGAGCACAAGTGCTGAGCTGTAAACCAGCTTGTGTTTACAGTTTGATTTTTAATTCTTTCATGTCATCAGGTAACGATGAACAATTATTTTATATCCTGCCAAGAATACACCGTCAAAAACTTTGTGTCTTGTGTTATTACCCTGATATGGAAAATTAACCTGCTTGAAGTAAACAGGTAAATGATTCAGGACTATTCGTTTAGCTTTCTGTGTGCCAAAACACAGCTCAGGATTAATGTTCTGGAGGTGTGGCAAAATACACTTGTTTTATAATTGAACTAAATACATGGTTGCTGTATGTTAATTTCAAGTTTATGTTTATAATTCTGGAGGAAAATTAAAAACAGAATCAGTGATCTCTAGTGTCCTTGTGAAGACCTGAATAATTTAAAAACCTTTACCAGCTTTATGAACAAGTAGCACTAAAACTTTTCACATGCCTGAGGGGTTGCCATATAGTTGGAGTCCTTTGGAGTTTCTGGAATGCAAGTCAAAAGGCAGGAAATTCCGGTTAGATGTTAGGGGGGAAAATATTGCCATAAGGGTGGTGGTGTTGGAATTGTTTGCCTGGAGAGCTTGTGGTATCTCTGTCTTTAGAAGTGTTCAAGGCTCAACTGGACTTGGCTTTGAGCAACCTCATCTAATTGAGGGAGTCCAACGGAGGGCTACAAAGATGATTAAGGGACTGGAGCACTGCCTTCTGAGGAAAGGCTGAAGGACCTGGGGCTTCTTAGTCTGGAGAGGGGAAGACTGAGAGGGGATCTAATCCATGTCTATAAATATGAGGGCTGGGTGTCAGGAAGGAAGGGACAGCCTTTTCTCACTTGTGCCCTGTGATAGGACAACAGGCAATGGATATAAACTACAGCACAGGAAGTTCCACCTCAACATGAGGAAGAACTTTACTGTAAGGGTCACAGAGCAGTAGAACAGGCTGCCCAGAGAGGTTGTGGAGTCTCTTCTCTGGAGACCTTCAAGCCCCATCTGGATGCGTTCGTGTGTGACTTGCACTAGATTCTATGGCCCTGCTCTGCCAGGGGGTCTGGACTTGAAGATCTCCAGAGGTTCCTTCCAACCCCTAATGTTCTTTGATCCTGTAATTAGATCTGCACTGACCAGGTGATTGGGATAGAAGACCTCTGGAGGTCTTTTTTTGACAAATTATTCTCAGTTTCTGTGATACTTGGGTTAAAAGATGACACATCAAAAGATGTTCTCCATAATAATCTGAACATCTGTGGATCAAATGGGTTCTTGCATAATTCCAGCTTTGGAAAGCTTCAGTTTTTATGCCTACATAGACTGTACTTACCCTCTGAAGCATGTAAAGATCATGTTTGTATTTTCTAGCATCTCAAAGGGTGTTCAGCTTCACCTGTCATTATTTTACTTATAAGACCTTAGCCTCTAATAAAGGCAGTAATGGAAAAGAAAGTGTTAGACTACTTGAGCAATCAGCAACTATTTGAATACAGATGGAAAAACTGGTCATAAACATACAGAAATGGGGACTATGAAGTCACAAGCCATAGAGCAGAATGTAAGAACCTTTTCAGATGAGCCGGTTCTTTATTCTTAACATAGTTAAAATACCACTGGAATAAGTTGGTTTGGATTTTGGGGTTGGGTTCTTTTTTTTTTTTTTTTTGGTTTAGATTATTGCAGAACTCTCCTTTTTTAATCACAATAATGCTTTTATAGTATTTTATTTCACTCTGTGGGAAAATAGATACTGAACTTTTCCTGCAATAATCAAAAGTTGTTGACCTTGGGATCCTAATTATCCTTTCGTAGCAGTAAATAGGTTTGGGAGTTGCTTTTTTTCTTCTGAATTTAAAAAAAAAAAAGCTAGACTTCATTTCACCTGAGAGCAGTGTCTTTTTGGAGTTTGCTGTTAGAAAATAGCAGTTTCCAGTCAATAGTGGTGTGATATTTGGTTGAAATATTCTAGGCAATCACTTTGGGAAAAATTAAGAGGAAAGAAGCTTTTTCAGTGCCAGTGATGTATTTCTACATTGAGTTTAGGTTTTCTAAAAAGAAAAGGAATGGTTTATACCTAAGGGCTATGTTATTCTTAGGTTGGAGTATGTTTATGCACATGTAAAAAGTGTAATGTGTATATGTCTGGATAAGTTTAAGTAAACATTTTGGGGGTGAACTTTACAAAGGAGGGTTACAATAGCTGTTCAAATATAAACATGCTGTAAGAGACTTCTAGCTCATTGAATCCCATAGCCTGGTATTACAAGCCACTGCATAATTTAATCTCCTTCACTGTGCTCTATCTTTAAAGTAATGAGGAGTTCTATATACAGTGCTCCAGCTCTTCCAGAGTCTAATTTTTCATTATATGAAACTTTCTTTAAATTTCCGGATTCAAGTAGTTACCTAATTTAATTGTAGTTGCATAAAATTAACTAATAGTTGATTAATATCTATTAGCTCTTTTCTGTCTCTGGCATTTAAAATACTTGGTGGGGAATATGAACATCTATTCTTGGCTCTCATTTCTGTATGCAAAACAAGGGTGGGGCTTTTTTTTTATACTTCCATTGCATAATATTAGCTCTTACTTCTTCTAGTCATCCTGTTAGAGCTTCTCTGTGCCTCTTCCTTTCAAGTAACACTCCCAGAATGTCATACAAAGCTCTGGATGAAGGCTTACCATTAACACTTTTTCTAATGGAAGGACTTCTGACTTGTCCATCCTAGGATTTGTTTCTCTTTTCATGGCTATGTTCGTACTACTGTTTACTGTTTGGTTTATAGTCAAATAAAACTTCACTTTCCTTTTCTTCACAGTAATGCCCACATAATGGTCTTCCAACCCAAAGAATCATAGAATTGTTTCAGCTGGAAAACACCTCTAAAACCATGCATGGCTTTCTTGTAGCACTTCCCTATTTGATGCCACATGTGATGCTGTTCATCTGATCACATTTCTTCCTGGTCATTTCCTTATGAATGTTGTCATCCTTTAGTGGGGTACTTCAACCAAATGTAACTGGACTGCCATTGCCTCTTAGAATCATAAAATGCATTAGGTTGAAAGTAACCCTTGAAAGGTCATCTTGTCCAATCTCCCTCCAGTGAGCAGGGACATCTCCAATGAGATTAGGTTGCTCAGGGCTCCATCAAGTTTGACCTTGAATGTCTCCAGGGATGGGGTCTCCACCACCTCTCTGGGCAATCTCTTCCAGTATTTCACTACCCTCATTGTAAAGAACTTCTTCCTGATGTCCAGCCTAAATCTACCCTGCTCTAGTTTAAAGCCATTGTCCCTCAATCTATCCCTACAAGTCCTTCTAAAGAGTCCCTCCTGAGCTTTCTTGTAGGTCCTGTCCAGTCTGAACAGCTGCAACTCTCTTGGCCTCATAGGAGAGGTGTTCCAGCCCTCTGATCATTTTGGTGTCCCTCCTCTGGACCCACTCCAGCAAGTTCATATCCTTCCTGTGTTTGAGGCCCGAGCTGGACACAGTACTCCAGGTGAGGTCTCACTAGGGCAAAGTGGCAGAATCACCTCTCTTTGTCTGCTGGCTATGCTTCTGTTGATGCAGCACAGGATGCCATTGGCCTTCTGGGCTGCAAGTGCACATTGCTGGCTCATGTCCAGTTTCTCATCCACCAGCCACCCCCCCAGCATGTGGTGAGGACCTCTGAAGATCATTGATTCCAACCCCTCTGACAAAGTAGGATCACCTAGGGCAGGTCACACAGGAACACATCCAGACAGGTCTTGAAAGTCTCTAGAGGAGGAGACTCCATAGCCTTTCTGGGCAGCAGACAGTAATTAAAATTATCTAAATAAGGCAGTAAATTGGTTGCATAATTGCTGGTGATTGTTGTCTAGGCTACATTATCTAATATGGCAAAAATGAAGACTTACTCTGAAGAACTGCAAAACCTTACAAGGCAGGCAGATGAAAAGACATCTAGTTAAGTAGAAAGTGCTGCATGGCAAAATCTGTCAGGTTCACTTATGCAGTGATGGGCTATGAGCTGATCAGTCAGTAATGAAATACTGGGCTTAAAATATGTAGTTCTATGAAAATTTAATGCTGGATGGTCACTGGTGGTTAGAAGAGCATGCTAAAAACTACTAGGAAAGGAAAGTGAGATCTGACTATTGAATGTTAGCCTGCCATCTACACCCGTGATATGATTGTATTTTTAATTTTATGCACAGTTTGTGTTCCCTTTTCTCCCTGAAACAAGCAAAGATACAGAAGAGCAAAGCTTTGTGGCTTCTGTAATTTCTAGCTGAGTGATGCCCTTACTTCACTTCTGCCCTTATTTGCATTCCTCTTGTGTTCTGCTTCTTGTATTTCTCCTTCCCAGAATTAGAAGTGTATAACTGGGAGATGTGACACTGTCCAAGTGATGGGCAGACAGCTTAATGCTTAAGGTGGGAGTCAGTTAGGAAAATAGACATTCTCTTATACAAGACAGCCCAGATAAAAAAGGCAGGAGGAAAGAAAAATTTACTTGTTTTATTTGTAATGAATTCTTGATGCCAGATGTATTCATCCTGAGTATTCTAAGCTCTAAATATCATGTCAAACAAAAAAATAGTTTGTCAAAGAAAATAAAAATCCTGTAGAGCTTTATCAAGCCATTGCAAGACTGTCAGCTGCTTAATAATTAAGAAAATGAAAAAAGCTTCTGGTGCTCCTATTGTTTTTCCATCTATTATGTCATAGTACTGCCGCTGAGTGTCAAGGTCTAGACTCACATTTTGTTAACAAGGCAGAGGTTATGCAAATATATTCCAAGTATCAGTAGGGGCAGGTCTGTCAAAGCAACAATTATGCACAATCCTGAGCAAGCTCTCTCCCTGAATAGAGCAGAATTGGTGATGTGGAAAAGTATTGTGTAAATTTGCTTTGTTAGCTAAAGAAAATTTAACAATAGTTTCATTTATTATTTGGCTCTGCGAGGAGGAAAGAGAGATGCTTTTTACATGCTGTATGTCTGTGTTTTTGTAACAGCCTTACAGCGTGTAAATCAAATCATAATAGGAGTCATTTAAAAACAACTGAACTGTGTGAGTTGTAGGTGGGAGTAGCCTTTTGACAGCTCGTTGTGTGCTGCTTTTTAAATCATCAGTGTACATTCTGTTCATGTTTTATATGCAGATAAATAAATCAATAAATTGAAGTTTTTATTTAGCTAATGAAATAATACCCTTGGAAGTGGGATAAGCTGTAAGTCTTGGCAACTGACTAAAGATTATTTTGCACTTTCTTCATAATCCTTTATTTATGAGCAGATCACTCTGAATTGCTAAGATTGTGAGTTGAAATGAGAAAGCACTGGACACCAATAATTTAACTTTGATAAAAAAATAATTTACTTAGAACTGAGATTCTGGTAGGTGTAAAAATTCCTTCTTCATTAATATCCATGTTATACAGAGAATATTTAATTGTTGATTTAGGTAAGGTAGAAACCTGTTCAGACAGCACAGAAGAAGATGATGTAGAGAGGGAAAGCAGTTAATAGAACAAGTGTGTATTTTCTCTTCATTGAACATACAGAGAGGTAAGTTCTTGTCTTTTGAAACTGGAATATTTAACACATGGCATTTTGGTCATAAATACATACCTGATCACAACTGATTAGTAATTGATCAGTAAAGCTGTTTGAATGATAAATCTGTTTGGTTGCCTTGTCCCCAGTCTGAAACGCTGAATATGATTTCAGGTATCTCTAAGACTGAGCATTAACACTGAAAAAGATGATGTGATCTGCTCATGTCCTACATTTCAACCTTCAGTTCATCCTCTCTCATCCTATCACAACAAGCCCTTAAAAAAGTCCCTTCCCAGCCTTTTTTGCAGGGCCCCCTCAGGTACTGGAAGGCCACTCTAAGATCTCCCCAGAGACCTTATTCTCCCCAGGATGAACAACCCCAACTCTTGTCACCTGTCCCTGCAGGGGACATACCTTATTTCCCCATAAACTTGGCACTACTTTAATCTTCAGGTACTTGTCCATGGGTACATGGTATGTAAAGTTCTACCAATTCATAAAGACTTAAATGACATTTCTATGATATAAACCTGAAATTTGAAAAAATAAACTTCTATGAAAATGGCTTTTCTCGAACACTTCTTCCTGTTTCCAAGTCTTTGTTAATCAGAGGCTGAGATTTGGGGTTGTGGTTTTGTAGCATAAAACCCAACTTAGACTGCACTGATGATTCTTAAACAGATGCATGGGCTTTTTCCAGAGTTCCATTTAATTTTTTATAAAGCTGAGAATGACAAGGTTTGTTTGTCAGTTGATAGATATTACAGTTTGGGCTTTCTTTCCTTTGCAAATGTGAAACTCTTGCCAATTTCCCATTTGTCAAAGGTAATCTAAAATATTTTACAGAATATCCCCAGGTACAGTTTTTGGGCCTGGTGTGGCACTGAGGCATACTAACACCCTCAGCAATTTCCAGGAAAGGGTGCTGAAACTTCCAGGGATTTATGACTGGAGTACTTCATGTTTTGCTTCTGGATGTGCCTGGTGCGATGCAGCCCCTAGTGAAAGCTGCTGGTGTTTGGCAGCTGCTGAGTGACATAGGTGGACTGAGTCACTGACATCAAGCCAGTTCTGTACCAATATCCTCATTAGGGTTGGTGCTAATTGGCACCCCTGTTTGACAGTCTCAGTGGAGTTACTGAATCAAACACCACCAGATTTGTTCCCTCATTTGATGTACATTGGTAAGAGTTAGCTGAAAAACTTGTTTTTCTAGTTCTCTCAAAGAAGCCATTTATTCCAGGTGAGTAGAAGGTAGTTTTAACTGTTGACAAGGGATCATCATCACTTCCTGACTTTCTGTGTGTTCATACATAGAATTTGTAAGGGAAGCATTGGTGAAAGATCAAGTACTGTTATATATACATAAAAAATGAAGCACCATGAAAGCATAATTGTACTCTTCTGTGAAATTACTTGAATGATTGATGTCACAGCAACCCCTGTGACAATGGAGAGCAACAGATAAGGGAAAAGGTTTCCTCTGTTTATTATGTAGAAGCTATATTCATGCTTTACTTTTTTTTTCCTGTGTGCATCCTTCTCAGTTGAGTCAAATAAAGAAATGTTTTTATAAAGCATTGTAGAGTATCAGAGGTTAACTGAAAGCAGAAGAGCCTGAAATGCATTAGGGGAGGTCAAACTTTTTTTCATTCTGCTCTTCCATGTAATTGAGAAGTGTGAGTCCAGTGCTGTCTGCTAGAATCTCTATGCTGTGTGTCATAGGATAGTATAATAAATACTGGGCTCTGACCTCAGCAAAGGATCCTGAACCCAAGGTTCTGTGTTATTCTCCAACTGTACAAGAATTCTGCAAGCTCTTGAGGCTGTTGCACAACAAAATCTATTACAACCTTTAAACACTTATGTAGCAGCTGAAATGACTTTGGATTTGGGGGTTTTTGTTTTGGTTTTACTTTAGGGGGGGGAGGTTGAGTGGTGGGGTGGGTTTTTTTTTTTTTAGGTTTTGGGGGGTGTTTTGGGGGGTTTTGTTTCTTTTTTTTTTCTTATTTGTTTTCTTATTTGGTTTGGTGTTGGGCTTTTTTTGTTTGGTCTGTGTTTTGTTTTGGTTTTAATGGGCTAGATGTCCATGTTCCCAGTGTTCCTTTGAAATCTCAAATACTTTTTTCCTGGAGAATGTCAAAATTAATAAAGAAGAAGTGAGCGTGTTGACTTTTCTGAGAAGCCAGGGGTTGCTTGGCTTACAGCATTTGGGAACGTATTAAACATTAGCATGCTATTACCATGCACACACACAAACCCAACAAGAGTTAAAGTATGACAGGGATTCTCTGCTTTTTATTTCCTCAGAACATAATCTGAAATTGGCTTAGCTTTCTGCATAGTGTCATCACCATCATCATTGTTACTGTCCTATCCAACAAGAGTTGATAGTTCTGTTTCCTTTCATAAGGTCATAAATCTTTCATAGCTGTGTACTTGATTAACTGAAATGTATGACCTACCCAAGATGCTGTTTCTTCTAGTCCACAAAGAAACAGGAAATCAATGAACTGCCCTGAGCATTTTAATACAGTCATTATAATCTCATGAAAAGCATCTGCTTTTAGTAAAGATTTCTAGTCACCAAGGTACCTGTCTCCACTATTGATACACAGAATACATAGCAAACATACACAGAAGCTGGAATTTCACACAGTTGAAAGGCTGACATCAAAATGTAAATCTAATTCTTTTTCAGTCTTTTGGAGGTTTTTATTTGCAAACTCCAAAACACTTTCCAGCTGAAGCACCTCTCTGCCAAAGTGTAAGCTTCAGCTTCCTTCAGATATCCTTCTGTTTCAATTACATTTTCCGAATCACAATGGGTTGGCTGACCACAAATTAAAGGCCAATGTCCCAAAGAATTTAACTGTCTGCGTGCTTAGGACTTGTTTAGAAATTTGATCACAGTTCTTTAATGACTTACAAATACAGTTCAGAATAATTTGTCAGATTGGTAGTGCAGTACAGCACTAGGTCATAGAATCATGAAGGTTGGAAAAGCCCTTTAAGATCGAGTCCAACCATAACCCAACTACCATGACCACTGAACTGTCATCTGAAGCACCACATCTACAGCTTCTTGAACACCTCCAGGGATGGTGACTCCAGCACCTCCCTAGGCAGCCTGTTCCAATGCCTCACTACTCTCTCAATAATGAAGTTTTTCCTAATGTCCAATCCCTGGTACAACTTAAATCCCTTTCCTCTTCTCCTGTGGCTGGTAGCTGCTGGTATGGGTTACTGCCTGCTGGGGGAACTAGACGATGGCAACTGATAACTTTTTCCAGGTCTCGTTTATTTTCATCTCCCACACGTGGAATTTTGAAGTTCATTTGTTTGCACAAGTTGTAAAGTTAGAAACGCTGCCCAGTTGGATGAAGTGTACAGATTTACAAGAAAATTCCTCTTATTATGTTGAGGGGAAATACAATCTCACTGCTAGAACTATATAGCTTAAATTGCCTTCAATATGTTGAGTGGATGGTTGTGCTTTTCAGGAACTGTCAGTTCCTATTAAGCTGAAGAGTTGTATTTAATGATGTGCTAGACAGTATTCAATTAAAAAACGTGTTTGTGTGATCGTGATATCCCTCATGAAATCTGTTCATTCAAGGTATTTCCCAGTTTTTGTGCTTTATTAAATAGGTTTCATTCACTCTGCACTAATGAGGGTACCATTGTGTAGCTAAATGTTTTTCCATATGATTATGCTCACAACTTCCTCCTTATAATGGACCTTGTTCTCTTTTTTGGGGGTTAATCTTGGTAGCATTATCCCACTCCAGCTGGACGACTGGAGTTGACTAAATTGTGTTATAGTTGTCCTGATGTTAAACTGTCTAGAAAGAAGGGTTAGACTTAAGCTGATGTTTTGAAAAAGTTCTGTTCTCAAAATTACTGTAATGGTGAAGTGTCAAATGACAAATGGGCAGCTGCCTTGTTGTGGCTGAAATGCTTAAAGGAGTTGCTCTCTCCATTCATGCACTGCTGCCCATATAACTTAGAAAAAATTCTATGAGTTAGCCTGGTCGACCTTGTGATAATTGAAATGCTGATCAGTGGAAATGAAGAGCAATTACCCAAACTAATCAAAATTCATGTTGGTTAATCTTTTTAAATCTGTGAAATTCATTGAGATTTTGAAAGGTCGATAAAATAAGTTATTTAGTTGTAAGTCACCTTATGTATAAGCAAGAATCAAAAGGTTCTTGACCAGGTTTAGACATCCAAGAAAGCATAGGGCACCTCAGAGAGGTGTCTCATCTACTCCCTTGTCATGACACTTTCCTTTCCTAATATGGAAATACTAAGCAAGAACTACCTTAAATCTAAGAAAGAAGAATGCTAAACGTTTAAAAAAAACCACAAAACCACCAATCAAAAACAGCAACGACAACAAAAAAAACCATCAACAAAAAAAGCCATCAACAAAAAAAATCAACATGTAAAACTCTACCCTCCCCAGTGATGAGATGCCTGAATCAAAACTACCCTGGAATATTTCATCAGTTTATAATCCAACATGGCTCATTTGCCCAATTATTTTCAAAACAGCAAATACCACTCAAAAGAAAGGTGTTTGTCCCATGGCAGGGCAGCCACCCAGGTATTAACCACAAGGCTACACAGTAATGTTCCATCTTGTGGCTTTCTTCTCTGGGTCCAAGAACCACTTGTTCTTTCCATGCTGGCCTCACTTGACTAAGGGCCTTGCTTGGCACAGGAGGTACCTTGGTGGTTAGGATATTCCCACTGAATCTAGAGGGTATCCCTTTGAGTTCTCATGCATTGAAAAAATGAAATTTTAGTAAGGTTGTTGTTTCTTTGAGTTCAAGCAGGAAGGGAGTTAAAGAAACTTAAGCAGCCACTGTTGGGTGGGTTGGACCAGGTTCAGTATTGATATATGAAAAGTACTTAAACTATCACTTGATGAATAGCCCTATTGCTGCTGAGACAAGTGAGCACTACTGTCCAGTTTCTGCTATAAAAGGGAAAGTCACTGCACTGCTATAATTAAAGTTGAGGCTATTTCTTTATTTTCTTACAGGAACCAGATTCACGCTCTTCTAGGACAGTTTAGCCAGGCAGAGGCTTTGTTACTTTCTGCTGGAGTTGAGACAGGCACGCTAGATGGAGTTCTCTTGGATGCTGGCTGTTCTTCTATGCAATTTGATACACCTGAAAGAGGTTTTTCCCTGCAAAAGGACGGACCTTTGGATATGAGGATGGATAATGACAGGTACTCATTAATAATATATTTCTCCCTGAAACTCAAAAACTTTGTGCTTAGCAACCCCCTGCATTTCATTTCACCTTAAGCTGAAGAATTCTCATAATCAAGCCACATCTAATTTTGCACAAGTAGACTGTCTTTCTGGCCATGAAGCTCTTGTCCATCCCAATACTTAGAAGACTGGTTAATGTCTTTTCCTTCTTTGAAATAAGATGAAAGTTCCAGTAATGAGTAATTAAATCAATAATATTTGTGTTGCCTATACCATTAAAATTTTGGAGTGTATGATATATGGTCATGGGGACATCTCATCTGTCTTCCCCCTGTTACTTCTGCAGTTTCTCAGACTATACTTGCCCTGCAGGCTCACAACCCCATACTGCTGTCCCTTCTTCTGCCTCACTCACTATTTGTAGAACCTTCACTTGAGCACGTTTAGGTGCTCCCTCAGGAAAGGGGCAAGCTCCTTCTGCTCTGCAATGGCTATCTGACCCAATTACATCTCCAAAAGTAAAATCCCATCCTTGATATTTGCCAGTGAAAATCAGAAAGCAACATTGCTCTTAGCACAGTAGCATGATGTTGTCTTCCATTTATCATAAGCTTTCCTTAGCAATATTACAAGCCTGCTTTCACATTGTGTAGGAGGCACATCATGCTTACTTAATTGCCAAACTGACAATTACTTAATAAATCACTGCTATTTAATTTACTAGAATTAGTGTTCAGTACATTCAAGAGCCTGAAAAATCAATGATGGAATGACAATTTCTACTTATAAAGGAGTTTTCATCTTCAGACATTCTTACGTGTTGCTGTAGCATTGTGCTTTTTATGTGAACAATCAAAGATCTCTGTTGTATAGATGCCAGCAGTAATTGCATAATGCATTGCTGGGAGAATGAAAATATTTGCTGTGTGTTTTGATGAACCTGTAGTCTTAAGAATTGCCATTTGATCTTTATTGCTCACACAGAGCTGATGGGAAGCCTCAGCTTCTAAGGAATTCTATTGACACGTTAATGTTGAGTCTTAACACAGTAAATTTCAGGATACTCACTTTTGCTATTTTTGTGTAAAAATCTCACATAATTCTCCTGGGATTCAGCCCTCACATTTCAAGAACCTGAACTCCAGGCTTCTATTTGCATCATGAGAATCCATACATGGAAGAGGAGCATAGGAACAAAGGATACCTGTGGCATAACAAAAGCCTTGCACTAGGGTTGTTGCTATGATACTACTTGCCTCTGATTTCTAAGTTTTGTTAGCTTTTGTAAGATCCTGCAGGAGAGTAATAAATGCCAGAAAAAATATTCTGCACGTTCATGTTTTTCTGTGGGTTTCCATTAGCAAACCCATATATGATGCTCATAAAATAACTTGAGGAATTTCAATAGCAAAGTAACAGAGATTTAAAAATAAATCAATGTATGACCTGTAAGGTTTATATTGTAGTAATTCCTGCCTTTTGTAGTATTAAGTAACTTCTTTCTCCCAAAAGAGTATTTTGATATAAATTCTTATGCCTTTTAATGAAAAGTAAAGTTAAACTTGTTTTCATGAGCAATTGTTTCCATAGCAGAGATCCTTGAAATCAGTTCTGAGTAGAAAACAACATGTACTGCAAGGTGACTAAAATGAAGCCATAAAGGGCAAGTTTATGTTCTAAAGCTGACTAAATAAAAAGTCACCCAGCAGTTCCGTTTTAATACGGGGCTGAAAAGTATTTATTCTTGCCAACTCATTAAGCATAGTTTATGATACTGCTTGGGAGTTTCATCTCTTCTAATTGATGTTGAGGAACAAACTCCATTTAAAGTAGGAAGGAAAAGGATTTAAAAGGTGCCAGCTATGCCTGTTTTCATAGGGTTGCTGTCTCTCATTCGAAAACCTCAAAGGCACTTGTATGCAGGGTGTGTGTTTGACTTTATGTCTCAATGCTATGAAGCTTCACCTCTTGTCAATGAAAACTGACGTCAGTGAACTAATTGGCTGCTCTCGTGCGTAGGTACCCTGACATGCCCACTGCTGCTGATGTTGTGAACGCTTTAGATCAACAGGCGCTTGCGTCCATCCTGAGAACATATGGGGAGGAGAGGCACGCCAGGAAAATCGCTTCAGCCATCGTTCAGGCACGCAGCATATACCCCATCACCAGAACTCAGCAGCTTGCAGGCATTGTTGCAGGTACCCTCATTAATTCTTCACAGTGGCTGAGGAGAAAAAATATTAATCCCTGAAGTCCCAGAGGGATCTATTTGTACTTGAAATCATGCAGGATCTAATCCTGCCTGTTCTGCTCTGATGTCAGCTCTATTTTTATTTTTTTTTTTGAGCTCCCACTTTTTATATTGTAGCTCGACGATTAGTTTAATAATAGATTTTACATGAGGTGATTTATCATTCTGCCAACCAAGTTCAAAACCAGAATGACAGCAGCCTAGGGAATACTTCTTCCCAGCTATTGATAAGCCTTCAAAAAATCTGAGATGTCATATACCTCTCTCAGTTTTAAATTTTTACATTTTAACATTTTGAGGAGAAGTACCATAGCAGTTTCCAGTTGTGAATGAAATTAGATCATTTTTGTCTCCTTAAAGAAACAGGGAGCAAAAAGCAAAGCAATACTTTGCTTGCTTCACCTTGTGAATGCCAACTAGATCAGCCTGAAGCGACTATTGAAACACTTCATCTTACTTGCTCTTCACTGTAAACAACTTGAACAAAATGTGGTTAGGCAGGAACTGTGATCACATCAAGAACCTTCATGTTTGTGTTCTCAAGTGAAGATGTTCGCAGGAAAACGTAAGACACAAATCCTGTTCAGGAACACTGTGATAAGAAATGTTACCCAAGAAATGAAAATTAACGTGTCTCGTTGCGAATAATTCTAACCTACTGTCTCCTTTGAATACAGACTTTTAAAAGGGCCATTCAAATTTAACATTTGCTAAAGAGCAGTGTTAAATGTTGTGTCAGTATCCTGAAGATGTTAAAAAAAAAAAAGTATCCCTAAAATACTATAATATTAAAACTGAAAATTCAGGGCACTTACAAACAAATTAAAGGTTTGGAGTTGTATAAATCAGGATACTTGAGCGAAATCGAAGCAGTCAGTTCAAAACTGAAAAACTGAACAGTCAATTGAGGCCCAGAGTTTAGGACCTGAAGACACTGCTTGGATTATGAGCCCCTGCTGTAAATAGTGAATGTGGGGAACATTCAATCCAAAAAAACCCAAGGAAGTAAAACACTGTGAGGCTTTTATAAAACTTCAAGAGTTACATTTTTGGCAGGCATTGTTATCAACACCACAAACTAAATGTTCTTTTTTTGTCATGAGACACATGCTTTTTAAAGAATTGTTGGTTAAAAGTGTACCATGATTGAGACTGAGGCAACCATATTGCTATGCTAAAGATTATAAAAACTGTAAACAAGCAACTCTGAACTTTACAAATAATTTTGAGCACTAGCTAGAACTAAGAAAATGAACAAAGGAATATGATTTAAGATCACTTCATGGTCTTAGGGATGTGGTTTAGTTGGTGGACTTGGCAGTGTTACATGAACAGTTGGATTTGATGATCTTAATCTTTTCTAACCTAAACAATTATATGATTCAATGTTTAATGGGTCACATGTGAGTCATCTCGTAATGGTCACTTCGTGTGACAACAAGAAGGAATTTTTGTTCTCACTTCAAAGCCTTTGCTAAAGTGCAGCTTGGTACATGAATCAGGCATGCATCAGACAGTGTCCATGTTTTGTGCACTTTTTTTAAGAATTCAGGTAGCTGACATTGTTTTAGGACTGTCACACTGATCCCTCTTTGGATAGAACTCCTTCCATTTTTTATTTAATTCCTCCAGTAAAGGAGCACAACTGGGGATCCCATTAGTATTTTAAGTGATTATACCTTAAGAAAACATCTGGTAACTATAATGTATTTTGTGTAGTTTATCTCCTATCACCCTTATATGTTCTTAGGCAAAATGGCATCTGTGAAGCTATTGAGGTAAGGCAGACCTAAAGTGCCAGAGACCACAGCTACAGGATTGCCTGATGGCGCAGCACAAATAAACCCTGACTAATCCAGGACTTTACCAGAGTAAAATCTATGACCTATTAGCTAAATGTCAAGTCCTTTAAAAACCAAAATATTCATCTGAGTAATAAAATCTTGCGTTTTATATTTTGCAGGTTCAGTACAAGTATGATTATCTTTCCAGAACAGGTCCAAATTTTTTTTTTGCCTAGTACAGGATCCAGAAAAAAAGCAAAACATTTAACTACTGAAGCTGGATATTTAGGTGTCCTTCTTTGCTGGTGTCCATGTCAGAGAAGTCATGTTTAGTCTGTATTTCTTTCACATGCTATAGATTACTATGGCTTTAGATTTCCTAGAGCTCTAATGTTTTGTGTTAAGACCCAGCTGATAACCAGAATCCCAGTGAATCTAGATTTGGACTAGCCTGAAAATGGAAAATTTCATTTCTATTTCTGAAGTGACTAGACTTCTGGTCTTTTTCCTACCACCCCTCCAAAAGGTTAGAACCTTTATGAATGTTGCTAATTTTTTGAGAGATGAGTGAAAGATGTAATTGGACAACAACCAAGCAAACATAACAGCTCCTCAACAGTTACAGATGTTTCTAAAGATTGTATTAGCAAGAGGTGTAATTGTAAGGTGTAGCTGAAAAAAAAAACCACACTGGAAATAGATTTGTATGTCAAGATGGCCTACAACAGCTTGGGACTAATTCAGGTATCCAAGTGATTTCTTGCTCTCCTTTGTTCTAATTTCAAGGAAATAATTCTGTTTCTTGAAATAGGTTTGGAAAGTTCTCTCTCTACATACCGTGCCAATGAATAAGGTCCTACAAAAATAAAACTAGAGAAAGCTTGTCTTCTTTGTTTTATTATTCTCTAAACATTATCCAAAAAGGCTTCAGATCCATTTAAGTGAGATCTCTGTGAGCTGGGGAGTCTACAGTTTACATGGGGAAAAAAAGTTTTCTATTCTGTCATGCAGGCATCATCTCTCCTTGCAGCACACTCAAACTCCACTCACTATTTATAATTTTTTTTTTAAACAGCTATCTGCAAAGGACTAAAGATCAGTAATTCTCAGTTGAAGGTCTGTGAATAGATGTATGGAAGTCGATTTAGAAGCACTTCCTCATGACTTCTGTTGTAGCTCCTTGAGTTGTTAGGAAACAGTAGGTTTAAGATGATCAAAGGGTTAGAGAACCTCTCCTATGGAGACAGGCTGAGAGAGTTGGGGCTGTTCAGCCTGGAGAAGAAAAGGCTCTGGGAACATCTAATAGTGGCCTTCCAGTAACTGAAGGGGCCCTCCAAGAAAGGTAGAAAAGTGCTTTTTAAAAGGGCTTGTAGTGACAGGATGAGACCGAATGGATAGAAGCTTGAGCAGAGCGAATTTAGGCTGGAGATTAGGAAAAAATTCTTTACAGTGAGGGTGGTGAGACCCTGGAGCAGGTTGCCCAGGGAGGTTGTGGATGCCCCCTCCCTGGAAGTGTTCATGGCCAAGCTTGATGAGGCCTTGAGCAACCTGGTCTGGTAGAAGGTGTCCACCCATAGGTAGGGTGGTTTGACCTAGATAAATTTTAAGGTCCCTTCCAACAGAAACTGTTCTATAAATCTATGTGCAGGAAAATGCTTTAAAATAGTGACGTCTGTAGAATGTAATTTTAAGACATGGTTTTAATACAACTGATAGGTCTATTTTTATTTCTTTGCAGTGGGTAATGTACCTTGTTATCTATTAGTTTATTTAAAATTTAATTCTTCTCAGTGTTATTTGGAGACGTAATATGTTAACAGATCATTTTGAGATCATGCAGTCATTTGGACTTGAGAAGAATTGATGAGCTTCTGAAGAAGTTTGCAAAGTTTAAAAAGAACTTTCCTGGGTAAAGCCAGTCTCATTCAGATTGGTTCACATTTATAGACATTAATTATCATTTTGGAATTTGTAATATTGCCTGAATTTCAGATGGGTGAGAATGAACACTGTACTGAGGGAGCCTAGACAAAAGGACATTAGTTGCGTCACAGAAACTTATTAAATGTGATGCTAATTCAACAGACAGATTCCTGCAAACAGGTGCACAATCTGAATTAATTTTTAAACTCTCCCACTCTCATACACTCTGGGGACTTTCATAGTTCATATTGACAGGCACAGCAAGAGGCTAAATTCATTCACTGGCTTGAAAATTTCAATACATTCCAACATGAGAATCCATTAGGGTTTTTTGAAGGTGTAAGTAGCATCAGGGCATCCCAAAACTCAAAATGATAATTTCTCTCATTGGGATTTCAAACTAGTCATCTAGCCAGAAGCATGGTGTTTTTTATGAATGAAATTCATTTCACAAGCTTCCCATACAGATTTTTTAAATATTTTTGTACATTGTACAGCCTGTTACCAGGAAGGATTTTCTTTTAGTGTCATGGTAATTGGAGGAGGCTGGGCAAGAGATTTTGTGCCTCAACAGAAAGCACAAGTAGATTTTTATTGAACTATACTAGAGGACTAAGAGTGGGGTAAGAAAGGTTTTCACCCCTGCAGTGTAGTAGATCAATATCTACTGCCTTCATTAAAAAGGTGAAGGCCAGTGTGACACAAATCCCCACCACAGATTGCATGCATTAGTCAGTCCCAGTCTCTGAAGGCAGTCTTTGATCTTGGAAATAGTTTGATTTTGGTTTTAGCTTGAGGGGGTTTGGTCCATGAAGCTGTAGAGTGGCCACATTTCTCTGCCAGTTTCCCGAATGCAGGTATTCTGTACTCTTATATATGCCTGGCAGTGCTCTTTGTGCATGTTCAGCTCAAGTGTGTAAGGTTGTATGATGTCTACAGAATATATCTGGAATTTAATTTGTTCTTCTTTGATGTGTGGTACATTAATTCACAGTAAAAAATGAACGTCCCTGTTCATCCTCACAAAAGATTACAGCACACAGGACAAATAGAAGAACTTTTCAGAGACCTGTTAGTGTACACTCCCAGTCATGCTGGTAGCCTGAGTAGCTGATTTCTGTGTTGCAATTGCAAAGTAGCTGTGGTTGTGATCAGACCACAACAATCTGGGCAGATAGCAAGTTGTCATGTCTATTTAGATTTTTCAAAACCAAATTTCAAGTAGATCTTTATATCATAAGCCAGGTTGGATGAGGCCTTGAGCGACCTGGTCTAGTGGAAGGTGTCCCTGCCCATGGCACTCAAATTCAGCTGCAGTTTAATAGGGTTTGCTTTCAGAAATGTGAATTCAGAGCAGAAAATAAAGATGCGTTGTACAGAAGGAAGCTCACCACTCAGGGTTCGGGTGTAAGTTTGCTTTCCTCTCAAGTCATCATGCAGGAGTGGATTAATGTCAGGATTGCTGTGTGGAATCACTAAGATATTAACACATGCCTTTTAAAATTGATGACAGGTGCTTTTCCACCATCAGCACTGTACGCACGAAGGGACTTGCTTCAGAGACCTGCACATGTTGCTACCAAAACTTTTCAAGGCCTGCGAATATTTGTGAATGATGAGCTCCACGAACTGTTTTTAGGGCTGAAGACAGCTGAGAAGTTTCTAAAACCGGGAGGTCGCCTTGTAGCTGTCTCCTTTCATTCCCTGGAAGATCGCATTATCAAACGTTTTCTTCATGGAATAGACATGACAGAAAAGTACAATCTTAGCTCAAGACAGAAGATAAGACAAGCCCTGAGAAATGCCTCCAAAAAAGAAGATGCACAAGAATCTCCTCATGGGAAATCCAACTCAAATTGGATTTTTATACAGAAAAAAGTTCTTACACCCCAGCCCAAGGATATTCAAGCAAACCCACGAGGAAGATCAGCCAAGCTAAGAGCTGCTATTAAAAAATAAGTTAAAAAAAAATGTGTGTATGTGGTCCTTACATTTTGTTTTCTAGAAGATTAACTGGACAGAATGTATCAAAATGAACAAAATAAAATGAAGGTTGTTAGAAAACATTTCTTTCTTACCTTTGTGCTTTTTAATTAGGATCTAGTGTAGGGCATCAAAAGGCAATGTAAATGTGGGTAAGTGGCTGTCAGCAATTACACAAGAAAAGACACCTTCTTAAAAAGGACATCAAAACCCAAGTTTATAAATTTTCCAGGTTTGATGTCTTTGTAGTATTTCCTTTTAGACTAAATTCAAACAGTCTAAATTCAGTAGCTGACTGAGACAGACACATTTTTAAGGGGGTGGATTTTGCACACCTGACTTCGATGGCTGGTTTAGCCTAGAGTAAGTTTGAACTAACCTAAGAATTCATGGTATATAAATCTCTGTATCTGAACTGATTTGTAGCATGGATGCCTGTGGGACAAGTGTTTGTTCTTAAATAAATTGATATCTGTATATAATGTTCTGTCCAGGAATTTGTTACCCTTTTAGTAAAATGAGTAAATACTTCTGAGTGATCACCTGGATATTTAATGTTTATGGTTTGTAAATAATAAATATTATCTTGGGGAAAAAAGATACTTCAAAACCACTGCTTGCCCTTGGACACTACAGGTAAGCAGTCAGATTTCTACTTGATCATTTGAATTTCTTCCTGTGACACTGACTTCTGTTCATGGATCCATCAGAACTTTCAGGTGTTGCTAGAATTCTAACTGCCCCTCACAAAGGAGTATGGTGGGTCTTCTGAAGTACTCTCCTTTGCTGGTGATCATTTACTACGAGGTGCTGCTTATGTAAGTATTGAATAGTTTTATAAAAAGCCCACTGTAACACCAATTTATTTGGATGCTGTACTAGGAAGTAAAACATGTAGCAATTCCTGTTGTAGTAAGTATATATGAATTCAATCTAGCTTTGGCTTTGTCTTTAAAAGATCATTGTTTTCCTGATTTTTATTGTATGTTAAAAAGCTACCAGAAAATAGTGTGAGTTTCAGCTTCTTTGACCTCTGACTCATCTCTTCAGGACAAAAAGTCCTTATTTGGTTAATCAAATTGGTAGCAGGATTTAATTTGTGATGAACGTAACACTTGGCTGGTAGAATAAAAAATCCAGTTTCTGGCTCTGAGCTAAATGATGACTACACTAGCTTCTGAAAGAGAACTGACTGGATCATTCTAGACTTGATTTGCATCAAGCATCCTCTCTATGTTGATGTAAGTTATTACTTTGCAAGAGATTTTTTTGGGTTATATTGACAGAAACAAGTTAAAATTTAGGTTAGCTGTTTATGATACAGAATATATTCAAATACTGCAATATTACACAGAGTCACAGAATCACAGAATGGTAGGGGTTGGAAAAGACTTCCAGAGATCATCAAGTCCAACCCTACTGCCACAGCAGGATCACCCAGGGCAGGCTGCACAGGAACACATCCAAGAAGGTTTTGAAAGTCTGTAGAGGAGACTCTACAACCTCTCTGGGCAGCCTGTTCCAGCGCCTCATGACCCTCATCATAAAGAAGTGTCTCCTCGTGTTGAGGTGGAACCTCCTGTGTTCCAGCTTGTACCTGTTGTTCCTTGTCCTGTCACTGGGCACCACCCAAAAGAGCCTGGCACCTTCATCTGGACACCCACCCCTCAGATATGTATAGGCATTGGTAAGATTCCCTTTCAGCCTTCTCTTCTCCAGACTGGACAGCCCAAGGGCTCTCAGTCTCTCCTCAGAAGAGGGATGTTCAAGTCCCCAAATCATCCTCGTTGGACTCTTTCCAGCAGATCCCTGTCTCTCTTGAACTGGGGACCCAAAACTGGACAGAGTATTGCAGGTGTGGTCTCACCAGGGCAGAGTAGACACTTGACTGATGGGCATTTTATACTTCCCTGAAATCTCAGTATTTTCCCACTGGTTTCATTATACATGCTATTAAATATTAAATAAAACATTCCGCTTCAAATAATATTACTTACTGTTGACATCTTGGAGACAACAGGCTGTACCTTAAATAGACATTTTTTTTCATCCAAACATTAAATATGAATAGCTAATGTTATTTTTAGCTAAGATTCCATACTGAAATACACTCCAATTGCAGGTTGGAAAAATTGTGCCTGCAGCACAGGCTTAGAAGAGTTGAGTGCCATGCTGTGCATTGTTCAGGAGCACACTTCAGGAAAAAGACCATCCAATTAAAGCAGAAGTTTCCTAGCAGTATCCCAGAAATTATGTGAAAGCATTAAAATGCTTTTTACTTACAATGATCTTTAAAATCCATGCTTCTTTACACCTAATTTCAAAGGCACATTTGCCTGTCGTAGTTGAACTATCATCTGTCAGTTTTTCTAAATAGACTCCCTCAGTTGGGGAAAGTAGGGAACTTGTCTTCATTTTTAGGTTGGAGCTGCACAGCCATGGCAGTGCATCAGTCATTGAGCTCTTCTCTTCAGAGGATCTGTTTCTCTCCTGCAGGGGTTTCCTTACTTTCAGCTTTGAACTTGTGGTATAGAAAGTCCTGGAATTTTAACCTCTGCTTGCCTGAATAAACCACCCACACCTGGTTTTCACAGGACAGGGGTAGCCCTGTCCTCCCATCCCCCATCCCTTGTTCCTTCTAAACCAGTACAGAAAACTACACAGATGTCCTGTGACTAGGATGTTTATTGTACAAATACAGTGCTTCCAGAAAATATCATTGTGAACTAGAAGCACAATTAGCTCCACTTATAACCCGTGAGGGGGCCTATCATCATTATTTCCCTGTTGGTTCCTAAGGAAAAAGAATCAGCGTCGTTGTTTCGGAATGCAAAGGATTAACCATCCTGCTTTCAAGTAATATGAGGAATTAATATCTGTCTGCAGGGTTTTTTTAAATTATTACAATAGTGTAATTTCACACTAGTCTCTTCTAGTCACTCAGTCACTGCTGAGATTGCCAGTCTGAAATGTCAGGTTCTGTATGGCTGTATTGAGGTATTTGGTGGATGGAAGTTGGAAGGAGGGGAATCCTAAGGTAGTATGGATAGGGAAAATACTGGCTTCAGTAAACACTATTAGCAAGTGGTTCTTCTAGTAGCAAATATTGTATCAGAGTTTTTGGATGCTGCTTTCTAGAGTGGCATTTCTGTGATTATTAATGACTCATATAATTGCTCTAATATTACTCTTTGTATTGGAGAAGTCATGGTTTTAATTAGAGAGTTTGTGCTCCTAAATAGTGTAACAGCAGTGTGAGGGAGGAAGCAGGAGGAGCTGTGCCCCGAGGTAAGGTGATGTGCAGGGGAGGAGTGATGGCAATAAGCAGTGTTAGACACAGATTGTTGGTGATTTTATTTGATTAATCTACATATTTTAAAATAACTTGGATATCAGCCTTGACTCATTGTGTAGAGTATCACTGGTGAAAAATGAGGTGAATTGAAATAAACAGAGAAGTAATAAACTCATAAGCCCATTTGTTTCTGCTCATCTTACTTAACATCTTTCCCTTTAGCAAGAGTAACAAGGGGGTTCAGATCTGACTCTTGTGCCCCCAAATCTCCTAAGGGCTATTTGGTAGGTTTAGAACCCTATACACCAGGTTTACAGGCACTGCTCTTTGAAGTATGGGAGCCAATCTATATATCCATACTTTCTTTATATGTTTTTGATTGTTGTTTTTTGGTGGTGGTGGTGGTTTGTTTTCTTTCTTTTTTTTTTTTCTTTTTTCTGTCTTTAAGCAATTGCTTAAAACTAGTATGTAATATGCTTATATTTATAAGTTAATCAGAAGTATCAGATGTGAAGGCCATTTTACACCTGAGGTATACTGGAATTAAAGCAGGATTTCTGGATTAGTGAAGACTGTAGTGCTACAGTGAATCTTGCAAACTTCAATTAATGTAGAACTTCTTCCCTTTCTCTTCTCCCACCCCCTGTGGAAGACAGAGAAAAATGTTTCATTAGAAAATGAGAAATAAGCAGTAGAGTTGAACAACTTGGGGGAAAAAAAAATTATGAAGCCTGTGTCCAGTTTCAACCAAAAGTCATTTGCATTTTTCTATTAATTTTTTCCATTCATTGCCTAATTTTACCTTTTTGGGAATGAGCAGGAGTAGTGCTCAGCCTCTGTCCATGGATGTAGAGTGTGATAACAGTGGGCAGATCGACGTACTTTCAAATCCAGCTTTGTATATTTTTCTCTCTGTGTCCTTTGCAGTTAGAATTGTGTTTCTGAAGCCTCTGTAAGCTTATCCCAGGGTGAGTAAGAGGGGAGGGCTTTTCTCTTCCAGCCAACTGTACTTCTTGGCTATCCTATTTAATACTTCGTGGTGTGGTTTGCTGATGACGTGCCGTGTTTTTCAGTGTTGCATCCCTAAGGAAAAGAAGAATCCAGGGGAAATCCAAGACAAAAAAACAGAGCCAGTGGTCAGTTGCCTGAATCTTACTTGTCCTTACATAGCTAAAAAAATGGCTTTTTTTTTTTTTCATTTGACCATGATCTTTAGGCGAATTGCATTTTCCCTGAGGCTTTTAAAGCTGAACTTGATTGGTTAGAATAGTCAAAACCAAACTGGTGTTTGAAAAAAAATGGATTTTTACATTTGCAAATTTAAACCTGACACCTTGTTTATAGCTGTCTCTTTAAAGACTAAAACTGGAGATACAGCTCCCTCTGTCTGTCCTGGGAATATCTCTGCTTGGTTCCTTTTGGAGTGCACCTGCAAACTATTCTAGTTAGGAGCATGCTTGATGGCAACATGACTATACAAGGTTAAAACGTGGATAACTTTTGCAGGTCAGTGGTTTAAATTATGCTGCCTGGAGCTGCTTTTAAAAGAGCAAAAAGTGAGTCCTATTCTTACCTGAAAATACTTCAATCAAAATAGCTAACTCAAAAGACAGAAAAGCAAACTTGCATAGTAAGTTTCTCAAAATTTGTTGTTAGAATAAAACAGATATTTATTAAAAACTCTGTTTTTTAGTGCTGATACAATTTTACAGGCATATTGCTGGCAAATGTGCTTCATGTTTTTATTGATCTTAAAAAAGCCCAAATTTTTGTGCTGGTGGAAAAATCTGCATAAACAGGAAAACATTAGGGGCTATGATAGATACTGGGATGAAAATAAATAAATGATCCTGTATAAATCACATCTTAGATTTCATACATATTAGAATACCTGAGTAAAAAGTCAGGATTTGGTGTGCTGCGTTGTCATTTGTTCACATGCCACAGCAGTTTGAGTCTGTGGATGTAATTCTGACCAAGAAAATGCAATCTGCTTTTCAGTTTTAGCTTGTCTGTGGTTTATATTTCCTTTGAATGTGGAATGCCACTAGATTTCAGAATAAGTCTCTGCTAGGTTTATAGAATCATAGAACATCAAAGTTGGAAAAGACGTATAAGATCATCAAGTCCAACCATAACCCAGCACTAAACTGTATCCTGAAGTATCACATCTACAGCTTCTTGAAAACCTCCAGGGATGGTGACTCCACCACCTCCCTGGGCAGCCTGTTATGAAGTTACTAGCATTTTATATCAGCTGTAACTATACTAATAGCAAGGTTATATCACAAGTTTAGTAACTATAAAAAAAAAAAAACAAAACTTTGAAACATCATGATAGAACTTGTACACAAAAATGTGTGGAAGCTTAGTAATAACTTAGTCATCAACAATTCAGGCTAGAAAAGTTTTTTAGCTTGAACTATAAGCTTGTTGCCACACAGCTTTCCTGTAAATGGTATATGTGTGTGTGTGTATATATATATATATATGTATGTATATTGTCTGGGTTTTTTTTTTTTTAATCAGAAGTAGTTTCATGCTTAAAGAACATCTCTCACAGACTTTGCAGAGAACTGAAATAAGACATATTGACAGTTCTGGCTGATAAGTATCTGAAAATAAAGACATCATAAGAACTGTTTTGTAATATAGTGCAAAATTTCTATTCTCAAGAGTAATGACGCACGCCTGCCTGTCAATACATGCACAGTCTGAGAGCCTAATCTTGCAGCCATTATTTATGGGGAGAGCTTTGTTATACACAGATGTTATCCACAAAATGTCCTGTTTCTCAAAGTCATGACAGAAGTGGGAGTGGAAGCCTTGGTAGGCAGTGCAAGCTGATAGAAAGAGCAGAGGTAAGTCTGGTGTAGACTGGTAGGTGAATCTCTGGGAGCAGAAGGGACTTGACACTCTGCAAAACAAACTTCACTGAGTATGGGCCAGGCCAGGTTACTCATACTGTAATGCTGTATTAACCAGCTTAAAGGATCACAGAATGTTAGGGGTTGGAAGGCACCTTGAAGGATCATTAGTCCAATCCCCCCTGCCAGAGCAGGATCACCTAGAGTAGTTCACACAGAAATGCATCCAAGTGGGATTTGAGTATCTCCAGAGAAGTCCTTGATGTGGAGTCAGGTCTACTCATGTGTTTCACCATGGCTCAACAGTGGTGCCAGTGGGTTTCAGGAGTCTGAAGTTAAGAAAATGGAAATCTAAAAATTATATGATAAAATGAAGGTAAGGAAATGACAATTAAAAACACTTCTTGGAATTGAAGCTTGTGTATAACTTTTATACTGTCTGTCTTGGGGAGGACAGGGGGGGATGACACAAAAATGGAGAGGAAAGGAAGTTTGATCTCTACTCTTGCTGCCTCTACTAAAGGTAGTAAAAAGCGTGCTTGCATTGGTTTAAAAAAGATGGGCTGAGGACCTAAACCACACACATACTGTATTTATCACTGTTTATCAATCTATTGGAAACTAACAGGTGATGTGAAGTTATAAAACAGTAGATTAATTAAATGTGCTTGGCAAATACCCTGTCATATAGCTGTACTGTGCTTCACAGGATCTAAAAGGAAGATAATTAAGGGATGATGAGGCGTGTGTCACATTAGCCTTCACACCAGGACCCTGCCAGTTTTTCTTGTGTAAGTCTAGAGTAAACACCCCAGCAGTGGGTGCACCCTGCACACCTGGGCAGGAGCACTGCTGTAGCTGATAGTCTGATGACTGATGTGCAGATTCACATCTGAGCCCCCCCTTAAAATGTGACAGTATCTTACTTTTTAGATGGTGTCTAAAAAGTTCCTGACTAATTAGTAGCTGATGCTTTATTAGTAGCCCTCTAGTTATCTGGAAAACAATGTATTGCAAGCTGAATTCGGGGGGGTATTTGTGGTTGCTACTTCACCTTGGTAACTTTATTTTCCCCTCAGGGCAAGCTGGCTATTGTTCCTTGAAAATTAAGTGAAACTTTCCTGGAATCAGCAGCAGCAGACAACATTTTTTCTTTGAGACAAAAATTAATGAATGGATTTAATTGCAGTGACCATTAGATCAAATTATATCCCAACAGGAGCACAGTCCTCTATAAATACTGCATTGCCCAACAGTTCAGTAATTCAGCAGCATATCCCCAATCCTCCTTTGCAGTTTAGCCTCTTCTGTACTTATAGTTGGCAAATATATTACTCAGTCTATCCAAGTCATAGCTTAGTTTTCAGGATTCTGTGCCATGTGAGCAGGCTTTGTATATCAAAAAAGACTATCAAGTACTTAATTTTCCTGGGAAAGGGTGACTGATTCTTGTCATCAAGTACAGCTTATGCCAAGAAAATATTTTAGTTTTTCTTTTCTGTCCTGGGGTTGGGGTTTTTTTGTGTGTTTGGGGATTTTTTTTAACTTTTTACTTTGATGAGGATATATAGATCTAATCACTTCTGCTATCTTTTTTCCTTTGAAATAATTAATTGTCTGTGTTAAGGGTACAGAATTATTGTTGACTACTGAATAGAGCTATTGACTGACATGTTCTCTCCCACACAGCATATCCCCTGAACTGACCTTACTCCAGATTGCTTCCTATAGTCTGCAGAACAACAGGCATTCCTCAGCATGCATTCACATTTTCTCCCTCTGAATGTAATAATGAAGTTATTCTATAACTTTGCTTAATTAAGGGTTTTTTAAGTGAAACTTACACTTGGGATTTTACTTGCTTTTTGCATGTGAATATTACAAAATCTTTGTTTAAGCCACTGCATCAGATTCAGTGCTGACAACACTGATTACCTTTGTAGTTAATGATGTCCCAAGTTTTCCCATGGGCATGAGAGTCTCAGCTTTCCTGAAACATTAAAATCAATTTCCAGCCTTCATGGATTCAGAGAAATATATGAATTGAAGCCCTTTATCTTTTCCTTAAGTATATCTGATAGCCAAAAGTAATTTTTGTAAAAAATATTTTCTTTATTTTTTTTTTTAGAATAGCCATGTCATTTGTGGAGCCTTCTATATTTTCAACATTTTGATCCCTTTCCTTATTCCCCCTACCCTCCATTTGCCACTCATCTGTATCAGGGAGGTGAGGCTCTGGAATAGGTTGCCCAGGGAGGTTGTGGATGCTCTTCTTCCCTGGGGGTGTTCAGTTCCAGGCTGGATGAAGCCTTGAGCAGCCAAGTCTAGTTGAGAGGTGTTGCTGCCCGTGGTGAGGAGTAGATGATCTCTGAGGTCCTTTCTAACCTGAGCCATTCTGTGATTCTGCATGCAGCAGAGCCTACAGGACTGGCTCTGTTCTTGTCACCTTGCTTGCATGCCAGCATTCTTCTGTTACCTCAGTTATTGTAGGAACCATTAATTTTCACTTTACAAGGAACTGTTATTATACCATGTAATGCAGTTCATGCATAGAACACATCTGGGTGCACTGTCACACAGCTGGCTGCTGGGAGAATGCATGTTCCCTGCAGAGGTTACTTCCTCCAGTCCATTTCAGATGCTCTTGGTCTTTCATTTTTTTTGCACAATTGTCTTTTGTTGAGCACTGCCTGCTGGAAAGCTGCAATACTAGTTACTGTCTTAGGAGTACAACAGGCAGGAATCAGATAGCTTTGTTTTTAAATTAAGGCATAGAATTTGAGAACACAGGATAATATTTAGGCCTCCTCCTTAATATCTTCCAAACCAAAATCTGAGCCAAATTGTTTGTATTAGTTGGCTTATATCTTCAGTATCGAGGAATCCAAGGCATGACACAGTTAAGAACATGAGATTGCACTGGTTTGAAGTGGAAGAAAAGGGAGCTTCCTGCTGCTTACTGCTTATGTGTGATGTATCCCCTAATCAGGTCATCTCTTAAACCTCTCTTAAACTGGAACCTCTACAAATGGGTCCTTGGAAGTATTTCTTATGCTTTATGTCCAACTAAGGTAACAGATTGTTTTATTAACTTCATGAAGGAAAATATTAATAAATACAGCTTTGTAAAGAGAGTCTTTCACAATAAGCAGTTTCCTTAGTCTTGATAACCACAGTCAATGGATTTCCAGAAAAGCTTCCTGGGTGATGGGAGGCACCCTGCTGGAATGAGACTGCCAGTGCCTCAGGAAGCCAAAAGTTTGGGGTCCTCATCCTGTCCCTAAAGCAATATTGTGTGACACACCAGTAAGATCAGAGAATCAACCAGGTTGGAAGAGACCTCCAAGATCATCCAGTCCAACCTATCACCCAGCCCTACCCAATTAACTAGACCATGGCACCAAGTGCCCCATCCAGTCTTCTCTTGAACATCTCCAGTGATGGTGACTCCACCACCTCCCTGGGCAGCCCATTCCAATGGGCAATCACTCTCTCTGTGAAGAACTTCCTTCTAATATCCAACCTATGCCTCCCCTGGCACAACTTGAGACTGTGTCCTCTTGTTCTGGTGCTGGCTGCCTGGGAGAAGAGACCAACCCCTACCTGGCTACAACCTCCCTTCAGGTAGTTGTAGAGAGCAATGAGGTCACCCCTGAGCTTCCTCTTCTCCAGGCTAAATACCCCCAGCTCCCTCAGCCTCTCCTCATAGGGTTTGTGTTCCAGGCCCCTCACCAGCTTTGTTGCCCTTCTCTGGACACGTTCCAGTACCTCAACATCTCGTGTTTGAATGTGGCTGAGTCTGGCTGTTGACTGTCAAATCTGCAAGGATTGTTCAATGATATTAAGACACTGAGGAGTATCTCCAGTGGTACACAGCACAATTGGTGATTGTGTAATTTAAAGTTGCCTTGGGTAATGATAAAGATTGAGGGTTATTATTGGAGATGGAGAATCATTTTATCACCCTCAAAAAGAGTACTGCACGTGGCTTTTCTTGGGCAGGTTAAATTGGAGGGGTATATCTTCTGCAATGGGGAGAAATGTTTAATTTGAAAGATAGTTCTTTGGGAATATAATTTTCAGTGATTAAAGATGAGATATAACTCAAATTGCCTGAGTCATGCTTCTATTTTTTTCCCCACAAATTATGCTGCACTGGTGAGCAGTTAGCTGTTATATGGGGTCTGACCCAGTGTTAAATCTAGCAGCTTAAAATGCTCTAAGGCTTTAAAGTGTCATCATGAGAAAACTTGAAAATCATTAGAATGTGTGACTGGTACCCAGTTGCTGCCTTTAATAATTGTTATTAGCTCCATTTGCATTCACCACAGCCACTGGTTCCTTTCCAAAGTCCAAGGAGGGAATTGTAGCTGACTGCTTGTCTTGGCAGTGTGTGCCCTAACAGCTTTTTATGGCAAGAAGGGACAATGCCATAAAAATGTCACATTCCTTAGCTCAGCAAACTGCTTAGGTAAGGTGTCTGTAGGCAGGAGGAGTTGTTATATGCCTGGGTGTTGCATGAAATGCAGAATTTACATTGAAAGGGAATCGTGGCTTTGCTGTGTTTTGCCTTAAATGCACACTCTCCTTCATGACTTGCTGTGAATTTGTTCTAAACCTCTGATTTAGTAAAAGCTGTGTGGATAACATCTAGCCTTGGAAATGAAAGTAATTTAGTCAAACCAGAATGGTTCAACCTTGTGGAGTGAAATTTATTAGCTTGAAAGTGTGTGAAAGTGGCTACCTTGCATTTGGGCAGAGTGACCCTGTCTATCACACTACCCTGTTCTCAGGTACTAACCCCAGCCTGGGGCAGCTGGGGATTTTATTGGTGATAATCTACTTAATAGCATGTCATCTGACTTGCAAGCATGTTAAACAGTCCTCAAATACCAGCTCATGTTATGTCTTTGTTTTCCTTACAATGTCTGCAAATGTCATAACTTTTTTTCTTTTTCACCCTGTCCTTCTTTCTAGAATTATTTAAAACTGCTGTGATGAGCAGCAGTGGGAGCACATTAGTCAAGCTGTGTTAAACTAATTCAAAAACAAGGTTGACAAGTACAATATTGGAAAAGAATATAGTTTTGGGGATTTTCTCAGGCCACAAGGCTAAAGACTGGTAGAAGCCTGTACTCTTTCATGGGAAATGGCAACACAGTGAATCTCCAGCAGCGTGCCAACAACTACTTGTCATTTCTTCTGAGTTTAATCTACTGATGGATTCATCATCTGTGGCAGATGTCTGTAAATACACAAATCTATTGATCTAGGGCTCATTTTTCTGCAGAAATGTAGCTGGCAAGGGTGTTTTTCTCCTCTGTACTGAGTGTAAAACATGTTGCCTTATCTATCTATCTAGAGAGAGTTACAGGGGGGTTTGGAGCATTATTGAATGGCAGAGGTTAACAGGCTGGGAAGGCATGCTTTCCACATTAGCCTTGCTTCTTTCCTATCATCTACGCTCATCAATAAATAAATAAGTTAATTAAAAAGCTGCTTCCAAGGGACAGAGTACAAATCCTTAAGATCTATCAAAATCTCAGTAAAAGATTTAGCCACTGGCTTAAAAAAATCCACATAGGATTACGGATGGACAGAAGCCCTCAGCTTTGATGGTTTTTACCATTATAATGAGCTGCAGTGGTAACCCAGCAGTGCAATTCCCTGCCAGAAGTTATTTGGCCAGTGGGCCATGTACAAGGCTCACTCTGCAGGAAAGGTAAAGTGAAAATCCTATTTACAAAAATGCCCAAAATTTCAAATACATATACATATTTCCTCATAATCCTAATATCCTGGAAATGGTCCAAATCATCATATTATGTATGAAAAAGTATTCCAAAGCTAATTAAATGCACAGAGGAAATTGTTTTTGATGTTCAACCAGGAGTTTATGAAGCATAAGTATGTGACTGCTTGCAGAAATGAGCCTATTATTTAATATTTTAGTAAATTATTTAATGCATTTTGCCATGTACAGTTTTATGACCACTCCTTTCCGTGTTTCAGGCTGCCTGTGACTGCACTGTTCACCCAGGCATCCTCTAGTTCTCATCTGTCACCACCGCCTTGCTTGGCTGGCATAGCTGTTGGGGGAGCTGCTCTCCTGAGCTTTCTGTGACAGTTCATGTTTCTGTGCGAGCAGGTAGATGGGTGCTAAGTGCCTCTTTCAGGAGGCTGATGTGGATTGTCTTCTGTGTTGGAGAGTAAGTGGTCAGACACTGAATAATGCAGAAGGGGAGTTGTGCTTTAAGCGCTTGCAGCTCTCTAGAGCGGTGGCAGGAGATGGCTCTGCAAGGCAAGCCCCAGTGAGCAGGCAACATGGGGCACCAGGCTCGTCCTGTGTCCTCTGCTTAAAAAGAAGGTGGGGAGCTTTGCTCAGTGAAACTTGAGAACAAAGCAACCTTCCCTGAGAACAAAGCAGCATTCTACTATTAGAAATAACTAATTCTGCCATTTTGCTTGCAAAACACAAGTCAAAATCTGTTAGATATTTTGTTTGTGGTTGTTCCTTATTTGACTTCTCTGCAGAGAAACAAAAAACTTTGTCATGGTCAACACAGGTCTTTGAAAGGGACCTGTGAATAAAAACCTCTTTTTTTTTTTTTTCTTCCCTATAGCTGTGCAAATTAATAAATGAAGGTAATTACGGATATCTCTAGGTGTGGTTTTATCATGTTAAGTGTTGTTTGCAGCCAGAGGGGTGCTTGTGTTCAAGTACAGCCCAACACTGTGGGGGACCTTAATGAAATAATCTTTGCTGTCTCTGTGTAGCTGGCTACAGTGATTCTCACAATCCACAAAAATGCATTTTGTTAACAATGAATTAGAAAAGGAAAGAATGTTTATTTCCCATTAAACTTCACTCACCTGTGACTGAAAAATACCCAAAAGCTTAAAATTTAAAAAAATATTTTCAGATTAAATATTTTCATTGGACATTATCTGGTCATTCAGGATGTTTAAGCCTACATAATAAATGAAAACAAGCTCATGAGAACAGCTGTGAGGAAGTCATCACTGCTCTCTTCACAAGAGTCAGCACACACTCATTAATAGAAGAGCTTAATCTTGTCTGCTTAGTTTCTTTAATTAACAAAAAAAAAAAAAAAGAGGAGGAGGGAAAGGGAAGCAGTAGCAACCACAGAAGAGTGGGTGATTGGTTCCTATTATTTTTCTTTTTAATATGAACATAAGCCCTACAGCTTTGTGATTCAGTTTTATAATTTCCTTCCATTTAACCTAAGTGACTGTTGTGGGAAAGATTCCTTTCCTTGAAGATTACTTCATGAGTGGGTTTAATATGTTCCTGCAGAAATATATTATTGTTTTCTCTTATGATCCTGGCAGAGTTTCATTAATTCTATCTTGTTTTCTTTACCTTTTCCAAGACTTAAAAAATAACAGTGTTATCACCTGTCTGCTTTCTGTAAAGTTCCAGGTATCCTTATTTAAAAGCATTAAGTCTGTATTTAAAAACAGAGTTGTGGTTCCTCTGCCTATATAAACACATCCTTGCCTTCCCATTAATAACGATCCATCTGCTGTGGATATTTCCAGTACACTGTTATGAGGTTCTTCCTCTTATCAAAAAGGAAGTGCAGCCTTTAGATTGAGGAAAAACCTGTGGAAAGGCAAGCCCTTGCTAGAAGTGGTACAGTTTATTCCACAGAACCAAAGGCAGCAGAGAATTAAGTGATTTGCTGTGTTGTCCATGTCACTGGTTATTTGGTGTTCCCAAAGACCTAAACTGGGAATACAGTACTGTGAGATTGTTACTAAACTATGAATGGATTAATATGAAAGCAAGTTCAGTGCTGACCAGACTGGAGTGGTCAGAGGGTAGAACAGCAACCTGGCAGGGCTCCAGGTTCCTTTCCCAGCTCAATGCTGCCTCCCTGGCGAGTCAATTAGTCAGGCATCTTCTGGTATGAATGATACAAACCGGATGCCTAAATCCATATTTCATAAATTGTTTGGCTTTATGGAAATGCACCACAGCAGCATTTCAACTGAACTGAAATAGCAAATATAGTTTTTTTTTTTTTTTTAATTCCCTTGCATTCTCATGTTTGTTAGGGGAAAGAGGAGGCTTCTCTTGCACTTCATTGTCTTAATTAAATGAGAGTCACAGTTTTTAGTCATTTCTGACCAGGGAAAAATGGGTCATGAATATGCACAGAGTCACATATTTATGTAGCTATTTATGAATATGTAAATATTGAGCATCATCTGAATGGCCTGCATATAGAGAGCTGACTAACAACAAAGCTTCGTTAGTATAATTACAATATAGCTCCTACTGCAAAATTGTCATTGCACCAGCATTGCCTCCAAATGGGTTCACAGTTCTAACTCAGTCTTTATTAGCATGCTACTTTGTCTATAAAATAAAACATTCACTGCAATTCTAATAAAATTCTAGTTTATGTGAGTATTAAATACCTTCTGTTGAGTGAAGTATCAATTAAGCAATGAATTGTGAACTCATGTAATTTGTTTGAAATGGTGCTAATTACCACTGTAAGGTCTTTATTGATGCTGAAGTCTTTAGATGTAGACTGAAGGGATAAACACCTCATGTTACACAGATCAGCTTTCACATGGTAGCATCTTTCAGTTGCTGCTTACCAACAGCCAAAGTATTTATTCTCAAATTCTCTTTCCCCTATGTAAATCCTATCCCTCTCTTCATGTTACTGAAATAATGTACAGCTTGTTGGAAACTACCTTACTCCTGCTGAGAATATTACCCCTCTTCAAAATGATGACCATTGGAAAATGCAAAACATTTTAAGTCAAAATGCTGAAGGAAAATGATAGCTTGTGTGTCTGAGAAGAAAGCTCTTCCCCCCTGCCTTTTTCCCCAGATTTTAAATAGAAGCAAAGAAAATTCCACTTTTTGCAAATCCATTTTGCATCTGTACACACCTGACATCTTAGTGTTTGACCCACAAGTGCCCATCACAAAAAAATGGTGATATTTTAATACAAATACTTAGAACATGGAAAGAGCAAGAGGGAGGAGAATTTGGAGTGGTTTGGAGGAGAAAAAATTGAATACATGGATTTTAAGATAAGGGTGAATGTAATGGAAAACTTCTCTGTTAGCACACAGTCCTGCAGAGAAGATGTGGAGGTAGCTGCCAACCAGACTTGATGAAGAAATTACAACTCTCACATAAGAAATTACTCTGGACTGGCAGGGGAATGAACTGAAAGAGTCAATTTCTCATTTTAGGTCACCTCATTATGTGGGTGCTCTGGTACTTCTGTTTGATAAATGAGTAGTTGGTGGTGGAAGTGTTGACAGAGTCACCTACTTTTTCCCTGCCGGTTTTGTTAGTTTTTCTTTTCTGGAAATGGTGAGAAGTACCATAACAGTTTTCTTCTCAGATAGCCTCAACTACCTCCCTGAGTACCTGTTCCAGTGTTCCACCACCCTCATGGTAAAAAACTTCTTGCTAAAGTCCAATCTAAATCTGCTCTTCTCTAATTTCAAACCATCACCCCTCATCCTATCACTGCAGGCCTTTGCAAACAGTCCCTTTGCAGCCTTCTTGTAGCCTCCTTCAGGTACTGGAGGCTGCTATTAGGTCTCCCTAGAGCCTTCTCTTCTCCAGGCTCCTCTTCCGTCTTTGTGGGGGCATGTTGCTTTATATAATGCTGTTTTTGTAGTGTATATAGCACAGCAGAAGTAGCAAGGAGGCCTGAGTTGGTTTTGAATTTTCTCCTATAATTCTGCAGTGTTTACAGGTGAGTGATAGTGCAGAGGGACGTTCTGGGCTGTAGCAAACTGTCAAAGAAAAGTTCCATGTTCTTGTCTCAAAAGACCCCACTTCTTTTGGACCTGCAGAGAGCTGTTTGGCTGTGACACTGCTGCTGAAGAGTGTGTTGAGTCACACATCACAAAGGCAGGTTTTGTCCTCTCCTGGCTGACTAGGCTTGTATCAATTATTCTTTCCTCCTCTTTTACTTAATGATACACCAACTCTTTCTACAAAGTGTGCATGACTCAAGGCTTCTCTGTGTTGTTACCCCTGAACTATTCTTCTCTTTCTGAATCACAACTTGGAGGCTTGGAAGGATTTATTAGAAGAGATGTTTGGGAAGACCAAATTGTACAGTACCTGTAAGATATAAGGTTAGGTTCTTAAAATAGCAGTTTGGTTTAGACAGTTTTGTTATTAATACATTGAAGAGTCAATCTGAAAAGTTTTAGGGATTAACCTTGAAACCCAAAGTCCGAAGTTTCTGTTGAACCTCTTGGAATCCCAAAAGAAATTTGAGATTTACATGGGGTCTTTGCCTTCTTAGTTGTCCATAAACAGTGTATTAAGCCTTCCATTCATGATCATAGAACGGTCTGGGTTGGAAGGGACCTCTGAAAGTCATCTAGTCCACTCCCCTCTGCAGTATGCAGGGACATCCTCAACTAGGTCCTGTTGTCCAGAACCCTGTTGAGCCTCACTTTGAATATCTCCAGGGATGGGGCCCCAACCACCTTCTCAGGCAACCTGTTCCAGTGTTCAATCCCCCTCATGGTGCATAACCTCTTCCTAACATTCAATCTAAATCCATTCTTCTCTAGTTTGAAGCCATTGCCTCTCATCCTATCACTGCAGGCCTTTGTAAACAGTCTCTCTCCACCCTTCTGGTACTCCTTCAGGTACTGGAAGGCTGCTGTTAGGTCTCCCCGGAGCCTCCTCTATCCCAGGCTGAACAGCCCCAGCTCCCTGAGCCTGTCCTTGTAGCAGAGGTGTTCCCTGATCGTTTTTGTGGTCGTCCTCTGGACCTGCTCCCTCAGCTTTGTGTCCTTCCTGTATTGAGGGCTCCAGACCTGGACACATTACTCCAGGTGTGAGGTCTCACCAGGGCAGCGTAAAGTGGCAGAATGCAACATTTCTGATCAAAACCAATCAGTTGGAGTGAAATAAAAGAAAAGCTGGATTTTTGAAGTTTATTGTTTGTGGGGATTTTTAAATTTATTTATTTACAAAAGTTTAAAAAAAAAAAAAAAAAAGGAATGAAGCACTCTGGAAATCCCTACATACTCTTATCTTCCTTTCTAGATGTTTAAATACCAGGCTCTTTTCTGGAGTTTTGTTAGCAAAAGCTGCTTCTTCTATCAACAAATAAGATTAAAAAGTAATGTGACTCACCTGAACTTTTAAATAACAGATTTGAAACTTGTATCAGCCTACACTGCTTGTGTGTAACAAAGTATTTTCCTTAAAGTTCTTGTTTTCTTGTCCTAGAAAGATAGTTTTAATGGCATAAAATAAGGAAAGAAAGGGAAAAAAAAAAAAAAAAACAAACCCAAAATGAAGAAAATCAGCAACATGTAGGGTTACTGTCAGCTTAGATGCTGAACCCTTGAACAAAAGGATTTAGAAAGAAGGATCTGATCAGGTTTTTTATTTTATCCATCAGGAGACTCAAATTTTCAGGGTCTAAAAGCAACATTAATGCTGACATTTTTACAATAGAATGCATAGAACCTTGTTAATATTTTTTTTTCTTTAAATAATAACACAGACTTAAGAATTTGTTATCAATCATATCAAGTCATAAAAGCCCTTTACATCTTCACAAGGAATGGATAGAGCTGGCACTATGTTGCATTTAAAGTAGACCTTAAAAGCCATATTCCCCAAGTTTCCAGGTTTTTCCTCCTGGCTTAATGTCAAGACCACCTTTGTAGCCACTCAGCTTTGATGTTTCAGAGTCAAACACATGAGAAGACCATTTGTTTGGAAGTGAGAGTATGTCTGTGATGAGGTTATGTATCACCCAGCTGCTGCCTTGTAACCTGCCTGTGCTTGTGTCCATAGAAAAGCTGGCCCAGAATCCTTCCTAGACACTGTAGGCAATTTGAAGTTGGAGTTGGCTATGAGAGCAGCATGGCTTTAGAGACATAAATCACCCTGGGTGTCCTCCAGACTACTTCCAGAACTGGTCAGCTGTAGTTTGGTAGTGATAAATGTATATAAAAAGAACATCCATTTGAGGAGTAATGATGTATGTGGAACTCCTCTTTTGGCAGTAATGGGGGGAAATTATGTTTAGCTGTTATCTGTGGCTGTGTTTCAGGACACTCCCCATGTCTGCTTAAATCCTTTCACAGGTCAGCTCAGATAAAAGGGGCATCCACCTGTCTAATAATCTAACATCAACTGTCAGTGGAATATATCTGGAGTTGCTGGGGATCTCAGCCTGATTAGCTGGAGGCAGGTGCACAAGGCTGAAGAAATGCTGATAACTGGTGAACATAACTGTGCACTGTTGTGTTGAAAAGGCAAGACTGAAATAGTGAGGTCGTAGTGACTTAAATCCTCTAGATGATGGAGAAAACAAAGTCTGATTGTGACATGGATGTTGAGAACAGGAGAATAGGAGGGGAAAAGGTATGAAAAAGCTACCAAATAATCTGCACTGTTTGTACTTCTGTTTGAGCAATTACTTCATGCATTGCTTTGGCTCTTTTTCCAAGGAAAAACCCATCACTGCTGGGATGCAAAAATAACAGGACAGCAGTAGCTTTAAATCTGTGTGCACTCAGAAGGCTGAGAACCTGGGGCTGGTTTGTGTTGCTCATGTTCTGTAAATTTGTATTTTATGATAGCATTTTGAAGTCTTGGTTCCTGTCAGATTTTGGGGGCTTTGAATTGCCTTAAGTAACTAGGACACAGGCATTCCTGAGACTCTACAGACTAACCAGCCAAGGAGTAAAAATTATTTCTGATACACATATCTAAGCCTCATTTAATTTTAATCTATGCTTCCATGGAATTATTTATTTTTGGAATGTAAGACTTCTGTGTTAAAAAAATGAAAACCAAACCAAATCAAACCAAAACCTCCCAAACCCCTATAAAATAGTTGTAAAAAATTCTATTGGCAAAACATGAAACTCTTCGTTTTGGAGGTGTAAAAATAAAATACCTGAGTTTCTTTGTGTCAATTATATTTCTAGTGGTTTTACTAACATTCCTACTGCTGTAAAATTTTTTCCTGAGCTTACATATAGCAGAGACTACAAGAAGGCAAAAATTTCACTATGGTTTCTGACAGTAGCTGTCAGTCATAGTAATATGCCCAGAGTAGAGCATTTCTTTCACAGGAAGGCTTGCTCACACGGAGGGATGACTAAGGGTACAGAAATGTGCACAAACATGTAATACTACACTAAAAGAGAATATTCTGCTTTGAATTCATCCCTTCAGTGAGATCTAGAGGCATGCAGTCACCCAAAAGGCTGCTGCAGTGTGTAAGAAAAGTGAACCAACCATTCAAGAACTCTCCAGCCCTAGGCAAGACTGAATCCAGGTACTGCCTTCACAAACACATACCTCAAAAGCCCAAAGAGGCTGAGAAAATGCTGGCTGATTAAAAACCCCTCAAGTTACCTGTTACTGAGTGCACTGATTAGGGGTGGTGTCAGCGTGGATTGAGCTCCTGCTGGCTGTACTAGAGCCTTGTGAGGAAGATTCTAAAGATAAATAGGATGTTCACAGGCTTCTATGGTACTTTTAAAGAAAGCATCAACTAATTGTGTTACACTAAGGATTCAGCTCCGTGTGTGTTTGTGTAATCCTGCACCAATGGATTGCCCAGTTTTATCTTGTCCCCTCTCTCTGCTTAGGACCAGCTCCTGTAGCCTTGCTAATTGGAAACCTCTTGCATGTGTTTTCAGTGTTTTGTGCTTTCTTACGTGATGATGTTCTGTAGGTAACAGGAACATGCTGTCCTCTGGGTGGTCTATACCTTGAGCCTGCTGCTGTACTCCTGAGAGCCTGGCTTTGCCTAGGATCTCCCTGTCACGGTACAGCACAGACAGTCTGCATCTTTCTCTGAATGCTTTGCAGTTCTCTCCAGACACTTTGGGCAGTGAACTGATCAAGTTCTTTTACTCAATTTCAATTCAAAAAGAAGAATATCTTTTGTGTTATGTCATATTAACCACATTTCATATCAATGGCACAATATTAAAATAATTAGTGTCACGAAGTTGTTAACCTCTTTACAGGATTTGCAGCTCCTCAAGGGCAAGGTGTTATGCAAAGGCAGAGACCTCTTGATATTGATACTTCCACATAGGGCAGAATTTATTTTCAGATTTCAAAGTTAATCTTCACTGTGTCCTCCTTAAGCCAACTCTTTTTCCTTACAGGTTTTTGGTTTGTTTGGGTTTTTGTTTTTGTTTGGGGTTTTTTAAAGTCATTATTTATTTCCTTTTCAAATGATAATCACTTTCATGTCATCATATTCCATTCTGTTGGATGCATCCATATCTGTATGTCTGATAGTGCTGCAAAACATTGTTCTCAGTATTTTGTAACTGTCTATTCACTTTCAGAAACTTTCACTGCAATGTGGCCCATCTGTTGGTATTGAGCTAATAAATTATATTTTTATAATGAAATTATCTTTCTGTTTTCTTTTTCTATTGTTTTCCATTTAGGCACAACTAAATCATTTATGATTTATGACATCAAGTGCTGATTTTTCCTTTCAGAAATACTGATTCCAAGCAATTGTTTGAAAATATATAATTTCTACTACCTGTGAAAAATTATTAAAAGTGAAACAATTTTAATAATTGAATTCACATGTCATTATTCATCCCGAATACTTGCTTTTGTATTTTCTTCAAAAATTTGAGAACAAGGTTCCCATGTGGTGAAGGCATTTGAGCATTGCTCTGGAAAACTGAATTCCTTTTAAGGCAGATTTTTCAGTGCAGTATGGAAAAATTGTTTAATCTCTTTCCATCTCTTCTTTGCAGCCTCTGGAACCAAGCCTGTATGAGTTTTACCTCTGTCTGTAAAATTAGTAATAGTTTGTGAATAAGAAAAAAAAAAAATATCCACTTTTTCTCAGTAGATTGCTGGGGATTACTCAGTGAATATTAGGCAATAGACTGGAGAAACTTCTTTACAGTGAGGGTGACAGAGCATTGGACAGGCTGCCCAGAGAGGCTGTGGAGTCTCCTTCTCTGGACACATTCAAAACCTGCCTGGATGCTTTCCTGTGTGGACTACTGATCTTGTTTTGGCAGGGAGGTTGGACCTGATGATCTCTGGAGGTCCCTTCCAACCTCTAATATACTGTGATACTGTGAAGACAGGAATGCACTTTTACACCTCAGGGTGCTGAGGAACACCCTGAGGTGGGCAAGAGCATTCCTTTCTTCATGACCATGCTGGCTTTAGCAGACAGGCGAAGCTTTGTCTTTTGTGATGCAAAGATGCATGTGACATGGGAAGATCTAAGTGCCAGCAAATGTGGAATTTTATCTCATGTCAGTATTTTCACATTAATTTTATGTTGGGCCAATATAGAGAGAGTGTCTACTGTTGGTCTTGATGTGGGTAGGTATCTCATGGCTGGCTACTGAATTAAGTATATTCCCTTTAGGCAAGCCTGAAAATCAAACATAATGAATTCTCACAAAAAGAGATGTAAGCAGTATGAAAACATTACAATAAAGATAAACATCCTGAAGGTTAAGTTCTTTCCAGGAATTTGTTCCAGGTGTGCCAAAGGTACCTTCTCACAGACAATCTGTAAAAATGTGCAGGCTTTACCATGGGGCTTCCTTCCCTGTTTGCTTTTGATTATTGGTCTTAGAACAAGGTGTGCTTAGGTGTTTGGTGTCCTTGCAAAAACTGACCTGATCCAAAGCAGCATTTCACTTCTACAGGTATTGGCAAGCAAAGATATGGACAATTCTGGGGGAATTCATTAAACAGGGACATGTTAGTTTACAGGTTTAATCCATACGATATTTGTTGGCTGCCATACAGACAATGACAGGCAGCCAACACACTATTCAGTGGACTTTTCCATCCATCTGTTTATCCATCTGTTACTTGCAAAATAGATTGCTTTTTAATTAAAAAAAAAAAAGTATTGTTCTAGCAGGCCAGTGAGGTAAAGATATATTGATGTACATAACTCATTGTAACAGGACCACCTGAAACAGCCAGCAGTAGTATCTTGATATGAAATAATAGTAGTAACTGCTGTGCCTCTGACCCTCACACCAATACACGTCACTAAAACTCATAGTGGACAAGTGGAATTTCATCATTTGAGGGAGAGAAAAGGAAGAGGGTGGCTTTTTCATCATCTTCTCAAAGGATGTACTTCTCAGCACACCCCGAGTTGGGAAGATGAATGCAGTAAAAAAAAAAAAAAAAAAAAAAGTAACTCTGATTTTAGTCAGGTTGGAGATATTAATTTGTGCACCATGTTGACAGAGTAAAATCACGTCCAAAAGTGAGTCAAGTTACTAATCTTTGGTCAGGTGCTTAAAAACTTCATCCATATTATGGAAGCTGGTTTTATACAGCAGTTTGCTGCAGGCTACAGTTTTAAACATTGCTATTGGATTGATTTAAAATGTGTTATTCCTCAGTAACAAAAAAACCAAACCAAGAAGCACCAGGAATATGCTTTTGAAGGTGAAAATAAACTCTGAAGTCGATAACTTCACAGAGATACTAGCTATACAAACAGCATAGGGGCACAGCACACCACTGATATCACTAGAAGCACATGACTTTAATTTATCTGAAAGCATTCATAGTAGTTTACCAAAGTGCATCAATTTTTAATATTTCCTTAAGGGAGTTTATTCACCATTTTCACATAATTATAAATAATCTAGTTAGGAGACAAAGACACTGTGGAAATTTCCCCCCTACTTTCTCTTCTGGGATATCAGTAAGATTGTGTGTGTGTAGCACAACGGGACGTTCTGTAAAGAGGGAACTTGAAAAGCAGTTTTAAATCTGGAAAACACATCTTATTTTCCACAGCACAGAAGGAATGCTGTGGAAAAAAAATAGAAGGCAAGGAAAGAAAAAAAAAGAGCATTGGAACATCATTTACTAAAGGCCTGTGGTGAACACAGTGTTCATTTTCCTAGAAAATAATCAGCAAGTAGAGAATTTTAAAGTATTGCAGCCCAGGTCTTTCCAAACATGTACTGTGGGCATTCAGAATAAACATTGTGGGATGAATATAATGAAATAAATCTGGAAAGTTTTTTGCAAAATACAAGGAAAGTCTCTCCTGGCACAAGTTTAAACTTCTAAGCAAGTCTAAGTAATGTGGGGGAATAATTTGTATGCTACATGGCTGAGAAAGAAAACTCCAACAACATGTATGCAGAAGGAACGTAAAATAAAGTCACATGGCAGCATACAGGAATTTTCTGTGCTAGTTCCTCATGCTGATATGATTGATGTGCAACATGTGCAAGATAACAACCTACCCAAAACAGGCAAGCTCTGGCTCATTTGGGCAATAAGGCCAAAAAGGTTTAAAAAAAAACCCCTCATACTTATTCTGAGCCCAAAGTAGCTAAAGAGTAATTCATATGGCCACGCTTTCTAAATTATTATTCTGACTACTTCCTCAATAACAAGTTGTCAAAATTCCACTCTTCTGAGAACTTCTTGATCCTCAGAAGTTACCAAGAAAGTTGTAAGCAGAGAAGCATAAGGCACTGGACAGCCCTCAAGTGTTCTATGAAATGTGAAAGAAATTATTTCTATTGCTGCAGAGCAGAGGAGTGAACCCCAGCAGTGTTTGCTCTCATTAAGATCTCCTTCAGAAATATGGAAGGAATTCACTCACACCCTTCTTTGCTTGCAGTTGCATTTTGACTTTAAAGAGGAACTTAGTGCCATGGTTTAGTTGATTAGATGGTGTTGGGTGATAGGTTGGACTTGATGATCTCAAAGGTCTTTTCCAATCTGGTTAATTCTGTGATTCAGTGAATAATCAGGTGAGCATACTACTTCCTGCACAGGCTGCTTCAAGGCTTAGTAAATATTCTTTGGTGAGTCTTCTTTAGGCCAGGTTACTTCATGAATATTCATTGACTTTAGGGTATGTTAAATAATTGTACTTCCTTGGATGTCATCTGCAGTAATTTTAGGGATAGCTAAAAATGAGTGGAATCAAGCGTTAGACATTCACTTGGGATGTAAATAATAAAATATATAATTCAGAGTTCTAAAGAAATATTGCTGCCTCTAGAAAAAAACAACCCTCTTATCCTGATAAAAAGCTCACATCCTCTCACTGTCCTCATCATGCTCTGGACTAGGAAGGATGGCAAACTAGAGAATGGGTATTTTCATCTGCTGCCTAGGAAAGATTATGGAGGACTCATCAAAGCCAAGACTAGGGGATTCACTCTTCCAGGTGTCCTGCAGGATCTGCTTCTTTGCCTGGGTTGTTTGCTTAGTTACAAGTGTCATGACTGCTCATCTTTTTCTCCTGGTTGGTATTTTCCATCTGTACCTGTTGATTTTATTGGTGTATATGTATTGCAATGATTTTAAGTAACACTTCCTAAAACGGAATAGTCCTAAAAATGTCTGTAATTACTCTCTGTGCATGGAGTAAGAGAGGTCACATAACATTGTACAGCAGCTGGGGCACTGCTCCATAGAGGGATTTACTTCCATCATGCTGCTCAAAACTGACACCCACCTCCACTTTTAGGACCCTACCACATCAGATCCATAAAGTTCCATGGGCAGAAATTTGTGTAAATTAAGAGAAATGCCTCACAGTCAGTAAGGTACATAACCCTGGAATCGTACTGCTGACTTCCACTGAAAAAGTATGAAATAACATGTAATGAGATCCAAAAGCAAATGTCAGAGAAGTTCAAGCTTGAAAGCTTTTAGAAGTCCAGGAACCAATCTTTCAGCTTGTCTTCTGGTTACTTTTCATCAGCCAGCACCTGGATCTCCCTTAGCCCTAAACCTCTATGATATTAATAGTTGGCCTTTGCTCTCTAGTTGTTCATTTATTCCACTTGCTGTCTAAGAAAAATGCATACAACCCTTTATCTTATGTGCTTGTCTTAAGGGAATTCCAGAAGGGTGTTGGCAAAATTCAAGAAACGCACAAGAATTGGGTTAGGAAACCAATTATGCTGTCACTGAGAGGTGAGGAGTTTTTCAGTTGCCAAATGTGAATTATTGTTTAGGATTTCAACATGACTGTTTCTGCTTCCCTTCGGTGATGGTGGTTTTGAGTCAAACTGGGAAAGGAGAGATACAAAGCTAGCTCCTTACTGCACAGACCTGCTTTATGTTAGAGATACATTTACAAAGCCATTTGTCTCCTGGAAGTGAGATACCAGAGAAATCGTCACATGTAGAATACCACTGTGTGAAATCTTGTGAGACAGATCTGATCTGCAAGGTAACAAGAATGCTAATTAATCACACAAATCAGTTCAGTCACTGCATGCATCTCTGATTTCTCATGCGTTCCAGGATGGTGGAACAGCAGTAAAAGTAGGTCTACAGCCTGCTCTGGGACTAGGTACTTTTTTTTTGTCCCTTTCAGAAAAGAAATTACCTTGGCTTTTGCTGCTATCATGAGATTTGGCAATCTCATGTCTAATTTTATTAATTTAAAAACATTGGTAAACTGGAATTATGCTTCATATGAATGTGGTACTTGAAATTGGTTTTTTTATTTGGTTCTGGTCATACTGCTGATAGATGAATTAAGAGGGAAGAAGAAAAACCAATTATATTCGTGTTTTGCCAGCGTCTCATTGGGTGGTTATGTGTAGAGAGGAAAGAAAGGTAGTATGAAACAGAGATTTCAACTTTATTGTGGCAGAACTGCATCCACTTGAAGTCATGATGATTCATTTTTTGTAGAAGATCTATTTTTAGTTGGCCTGAATTATATGGAGATTAAAGAGAATCATTAGCATAAAATTCCCCTTGAAGCTTCTGCAGTTGGTATAGCACAAAAGACTTTGATAAGATTTCTTCAGCCTAGATAACTTTGGAGGAATCCCTAAGTGTGCACAAAAGGCGAATTGGTAACCATACAAAAGCTTTTGTGGGTCAGTGATCTATTCCTCTGAGCACAATGCAGCTTTTCATACAGCCTGCACTCCAAAATAAGGCCTGTTAGAAATAGCAGCATCAGAAGAAAGAAATTGAGAGGTACAGAGGGAGAGGGGGGTGCATTTATAGCTGTGGAGGGAACACATCTTAAGGAAAAGCACTGAGGTTGGGTTTTGCTGTTTGCTCTGCTCTCTCAGCACAGAATGAATGCTTATTTCACCCCATTCCATCTATCCAGGCTGTTGTTTCTTGTGTAAAAATGCATGCAGCTAGTGGGATTGCTTCTTGAGCGTATAGATTGGAAAGGAAGGTGACCAGCTGCATTCAGTTGCAGACACTATGAGCATTTCTCTTTGTTAATTAACATGTCATATAGCAACAAGGCTCTGAAGACATTTGCTAAGTTGCAACAAGCATGAAATGCAGTGATCATGGCACGATACGTAATTGTTACAAAGTTCTTTAAGAAGTACAATTTGCTCATGAAATGGCATTCCTGGAAGGGTCAGTGTTTGCCGTCAGAGGCAAAAATGTCTTTGGTGGGGAAATCCAAATGGTGCTAAAGTTGAGTTTTGGAAGAAAAAAAGCTTAACTTCAAACTTTAGAACTCAGGAATAAAAACATAAATAGGTGAACTCCATAATTTGCTGGAACATAAACCTGCAAAAGTGTATTGTATGTGCTCCCTTAATACAGGGAAATCTAATGTCTCGGTATATATTATCATATCTCAGCTTGGCCTGATGGCATATAGGTTGTTAAATGAAAGTTATATCATGGTAACAATAGTTGCTCCACAAAAATCCTCTCTAGAATGCCCTTATCATATTGTCCTGAAAAGATACCTGCTTCCTTCTTGAGTTCTTGAATAAAATACATTTGCTATTAAAGGGCAGGAATAAAAATAAAAGTGGCATCAAACACCAATCAGGAGGACTATGAATTCATAAGTCTGAGTTTTCATTACAAAAGAGCTAAGTTTCACTGGAAAATTATGTATGTGGAAAAAAATACTTAGGCAAAGAATAAATCCTTTGCAGTAATTCTCCCTTTTACTGGAGAGACTGTTAATATGTCTTTTCCCACTGTGCACAAGCAGCAAACAAAAATAAGGGTCACAGCTTTAAGAAGAGTTTGTAGTATTTGTTAGACTGAGCAAAATGTCACAATATGTAGTTTTCCAGAAGAAGCAAACAGCCTGTTAAATCCTGGATGAATAAAGCATGTTTTCAAACTGCTACAGATTTTTGTCTTTTTGGAACCATTACAGCAGTGCTTGGACTTGTGGCTCTGATTAGGTGAAGATAATCAGACTGTAAGTTTTAGTGGGACTAAAATTTGCCCCATGGTGCTAAACCAAGTTTGGTTTGAAAACTGCTTTATGCAAAGAAAGAGACCCACCAGCTGCAAAACAGGTGGTAACCCACCAGGGGCAGGTATGTATGAAATCATGGCTCTATTTGGATTGCAGTGAAAGAAAAAAAAAAAGAAAGGATAAAAGGCAGAACAGCTGACTCAGAGGAGCAGCCTCCTGACATTTTATTAGGGCTTTAATAAATTACATTCTGTTTAGACTATAGGCATAGTGGAGATCCCAAATGTTGAACATACAATATCGGCCTCACAGCCATGTATATGCCAGCTCAATGTGTTAAACAATTCTTACTATAGTTAAGACACAGTTTTGCATGATGTATTTATATAATTTATGTATATACAGCTTTTATTGCTTCAGTAAGAGGAACTAATATTGTTACTGTACTGCAGGATCTGGTAGACTTGCCTTTCAGTCCCCAGTTGCTCCATTGTGAAACCCAATGTCATTGGTCTCTTTGGAGAACTCGAGACTGAAGAACGAGCTGGAACAACCTGCCCTCCTGTATCATCTCAGAGAATAATAGAAGGCTGCCAGCAACAAAACTGAAGTTATTTCAGGTATTTTATGAGTTCTAGACTGAAAAGTAAGTTTAATAGAAGGCAGTATTTTTCCTGTATGTTTGTTTACTGCCATGTTAATGAAAGGAGAGAGCATTGCATGTGGCCTTTTTACAAGAGCTTTTATCTGGACCTCAAATATTTAGTGTATAGCTAGCATTGCACAAAGTAGGGTTTTATGATTTATAGGCAGTGCCAAGATATAAATCCTGTCCAACAGTAATAGGGAATATTTCCCAGCACTGAAACTTGATTGCCTGTTCTGTTTCCTGTTAGAATACTCTTTGCCTCTTTTGTTTGGCCTGGCCAGACATTTTTTTTCCTGATAATTTCTTGGACATGAGGTAGCTGGCATGGGCCAGGGATCATTCCCAACCAACAGCTGGAAACAATCCAAGTTTTAGAAAAAAATAATTTAATCTTATAAAAGCAGAAAGATTTTTTTCAGGGATCATGGAGACAGAGAACAAGCCCTGATAATACTTAGATTAGTTATTGAAATCTCTTGGGTAAGTCTCCCTTTTAAGTGCTCTCAGCACTTCTGGGATTGGACAGTTTTGCCAAATAGGAAATACAAGTGCTTTGTTTTGACTTGAAACACTTTCCATAACTATGTTTTTTTTAAAATGGAAGTAACATCTGTGTTTAAAATCTATCTTGTGGCAGATAATGTAAAAATGACCTTGGCCCTGAATGTGAAAGGGGCTGGGAAGCTGGCTGAATGCTATGCTAATAACACAGCTCATGTTCTGTGTGAAGAGGGAAATAAACAACTCTTCAATGAGCAGTTTTGAGGCTAGAGTTATTTGAATACGTTTTCTGAATGACACAAGGCTGAACTCATGAAAGTCAGATCCAATCCAGCTGAGGAGAAGAAGCAAAAGTCCAGCTGAGAATCCTGCTATTCACTGATAATAAAGATGCTGAAAAGATATGAACCTTCTGAAGTCCAGGTACCCCAGGGAAGGCAAAAACAATTGAAAATGAGGCAACAGAGAAAAGAAATGTTTCCACCTGTTAAAGCCTGTTGTTGATAACAGAAGTTTGCTAGTAAAATTTTTTTGTACATTTGTATTTCATTGTTTTCATCATATATTTGACCTGGGGAGCTACTTCTTGCATCTCACTGTCACAGTGATTCATTTTGTTATATCTTACTGTTTTATTAAAAATTAACAGCTACCAGCTGGGAACAAAGCCACAAAGTTGTGAAGAACCTGTTGATGCCAAGGGAAATCCAAGGACAAGATGTTGCTCACTTCAGTAGACATTGAATCTTAAGATGGTAAGGGGCACACTGACTGTTCTTGGTGCTTCAGCTGTGAATTACTAAAACTATATTCTACTTCTGCTTTGGAATCTGTATTTATCACTTCAGATCTCTCCTATTTGCATGTGGCTAAGCTTGTTTAAAACTTGGGGAGAATAATTATGGTAAGTTCAAACTATGGGAACAGGGGTTATATTAATTTGTCAGTTGATTCACTGGAGCTTTACAGCAACATGTAATTCTGCAAACAAAATTTAGTTCTAAGGTATAAGAGGGTCTTTTAATAATCCTCTATAAGGATATAGTTGCCATTCATTTTTCATGACAAATTCCCTGTTCAAAAAAAACTTTGCAAAACCCACTGCTTTATCTTCACAAATGCTTGATCCAGCACTTGTCCAAATGCAATGAATAACACAGTTTCATAGGCAGTTAGGTGCAAGCCCCATAGAACTAGTACATTCTATGTGCAGGGAAAAAAAGGCTGTGCAGGATGTTTTATCTAGAGCCTTATATTTAAAAAGAAAAGAAATTTTTGTTACTTCCTGGTGTTCTAGCTGAAAACAAGCAGCAATAAATCTTCTTTGATGTACAGTTGTAACAACTCTCCATCCCTTCTGTGTCCTGTGCACAGCACCACACCAGCATTACAGCCTGAGAAGTGTCCTCAACTCTGGTACTTCAGGAGCAAGATTAATGGAGCTAGCTGAAAGAAAGGCTATGAGCAGGAATGCACTGCTCTAATCTTAGAGTGTATTCAGGGCAGGATTTGGAGAATGGACATTTGCTTTCAATTTATCCTTCCTTCTTCAGAAGGGAGCACACAGCAATCTCCTTCTACACAGCCTTCTTAGAGATCACCATGACCACCTCATGGCTCTAGTGAGTGAGACAAAGGGCAGATTATGATGATTAAGGCACTGCATGTATGTGTAGCAAAACACTAGAGACTGAAGAGGATTTTCTTTCACAGCAGGATTTTTTAGTAGCTGATGTTGCTTATGAGTATCATAGAATTTGCAATTAATTATGCTTCATAAAGAATGGCTTCAGACTGCCTAACAGATTCCTTGGTAATTTGCCAAGAAAATTACTGAAGGTTTTGGGTTTTGGTGCATTTCCAGGTATCAGCTCTTGGGAATGGATGGTTGTGTTTTCATTCATTTATAGATAGCTTGTGGTACTGTGACAATATTGTGAGCTCTGTACTTTTGTCTATGTAAATGTTAGGAATGGAAATATAATTTGATGGAGTTGACTCATGTTTTTCTCATTTGATACAGCTCTACCTTTTTTTTTCCTAAAACAGCAAATTAGTATTTGCGATGCACTTACTGCCTGCAAAACTTTTGTTTTGAGGGCAAAGACGAGTGACAAGCTCAAAAAGTTCCACTGAAATGGTGTTTGTGTGTTATTTTTAGAAAAGCTGTGGAAGTAAAGGAAATTTATAGGCCCTATTGCTGCTTATAAAAGATTTGTGGTACGTATCTCCATCAAATCCTAAACCCTTCAAATTCTGTTTTATGAGAGTAATAAATAAATCGTGTGATGAGTAACAGAATGTTGCTTCCTGGTTGCACAGAAGTGTAGCTTATTGAAAGGCTCTCCAGTGGTGGCCAGAACTTCGTGTTCACTGTAGTATGTTATTTGGGTACTTGCTGCAGTCCTTTCTTCAATGAATTCTTAGTGTGCAAACTATGAAAGGCCACTGTCTGTTACCTGTGCATATAGCAAGTGGTGCTATGGTTACAATTTCTACTTTGGTTATACAGCTTGAAGACTATTAGGGGTAGAAATAGTACCATCAGGTAACTAATACATTCATTTAGAACTGCGTAATTAATTGCACCTTAACTCTGTTTGATTATTGGACACCATTGTGTATCTGAAAGCTATTAAATTCTTTATAGGACAATGTATACAAGTTACCCTCTGAATGTTTTCTGAGGACAGACCTGTGAAGTTTTTCTGCCTACTCAGATTCTGGCTTTACAAATTTCTATTTTTCAAGCCAGGAAATGCACTCACAGTTTGTATATAATAAACTTTTGCAGATGTAAATGCTACATTTTTAATGGGCTGAAATGTATATCCACACACTTTTGGTGTACCTCTTTTTCAGTTCAGGGTTAAGCAAAAAAAAAAAAAAAAAAAAAAAAAAAAAGCTGTCTTTACCAGGTTTATATTCCACTTTAGTACTTTCTTTCTCACAACAAATCTCATCCTACGCCAGTGTAGTTCTATGCACACCTGTTACTGCTAGGCCTTTTGCAGTCTAGCAATTGCAGCCAAGAATACAGATCAAGATGAAATTCCATCTACTGTATTTTAAATGAGTATGTAGTAGAATCACAATGTGTCTAAAGTCCAAGATCTCAGATGAATCATTTGAGAAGGCAGTGAGGATAGACCACTGAAGCATGATGATATAAAAAAACTTAATAAGCAACCATCAACAATGAAAATGCAAAAAAAACCCCAAATCTTTGAGCAATAGAGAAACAGTTAATGCAGAAGCTGAGGAAGAGTAAAGGCTGGGATTTTCCTTCTCATTTGTTTTCTTATTTCCTTTCTTATAGTTGCAGTGCAAAGAGATAGGGATTATAGGCAGAGAAAAGAGGAAAAGTGAAACAGGTATTTCCTCCCAAAAGGGAGACAACCATAGTCAACCAACCAGCAACAGCCTCTTCATTTTGCCACCTACCTAATCATCACGAGCTGAGAGTACTGGCTTCAAAATGGGACTTAGTGGTGAAGAGGGACTTGAAAGAGACCTAGGAGGAGGTAGATGAGGATGAAAGTACACAGGTACTTGAGGGAAAGCAAATAAGCAGTTACCAGAAGATGGTATCACAGGGAAAATAGAGGTGAACGGCCTTGGGAATGCAGGGGAAAAAGGGTTAGTGACAAAGCTGTTGATTCCTGTAGCTTTGGGAAAAAATGTTATGGGCTGGATTGTGAAATACAGCTCTACCTTCCCTTGTCTGACTGAAACTACAAACATAACTAAATGGTGTGTGTAATTGACTAATTAATGCATGTCCTCTTCTCATCTAAGAATATTTTTTGGAATGTAGTGCAAATGCGGGAATTAGATTTATTTCAATGGTCAGGGATAAAGCTTTTTCAGAGATGTAACTGTGGTCCAAATTACTTAGTTCTGGTTATTCACCACACCTGTCATTTTTCTCTCCATCAGTTGAGAGATTTTAAAAAATACTACCACCATTTCATATTTTTTCTGCCCTGAGTTTCACTGGATGCTGAAATAGCCAATCTTCTGTTCAGCTATTCCTTTTTATTTTCTTTCCTTCACTAGCATTATCATATCTATTATGTTAGCATGTAGGCATATTTATTTATAGAAGTGGAGTACTGGCAGCAAAGGCTCTGAGAGTCCTCCAAATAGATGTTTGCACACTGTAGAGTAGTAAGTAGCAGTAAGATGGTCACAGACAGGAAGAGCCAAACATGTAATGTGCTTAATTTAAGACCAAGCATGGACCCCATTTTCATTTGTCATTCTAGGTCCTCATTTTCATGCTGCATTCAATGACTGTAGAGATTCTCCACCACTAGATTTTTAATTAAGGGCCACTAGATTTTTAATTAAGGGCCCAGACTTTGGAACACTATGATATATATAGGAGAGAGGAATACCTGAAATGAAGGCCTTGTTTAAGCTGATTTTTTTTTTTTGCTGATCTGATAGGAAGCCTTTTCCCCCACACACTAAATGGAAAGTTACAGGTCAATTACAGCAGCAGCTAAACTTTAGAGACTGAAGCGTGCCTAGCACAGAAAGAACCTTGCAATGTCTTAGTAGTATTTTGTACATCCCAGTGAGCATGTGCAGGAGGAAAATGAGGAAAGTAGGAGGCAGCTCTCAGATCCCACTCCCTCAAAGCAAGCATCATGAATTCAAAGCATACCGACTCCTCAAAAGAGATAAAAATGTTCACCCTAGATTTGCCTTTCTTTGTGACCTGATTCCTGGAAATTGGAGTTGCTTTTGCTCTCCATTTGTTTGTCTGAAGTAGCGCATGCTGAAGAACTTAAAAGATGTATTTGGAAGACTGATTACAGTGAAAAAAATTAATACCAGCTGCAGTATTAAACAGCTTAGTTCAAGTGGGTTTTATGGTGTTGGCATGCATCGTTGTAAAAATCTGTTTTCACGTCCAGATTTCTAATGCTCAAATTACCAGAGCTACAGAAAATGTATGTCTCAGTTCCAAAGTTGAGTGTCTATTCTGGATTGAATGCTGCATTTTACTTTTTTTTCAAAGAAAAATTTGCTGGGTAGTGTGTTACCCTGATGGCCCTTAAATGTCTAGGATGCTCTAAAGTGAAGTGCTGAGCTAAAACCCATTAAAACGTTCTTTTAATTCATGTTGACATTAGTTTTTAACCCTGTAAATAGCTCCATGCAGTCACAGCATCAATTCCAGAGCTTAAATGCTCTGACAATGGCTTTAAGAAAGATGGTCAGATTAATTTCTTATCAGACTGAGTTGATTCAGCGTAAGGAATGGGAACTATCTGATGTATTTTACAGATCAAAGCTAATTCTACATCGACACACACGCGCTTGAGTAGGCGCATCTGTGTGACAGCTAAATTATAGGAGTGCTTTACACACACATTATCTTGTCACAACATAAGAACATCCTACTGTGCTAAAATACCTCTTCCAGAGGAAACATGTAATTTTCCCATATTGCCGGGGAGGATGCTAAACAGCCTCTTTCTTTTTACAGTGGTTTTGTTTTAGAGGTGAGTTGCTTATTTAAAAAGAATTATTTTAAGGATTTTTATGCTTGTATGTATTAGGAAAAGTGAATGCTTCTGGATTGTGCCACCAGAATGAAGATTGTGTTTGTATGTTTGGGAAAACTTTGGCAACAGCTTTGTTGCACAAATTTCACATTCCCTAACAGCTGATACTGTCCAGTTTAAGACTAGGGTTAGGTCAACTCAGGCTTTTGAAAACTTAATCTTTATTAAACTAAGGTGCTCTAGCTGATCTTAACTTCTCTCAGCTTTCCATGAAACAGTTCAGTATATAGGGCCTGGACTTGTAACAAGGTGTTTTTAGCAACTGAACTGAGACTGGGGCTGTCTGTGTCAGGGCTTATTTGATTTTCAGTCCATTTCAAAGGAAAAGGAGAATTGCAAAAGTATAATAATTTACTTCAAAAGCTCTTGAAACAGTTTCCCTGTAGTATAAATTTGTGGTTCTTATTTCAGGATTCTGCTTCTGAAGACAAAAAAAAAAAAAAAAAAAAAAAGGTTAAAATACTTATTTTCAACAGCTACATGCTCCTACAGGTAAACGTACTCATCATCAGTAACAACATCTTTTAAAGCCTGACATTTTCCTTATTTTAATGCACATATTCTTTTTAAACAACATCTTTTTATTCTTCTCCTTCTGATTGGAAGTCTTTGGCTCATTTATCACCACCTGAAAAGTGCTGTTCACTGCTTATTGGCAGTCTTTTGCCATATGTACCATGTGCTCACTGCTGGGCTGAGGGGCCATCCCCCTCCCTGTGCAGGTGGCCCCCTCCCAGTGCCATACCGACTCCCACTGGTGTCTGTCAAGGTCTTGCCCTCTCCATACCGACAAATTGCTACTCAGACCAAGTTGTAAATAGCCAGGAGGGCTCTGCAGAGGGACCTTGACAGGCTGGTCAGAGGGGCAGAGTCCAATGGCATGAGATTCAACACATCCAAGTGCCTGGTTCTATACATTGGCCACAATAATCCCATGCAGCGCTACAGGCTGGGGACAGAGTGGCTGGAGGGCAGCCAGGCAGAAAGGGACCTGGGGGTACTGGTCGACAGTAGGCTGAACATGAGCCAGCAGTGTGCCCAGGTGGCCAAGAAGGCCAATGGCATCCTGGTCTGTATCAGGAATAGTGTGCCCACCTGGAGCAGGGAAGTCATTCTGCCCTGTGCTCAGCACTGGTTAGACCACACCTTGAGTACTGTGTCCAGTTCTGGGCTCCTCAGTTTGAGAAAGATGTTGAGGTGCTGGAACGTGTCCAGAGAAGGGCAACAAAGCTGGGGAGGGGTCTGGAGCACAGCCCTATGAGGAAAGGCTGAGGGAGCTGGGGGTGTTTAGCCTGGAGAAGAGGAGGCTCAGGGGAGACCTCATTGCTGTGTACAACTACCTGAAGGGAGGTTGTAGCCAGGAGGGGGTTGGTCTCTTCTCCCAGGCAACCAGTGACAGGACGAGGGGACACAGTCTCAAGCTGCACTAGGGGAGGTTTAGGCTGGATGTTAGGAAGAAATTCTTCACAGAAAGAGTGGTTAGCCACTGGAATGGGCTGCCCAGGGAGGTGGTGGAGTCACCGTCCCTGGAGGTGTTTAAAATAAGACTGGATGAGGCACTTAGTGCCATGGTTTAGTTGATTAGATGGTGTTGGGTGATAGGTTGGACTAGATAGAATCATAGAATCAAGAAGGTTGGAAGGGACCTCAAGGATCATTGAGTCCAACCTGTCACCCTACACCTCATGACTATCTAAACCATGGCACCAAGTGCCACGTCCAATCCCCCCTTGAACACCTCCAGGGATGGTGACTCCACCACCTCCCTGGGCAGCCCATTCCAATGGCCAACCACTCTCTCTGTGAAGAACTTTCTCCTCACCTCCAGCCTAAACCTCCCCTGGCGCAGCTTGAGACTGTGTCCTCTTGTTCTGGTGCTGGTTGCCTGGGAGAAGAGACCAACCCCCTCCTGGCTACAGCCTCCCTTCAGGTAGTTGTAGACAGCAATGAGGTCTCCCCTGAGCCTCCTCTTCTCCAGGCTAAACAGTCCCAGCTCCCTCAGCCTCTCCTCATAGGGCTTGTGCTCAAGGCCTCTCACCAGCCTCGTTGCCCTTCTCTGGCCATGCTCCAGCAATTCAACATCTTTCCTAAACTGAGGGGCCCAGAACTGGACACAGTACTCAAGGTGTGGCCTAACCAGTGCTGTGTACAGGGGTACAATGACCTCCCTGCTCCTGCTGGCCACACTATGCCTGATGTAGGCCAGGATGCCATTGGCTCTCTTGGCCACCTGGGCACACTGCTGGCTCATGTTCAGGCACCTGTCAATCAGTACCCCCAGGTCCCTTTCCACCTGGCTTCTCTCCAGCCACTCTGACCCCTGCCTGTAGCTCTGCATGGGGTTGTTGTGGCCAAAGTGCAGCACCCGGCACTTGGATTTGTTGAATGCCATCATGTTGGACTCTGCCCATCTGTCCAGCCTGTCAAGGTCCCTCTGCAGAGCCCTTCTACCTTCTAACAGATCAACACCTGCTTCCAGCTTGGTGTCATCTGCAAATTTACTGATGATGGACTCAATCCCCTCATCCAGATCATCAATAAAGATATTGAACAGGATGGGGCCCAGCACTGATCCCTGGGGGACACCACTAGTGACAGGCTGCCAGCTGGATGTGGCACCATTCACCACCAATGATCTTGAAGGTCTTCTCCAACTTGGTTAATTCTGTGATTTATCATTGGTTGATTATTTTAGTTTCATTTTATTTGCTTGCTTATGGCTGTTTTCTGAAATTCTGTGCCTGGGGGGCACAGGGAGCACTGGTGCAGCAGGACCGATGCTGGAGCCAGGTCCAGCACTGAGGGGAGCTGGCTTGGTGCCATCTGGCATCGCCTCAGTGCCTGGTGCTGGCTGCACACAGCCAAGGTCAGTGGCGCTGCTGCTGAGGAGGATTTGTCCTGAGGATCCATTCCTACACTTTGACAATTACCTCATAAGAACAATTCAAGGTACTGTTTTTTAAATTATTTTATTATAATTGTTGTTTTTTTGTTTGTTTTTCCTTTGGAAACTCTTGTTGCTGTGTGGATCAGCAATTGTGCACCACCACAGGCGTGTTTAGCTTAAATTAATTTCTCTAGATATTTCATAGTTTATCACCCACCTTTCTCTTTATTGACTATTAACATCAACATTTGCTATGCCTGTCTCACCTGTGGTACTGATTCAGAAGCCTTCCTCTGGGTTTATTTTAGTTTGTAGCACTGCTGCTCTTTCTGGAAGATCTGTTTAGCCTGGAGGGAAGAAGGCTCCGGTAAGACCTTATAGTGGTCTTCCAGTACCTGAGTGGGGCCTACAAGACATCTGTGAAGGGACTTTTTCCAGGGGCTTGCAGCAATAGGAGAGAGGCAATGGCTTTAAGCTTGAGAAGGAGAGATTTGGACTGGATATTAGGAAGAAATTCTTTACAATAGGAGCAGTGAGACACTGGAACAGGTTGCCCAGGGAGGTCATGAATGCTCCCTTCCTAAAGGTGTTCAAGGCTAGATTGGATGAGGCTTTGGGCAACCTGTGCTAGTTGAAGCTGTCCCTGCCCATGGCAGGGTGGTTGGAACTAGAGGATCTTTAAGATCCCTTCTAATTTAAACCATTCTATGAATCTATGAATCTTCCTTGTGCTTAAAGCATCATCAGTGCTGCCCAGGGTTTGCCCTGGCTTGTGTGTATACGTCTTCACAGACCAAAAGAGAAGCATGAGTTTCAGAAGTAGCTGGAGTATTCCAGTTTTCACATGTTTCAGGGTGGCCTGTGAGAGGCAGGTGGGCATCATGTGCCAGGGTGATGTGCACTGAGAGGTTGCTTCACTGAAAATGCTTTTGACTTCCACCATTATAAAATGGATTTAGAGGGAGCTTAATTTTTAGTACAGACTAAACTGACATCATATAAAAGTGTATGTCAAGTTTCTTTCTATTCTTTCTGTTTTCATGTATCATGCTTATTATTATGTGAGTAATGAACATGAGAGTAGTATCTTTTATTTCTCAGTTTACCAAAGCACTATTTTGCACAATCTAATGGCAATTTTTCAGTTAGAGGGCTTAACTTATCTATGCCATTCTCTCTATCTCAACACCGCTAACATTTTCTGTGCCTCTTCACCTGCCATTAAGCTCACAGATCCTAAGTGTCTCACATGAAGTTTGGTTGCTATGGAAAGATTTGCGAGTGAATATATTCTGTGTAAGAAAATCTTGAACATTGGTCTGGTACTGTTCCAATAATGTGGAGAAAAACATGTGAAGGAATGGATGTACAAATGATTGGGTATTTTGTAATTCAAGTTCAGATATATTCAAGATGCTTGTATTGTAACATTACATTGTGTCATTGTGTGCATACTCCAAAATATTGGTTATCCAGTCTGAAACAGCAAAGCATGTTACTGTACTTTTGTTAATAATTTTGAACTATTAATTAAGTAGATCTAGGGTAGTGCATTCTGAATAACTGAAGTTCCCTTTTTTGGGGGAAAAAAAAGAAAAAATGTCCATCCTAAGCTTGTATATATATATATAATGCAAAAAAATTACACGTTTTTTTCCAACAGAATATCTTTTGGGGTTTGTGTGTATTAATCGTTTGCATTTCATTGTGCTATAATGAAATACATTTTCTTTTTCATAAGGCTGAACGCACTGGTACTATTTAAGGAAGCTGTGATGTAATAGAATAGTACATGAATGTGCTGATTTATGAGTGTAAAAAATGTGACACAATTCTGAATTTTTTTCTGACTTGGTATTTTCACCATTTTCTCATGAGAAAGGTAATTAACTTGTTATTATGTATCAAATTTGTATGGAACAAGAAAAAATAGTTTGCCTTATCTATCACACTAGTCTCATAAGATAATTGGTCATCATAAAGATTGATATTTGGCAAATATTTTCCTCAAAACCTCTGTAAAATTTTCCTTTTTTTTTTTCTTAAGTAGACTCATCAATATTTAGCTGAACTCATTGAATAGTGCTGTGCTTTTATCCATATTGGTGCTTTCTCTCTCTATAAGTTTATAGTTTACCACATGTCATGTGCTTAGTGATTATGACAAATGACTGTACAAGGACAGCCACCCTGAAGCAGCCAGCTTTACTGTTTGTGCATGAAGCTAGTGGGTTGGGATTTTGTTTGTTTCTTATTTCCTTGCTTACCTCCTCAATATATTTGTGTGTGTGTGTGTGCATCAGCTTTTCTAGGATTGTCATGTAAGATCACAGCATCGCTGTGTCTTTCAGAGTGGACAAGTTGACTTTTATGGGGCTTTAGCCTTCAAGTCTAATGAAAACTCTGCCTTTCTCTCTGGAAATTTAGAGCTGGAAGAGGTGAATATTGAGATTAAGGGAGTAAGAGTGTGTTTGTGGTAGAGTACTGTGAGTAGCTTTGTTCCAGTACTGGTGTATAACCTTAAATGAACACAGAAAAAAATTTTGGTGCCCTTGGCTGTAATGTGACTATTGGATCAAGATTAGAGAATGTTCACATGTTGCTGATCTTGTAAATTTGGTATTGCTGTTTAAGTAACTCTTCAGTTTACTCCCACTCAAACCTCTAATTAAAGGTCTCTACAAAGCATTTGATGGTCAAATTGGGAAATCATGAATTTTCTCACCTGTTTGTATCATTGTAAAAGGAAAAAAAAACCCAAACAAACATTTTGATTGTGAAGTTCTTAATTTTAAGCATTTTTAGTTTGATTCTTGTGCATATAAAGCAATTCCAATGTACCATTGCCAGTCCTCTACTTTGTCCATTGTTAAAACTATATTCTGTCATGGTTAATTTTGGCTATGAGCTTCAAGAAGTAACAACCATGCGTCAATAATTAAAGGCACCATCACAGCTGAAGCTTCAGTTAGTTATCTTTATTTCTATCTTGGCATCCCACGAGACAAGAAAAACAGTGACAACAGTAAGAAGATTATTTTTAGAGATGTCTCAAGTAGAATTCATGAATGTTAAAATATAGATTGACTTTCTTTACTATTACAAAGTCTATTTTTGTCATTTCAACATTTTCGTTATTAGTCACTCTTATCCTGTGATGTAAGTGCCCCTTGCTGGAATTCTGTGTTAGGAAAGTGCTGAGTCTTGGTTTTGGTGAATTTGGTTAAGGCTCTTCTTCACATGATCAGAGTCAGTGCTGCCTACAATAGAGTACAGAGTGCTACCCAAAGAACTCTGGAGCTTGTACCCAAGTTTAACAGTGATGCATTGAGCAACCTTATAAAGGAGATGATATTCCCTTTCTTCATCTTGCTTTTCCATCTGTGACATGAGAATAATAATTCTGAACTACTGAAGAAAAGCTCATTAAAGCCATATAGGCACTAGTGATTGAGGTTTGAACCTCACTTTGGTGCTGTGTAATGCAATATGCCTGGTGAATGCTGTTGACATACTTTCCTTAAGACTGCTAGTTCAGTCTGAATGCAGGAAGAAGAGGGCTTTGAACAGAAGACAGGTCCTTCTTTGAAGTGAACGTGCCTACACTGTGTGCTGAGACAGGGACATATTGTTCTATTTTACACAAGTTACTCAAGCTCTGCATCTAGGGTTACACAGGAGGGTAAGACAGAACCAAGACCTAACTAAACATTCAAAGGCTTATCAAGAAGATAATCTTCTGTATCTGGCTTTTGTTTTTACTCATTTGGGTGCATTCTGATACCTTGTGAACTATTTGAATTAAAAGAATAAAGAATAAAAAAAAATTACAAAGGTCCTGATGGGCAATACATTTCATAGTTCATAAGGGCAGATATGATTCATTGGCTATGCAACATCTCTTCTGACAGGTATCTGGAAAGCTAAATCTTAAAAGTATGAGGAGGCTAGACCCATCTTAGTGCCATGGTCTAGTTGATTAGATAGGGTCGGGTGATTGGTTGGACTTGATGATCTTGGAGGTTTCTTCCAACCTGGTTGATTCTGTATCTGTATCTCTAGATATAAATTCTACCTTGGTGTATAGCACAAAAATGTTATGATAACTGGTGTCCCAATCTCAAATTCTTTTTTTGTTTTATGTCCATCTCTGAAGGTGGCAGAAGAGACCCAAGAGGAAGAGTCCAACTTTCTCAGCTTCATCAAAGAGATCTGGGCACAGAGGCTTGACATTGCACATGGTACAAACCAGAGAAGGTAAAGGCTTAATGTGTGGGGTTTTTTCTAGCTAATTTGTTCTTTATATTATAAATGTAATTGCCAATTCAGAAGTCAGTACTTTTGCAGTGTTACTGTGGGCCAAACTCTAAGCACTATTTTAGGTTTGGAAAAAGTTTTGTATAACTATGGTGTTACGGAGATAGCAATGGTTAAGGTCATAGGTAAAACATTAAAGAAGTTGTGTAAACATTTTTATTTATTTATTTACTTCTTTTGGGTATGTGAAGGTTTTTGTATCATGTATAGAGTATTTACATCTTTCTAATACCCATGACACCACTTCCTAGTTCTGAGTCAGCAGTTACCTAAATTCAGCAAGATCATGAGCTCATGCTTGATGCTAGATGTGCTGATGATTAGGGAGTCATGAGACTGCCTGAGAAGTTAGATATGAATTGAGAACTCTGAGAGGGCATAAAAAAATGTGGTGGTTGTTTTAAGCAGTTGTGTGCCGGAGAATATAAGGAATGTCACTGGAGCCTCAGGGTGAGTTGAGTTTATTCTTTTCCGGCTGTGTATCTATGGAAAAAATTCTGGTCAGCTAACACAAATGCATACATTAAACAGTCAGGATTTCTGCAAGACCATGTTTTGTAATGAGGATCTAACACATGCACAATTTGCAAAGTTCATGCTCCAAAGTATACTACTGTGGTATTCTTTCTTTCCTTAGAAAAGGCTGCTTCCATTATCAGTTCAACTTGTGGTTTGCTGGTGTCAGTAAATGCTCATTAACAGTGAAACCAAACTTCGCAAACGTTTTCCACATTTGGACTAGGATTAGAGCCTCTAGATAATAAAACCCCAGAGATGGCCCTTTCTAATGCCACTACGCTGGAAAAGTTCGTGTCAGACATTGGGAAACTACTTTACTGACTTAAATATGGAGAAGTAAGATCTGTATTCAAGTGATCTATAACTAACAAAATACTCCTTTTCAAGAGTACTGCTCACCTGTTCGTCGCTTTCCCATGATAAAGTGTCTTCCTCATTGGAAATAGTGTTGGCACAAATCAAATACTCTCGATGTCTTACATTCCTCTTGCTGCGTGCAAACTGAACACAGATGTGAACTGTAGGAAAGTGGCCAGCTTTTCTGTCAATTTGGCAGGCAGTTTATGGAAAGCCTTACAGTAGCTGGCAATTTTGGGGACTGCAAAAAGGTCAGACTTTTATTACATAAATCTGTATAACATTACTCTTAATACAATTTTTCTCTTTTTTTTTTCCTCCTCAACTGTGAAGATTTTTATGCTTTTTTATTCTTTTATTTTTTTTATGTATGTGTAACTTTTAATAGGCTACAAATGCTATTTTACATTGTGATGAAACAAAGGAAAATCTGATTTTGTGCAGTTTACTGAGAAGAGATATGAAGAGAATTGAAGTGTGAATTACCGCACAACATAGAAACGTGCTGAGGAGTTTTTATCACAATAAACCCAAGTAGGATGTATAGATTTGCAGTGTAGTAAAACATTCTGAACAAATAAAATGCATTCAGGAATTATATATCTGCAAGCCTTTAATTTCTTTAATTTAGTAAGATAATAGTATGAATTAGGAGGTGGTACAATTTCCCTCAGGGCATTTATTAGGGATAAAGCAGATTGTGGGTGAACATGCCAAGTGCAACATGTAGCAGGGAGTGGTCCTTTTAAATCAATAAACACCACTTAGTTTAAACCACTAATGATCTACACACATGTTTTAGGAGCTGCAAGTTTGTTGTGTTTTAGTGAGATACTGGAAAAAGTTGTGGCTAAGTCTGTCAACACAGTAGACCACAGACTTGTTACTTTGTTTTTCAGAGTAGAGCCTACACCCATACAGAAGCCTTTAAATAACATTGGAACAGACCTCACAGATTACCTCTTTTAAATTTTTTTCTTTACAAATAATCCCTGTTGAAAACTCTACTAATGATTGAAAGGCACATGAAAAAGAACACTTACAGGCAAATATCTAAACCTAAAGGTTGCACGTTTGCACTTTTGCTCCGGACACATATGCAATTGGTTAGATTGCGTGAGGAAATATTGCCAGTGAAGCATAAGCGATGCTTGAGATACCAGATAAAATATTGAAGTTTTCACCTCAAACCATCCATGAAATGCTTTCTTTCACCAAAAAATATTCCCAAACCCTTTCGCTGAATCAGTTTCTTGATGCTTCACTGTTACACAGTTTATATTGTCCTCAGCTCCAGCATGCTTCAAATGCATGTGTGTGTGTGTGTGTGTGTATGGACAAGACCAAACTATTTCAAAGAGGTAAAAGATAAGAACAGAGCCAAGATGTGTAGGCCTCTAAGTAATGACATGAAAACAGAAAAAAGAAAGAGAAAACTGAGTGCCAGAAAATATCTCTAATATTTTTAACTGTGGATTTCAAGGAAGAACATAGGAACTAGTAAAAGCCTCATAGTTTAAGAAACTTAACTCAACAGGCCTAAAGATTAGAAAATGGTCTTCAGAGAAAAAGTCCAGCTATCGAGGAGGAAATGTTTTGGTAATGTAATTTGCTTCTCAGGTGTTTCCAGCATCTTTACAGCTTTCTGGGGCATCATTCTTTGGGCTGCACTGGAATGGGTCTTCACTGGCTGCAGGCACAACAGCTGCTTTCTGTCTTAAGACTAAGCTCGTTTTCTGTCTTCATGTTGTTCTTTTACTAATTATCTCATTTCTGTGGTATCTCATTTCAAGAGGTTTCTAAGCCTTCAAAGAGCTCTGTTACTACTACTGCAATTTATACATGGTGGAGCTTGATGGAGAATCTGAGATTTGTTCTAGGCACATTAGCATTTGTATATTGTTACGTTTAGGGCTAGGATCACTTTTGCATTCATCATAGTAGAAATCTGCCACCTCATAAATGGTCTCATTGAAACGATGGAGGTACTCATAGAAGAGTAGTAGGCATAAATCTTAAATCTTTTCCTATAAAATCAGTTTAAAAACTGGCATTTTATTTTGGTGAACAAAATCTGGAATAATTTTGGTTTCATTGAAAAAGTATTTAACTAAGATTGATTTTAATTCAAACTTACATCTGTACTTATATTGCTTATTAAAATATATCTGACGACCTTTCTCATGTCTCTACCAAACGGATTTAAAGCAAATTATGCTGTGTGCCTCCACACATTGTGGTTGCACATAAAAGAACAATGTGAGCTCCCTCTTGTGGCCGCAGAACAATTCTCATTCCCTAAACTGATTCAAAAGTACCTTTAACAGAACTGCTCCAATATTCCAATAGTTTCTTGTGTAATTCTTGGAATTCATTAAAAGATAACTCCCTCATGTCTTTCAGTATTAGTGAGATGAGATTTAAAAACATGGCACAAAAAAGGATAGGACTGGGGGTCATTCTAATCATAAAGTAAGAAAGTAATTTCTTCAATAAATACATCATTTTTAAAAACCTGAATAACCAGCCAGATATGCAAGTAGAGAGTTCTTAGTCTACCAGAACATATTTTTTAGCCATTAACATCGAGATAAGAAACATGTTTTTATTAAGATGTAAGGAAGGATTCAGCTCATAGACACTGCAAAATAAGCTACTTGCTGTAGGTACTTAGACTGAAGACTCTTAGAAAACTTTGGAGAAAAACAGGAATCTTCTCACACAGAAATAACACCCAGGAAGTGACAACTATATCAGTAGTACTGTTGCACAGGTTTGCAGCACAGAATCTGCTATACTTGTTGCTTGTTTACCAAGATTGTTCCTTTTCCTGTTAATCAATCAGATGGAAAACAGTATAAGGATACTGAAATTGTGGCTTATTTAATCTGTACCTGATGTTTTTTCTTGAGGGAGTTAATATCACATGGTTCTTGCCCTGTGTTTCAGTAGGAAACTGAAACTTAGACTTAGTTAAATTAAAACATCATACAAAGTCATAGACTCATATTTTGTGTCAAACAGATACTTTGTATTCTAATCTGTGATTTTTATTTTTAAATAGCTAAGCTGTTTATTTCTAGGAAAATGTTTGCAAGTTGGGGGACTAATGGTTAAGTGAGACATGGCTCTGTTTTGACTGTTGTCATGATTATGGACATTAATGATTGTTATAATGACATCTTAAATGGTTTCTTTTGGATGGTCCTTTTAACTATTTTAGATCACAGTGAGAAATAATGAACATCAGCCTTGCATCATAATATTGAGGTGTTGCAAATAATCTCTCTTACTCTCCTCGAGGAGTTAAGGCGTAGTTCTGTTGTCATCTGTGTGATAGCTTTAGTTTATCTGGGTAGTACTCCAGGAAAAACAAGGTCAGAAGGTATTTCCCTGAAAGGAGGTGTATTTGTAGACAAGGTGACAATACACCTCCTCAGTGTTGAATGAGAGATGGATTGGGATTGTTCATTAATCTTTTATCAAATGTCATTTCTTTGGCAGAAGAGAAAGGTTGCACAAGGGAGTTAGAGACCTTAGAAAGAACTGAAGAATAATCTGAGTGGGGGAAGGGAATTGGAATACTTTATTTAGAAAGTGTCACTTATGCCCTTTTGTAATTAGATTGAAAGCATGCTGGTATGACACCTTCTTTCTCAATGAGATTCTCTTGCATGTGGATATGGATTTGATTATATTCAGGAACAAATCAAGCCCTACCTTCAAAAGTTACCTGCTGGGTTTTCTTTTTTTTTTTGGTGTAAGGATTTTTAACAGCACTGCTTGCATGGCCATTAAATGAGAAGTAGTGAATATTTCTATTAAAAAAGAAGAAAACATTGGAGCATCTAGAGAACTGTTATGATCACCTGAGAATTAACCTTATGAAGAGAGAAGCTGGAGACGAATGAACAGCTCAGCTTTCTAGAGTGCAAATAGCTTGTCAGGCTGTTGAAGAGAACTTTTTTACTATTTATCAGATTATTCTATTCTTTGAAATGCTTAAATGTTCTGTCAATCACTTCTGAGCCAAATTGTTTAGTTTTCAAGTATTCTCTGTCTTTCCTGCAGAGGTGCTTTCAAAAATGGTGAATTCCTTTAAAGCGCAGCTTACTTTAGGAAGTGTTTTCCAATCCGTATATAATTACAAATTTTAAATGAAAATAACATGATGAAAAATTAGATAGAGAAATCCATTGGTAAACATATTTCTTTGTATTACTCCTTACTTAGGAAATGATAATGTGGTGAGTTTCCTAGAATAGCAGTTTTGACATGCTACAATTACTTTATTAATTCACGCTTATTTTTCCTACTTGTCCATTTGTTATTTTGCTTTCTTTCTTACACTCTTCAGTTCATTTGGTTGTTATTGTCTTTCTTTTCTTGCTCTTTCTTGCTTAACTACCACACCATATGAAGCCAGAGAAAACCTCACTAGCTCATAGCGTTGCTTAGCAATGTCATGCATCTCTTGTTGTCTGTTGTGAAGCCATGGTATCCTGGTCTTTCAACAAAGATTGCTACATCACTGCTTTGCTATAGATCCAATTCTTTCCCTGAGATTTCTGATAAGAGATGATGTGTCTAGACAGCATACATAAGAGATTACCTTCTATCCATTATAATATAATTAGACCAAGCCATACCAAAGCTTACCAAGATTTTATGTTTAAAAGGTCAACAGCTTTTATTCCATATTTCAAAGATAAGCACCTTACATTGGGCTTAATATGTAGAGTGCTGTGCCTGAAAGAGAAGGAAGTTCAAAAGATCTCTCCATCTATTATATCATTCAAAATAGACATTTGATACTGTAATATGTCCATTTTAACTTCTGTGATTCATGAAGCCAGAGATAAAAATAGGTCAGCTATGCCCCTACTGGTACCGGATTATTTCCTGAAATATATTTTCTATTTCAAAGTCCAGAGTAGATTTAACTATCTCAAGTGAGGATTTACATTTATTAAACTGGAGGGCTGTTCTTTGGTGGTCTTAATACATTATCATCTATTATTTGTATTATGGCAGCAATTGGAGAGTTCAACTGAAATTAGAATCCTGCTGTGCAAGGTACTCTGATGAACACATAGCATGGACTAATTTTTCCCCTGAAGCGTTTACATTTTAAATAGATAAAACAAAGATTGATAAAGTGGCCATACCAATATCCCCATTTTAGTAAAGTACAACTGAAGCAGAGAGATGAGCTGCTTCTGGGCTTGCTGATAATATTCATATAATAGATGTGAGAAGCAAGCCCAGAGCTGCTGCATTCTAGCCATGTGCATTACCTAAACCCAGGATTTTGCAACTGAAGTCAGCTGTCCTTGGAGGATTTGACTACTAGATTATTTTTTTTTCTATAATCTCTCATGTCTTTTGGGGTTTATAAAATTTACTAGATTACTCTAAATTATGCAATTTCCAACAAACAGTCCTCCTCATTAACTATACCACTCTAATATCTGAAGAAAACTATCAGATAATCCACTTTTTTAGAACTTGATGAGTTGCTTTCATTTTATTTTTTGTACTTTCTCTGCCATCTCCTTTCTTACTCTACTCTGAGTTCGTTATATCCTTATTTACAGGATCCTTATTGCAGAATCGGTGACCAGGTTTAACCAAAGTTCTAAAACCAGAGAAGTTGTTATAGTTCTTCCAAGTAGTAACTGCCTGGCATATTCTACAACTGGAAAGATTTCTCCTTGCAAATATTTCTCTTCCTTCTAAAGATCAGTAAGGCAAAGTTAAGCTAAAACAATCCAGCTTGGTTCTAAACAGCTTAGTGTTACAAAGCTGACATGTTCAGTTTACAAACTTCTAAAAACAATCTGGTTTGGTTTAACCCTGGAATGGCAACTAAGCACCACACAGCTGTTCACTTACTGCCCCTGGCAGTGGAATAGGGGAGAGAATCAGAAGGGTGGAAGTAAGAAAATTTGTGAGTTGAGATAAAGAGAATTTAATGAATAAAGCAAAAGCCAACAAGGAATTAATTCACCACTTCTCATCAGCAGGCAGGTATTCAGGGCCTTCTCAAGGAAAACAAGGCTCTGTCATGCATAGTAGTGATTTGGGAAGAGAAATGCTATCACTGAACTTAGCCCCACTTCCTGCTTTCCCTCCCATCTTTTACTGCTGAGCACGATATCATATGGTATGGAATATCCCTTCAGTCAGTTGAGGTCAGCTGTCCCAGATGTATCCTTACCCAATTTCTTGTGCACCCCTACCTAGCTTGCTGGTGTGTTGAGAAGATAAAGCCTTGACTGTGTAAGCACTGTTCAGCAGTTATGGAAACATCCCTGAACACTCAGTGTTGTTTGCAGCATGCATCCAAAACATAGTCCTCTACAAGCTTCAATGAAGAAAGTTAACTCCATCCCAGCAAAACCAGCACACAAACTTATTTATTTCTGGCCAATATAGTTGAAATAATTTTTTCAGTATTACAGACAAGTCTTGTTTTACTGATGTGTTTTGTTGGGGTTTTCAAGCAGGATAATGATGTATTCTGGGATGTAGTGATCTGCATCATGGATTGTCTGACAGTGGATTTTGAGACTTAGCAGAAAAGTTCCTCCTCAAACACATCTAAGAATATAATTTAAATAACAAAACAGCAGTGTTAATGCATGCTCTTTCTGTGGTAACTAATGGAGACATAAAGACTTTGCAACCTCAAGCCCCTTATTCTGTCTGGAAATGCAGGACAAACAACTGGCAGTGTATATTGGGAGCCCAGTTTGTATGTTGAATGTTCTCAGACCTGAACTAGGAAACTGTTGAGGAATTTTTATTGAGATTTGGCTCTTTGGCAGTGATTTCATGGTTGTTTCTTGTTGTTATTGATCTCTTCAGCTGACCAGTGTGTGTAGTTGTTGGACATGCTTTTCATCAAGGACATATAGCTTGCCATTTATAGACCTAAGTTAGTAACAGCTACAGAGAACAGTGTTATTGCTTTGGGTAGTGGACCAGGATTAAACCAGATATTTAATTAGTGATTGTTCTTCTCAGTTGGAAGCATGTAATTAGTAAATGAAATAATTTTTCCCCCTAAACAATGATTTATGGCCATTTTTTCAACATTATAGTGAAAAGGCTTTCACGTGTGCTATCTCTTCAAGTCATCTATACCTCCCCTTACCTTTCTTTTAAAGCATTGTGCAAGTCCTTCACAGATCCTAAGCCTTCAGAATAAAATGAAGGACTCGTCACAGAATCACAAGATGTTAGGAGTTGGAAGGGACCTCAAAAGATCATCTAGTCCAACCCCCTGCCAGAGCAGGATCATCTAGAGGAAGTCACACAGGAATGCATCCAGGCTCCACAATGTCTCTGAGCAGCCTGTTCCATTACTCTGTCACCCTCACAGTGAAAAACTTTTTTCCTTATGTTTAAGTATCGTCATTCAATCTGATATGCAAATTACAGTTGCCATATTTTGCTTTTCAACATTTACCAAGTCTCAATAAACAGAATCAATTTGTAGAAAATGCAAGTTTTTAAAGTATTTTCATAAGTAAAAATACAAGGAGGAAATCAAAATTATTTGGAAACTCCAAACATTTCTTCAAGATATTCCCAAGTGAAATCTTTGCCATATCAATTTTTTTTTTAAATACAGGCTTTCGATTTCCAAGTAGCTTTGGCAATTAAAAAAAAGACACTATCAAAACAGGGAACAGAACATCCCTTCTGAGGTATTCCTGACCTTATTATATGCACTTTCCACACACGGTCCTTTTTTCCTCATCAGTTGATGAAAATACTTCAAGCAACCTATTCCCCAGTTTCTTGTGGGGCAGCTGTGAAGGGGAGTCCAGTCTTGGTTTTATTTTTTATTTCTTTTCTCAGTTTGGATTAATACATCACCCAGCCAACAATGTATTTTCTGATTTAACATTGAGACAACAGGAGAGAAAATGGCAGCAGATTTCAATATGTTAGCAGCAGAAAGAATGCTAACAGCTCACAATTTGGGGGAAAAATAGAAGCCAGTGTCTTCAGGCTTAGACATCTGTTTCATACAATTTGCCAAGAAGTGAGCTAGAGCTATGAGCTCTAGTATCATTAATTAATGCAATATAGCTAGTATTGAAGATTTAGAAAAATACATGTTGCATGTATTTTTATTTGTTCTCATACACTCCTAAGTTTTCATTTTTCTTCTTCACAATTGCTCATTACTAACTTATTTAATCATTTGTTTGCTCAGAACTGGTGATACTATAATGATGCTATGCTGGGCATCCTTTTAATCTGTAACAAACTACTGAAAGGCAATTAGTGCTGTCAGGCACACTTAGTAGTCACTGATGTAAACTTGTGCTCTACAGCATACTTGTTTAGTCAGCTTTATCCAAGACCATGATGCCCTCCTTCCAACATTGAATCAGTAACTAAAGCGACACAACTGTTGCACCAACTGTGCAAGTTAAGCAAGGAAGTGGTTGATTTTGACTGTGTTTTAGTTGCTTATACTCTTTACTCTGCCTACAGTAGATGCTCTACAATTTAGGATGGTCCAAGAGTAGCTGCTGTGTGCGGTTCAGGCATTGAATAGGAAAAAGCTGTGGAGTCTAAAATGAACATACAATTTTTATTATGTGTATTATTCTTAGATCACCTTGTTTTCCTGCTCTTCTCATTCCTGGAGCAGTGCCTTAGATGCAAAACAAGAAAGCCACAATTGGGATATGAACTGTCAACTCTAGTGTATCAAGACTTACTCTTTTGCCACACTTCATTCCATGTTTCCCCCTCATGTACGGGTATATGTAAAATCTGCTTAGTTCAGTCAGTTGTCCCCCATAAGGCTGCCCTCTATGTGGGTTAGTTGGATTTTTAGGCTTAGTTAGAAATTCAGTATTAACTAACTTAGATTCTTTTTATTTTCCTAAGCAAGTTGCTGCTGCGTAAAACCATCATGAAGAAATCAAATCAAATCTGCACTGAGGCCATGAAGAATTGGCTGGCCTATGTTATAAAAAATGATGTAAAGAATGTTTTATTTCTCTCTTTAATCTTGTGTTTTACAGACTATTTTTTTAAATTTGAATGTGAAAAATATATCTAATCACAACTTTTTTTTTTTTTTTCAGCAGGCAGCAGCTACAGCAGCAACAGTCAAGCTTTAGCAGATAATCATGCAAGGTTTTTTTCCCTTGCCATAACCATGATTGTTAGTTACTTTTTACTTGCTTGTTAGTTATTTACTAATTTTCAAATATAGCTATGTGCTTGCATTAATGTTTTATTTTGCATAGGGTGTCAGAAGTTGCAAATACTGTAACCTGGCTTAAAATCAGATCAAAGGGAAGTATATATGTTTGGGTTTTTTTTCAATGGGATTTCAAAATGTGCGTGATCTTTCATACCTAACTCCGAAGTTGCATCATATAAAAATGTTAATTTAACATCAGCATTAGAAAACCACCCTGCTTACTTGAGGACATATTTTTATTTTCATAAAGCCTAGACCATTCATTTTCAGTTGATTATGCAGGTTTTCTAGTCTAACTTCCTGTGCAGGCATAGTCAATGTTCAGCTTCATGTTATAGCTGAGCTAATATAAAATCATGCTGTTTTCAAAATGGTGATTTGGTTTAGCTGTGGCTGCTGCTTAATCAGGTGTAAGTAAAACAGACAAGTGTATAGTGCAAGTGAGTTTTAGATTAGTTGAGTTGTAACTTTGAACTTTCTTCTTATTCTGACATAGGGGTGCTGCTTTCATTATGTTTTTGTTATTCAGAAGCCTTTCTGTGTGGCACAGGAAAAAAAAACTCTGTGGAAAAGATTATATTTTATAGCTGATTTTATACCTCTGTTGGTAAGAATAATAATTCTTCCTCAGGTGCTTAGGACCTACTGTTATTTGTGACTTGTTACTAAGAGAACTAAAGAATTTGTACTAAGTACTGGCAGAGTGGTAATAAGGGTTCTTGTAACCACCAAAATGAGAAGGAATGATCCAAAGATCATTCCAAAGGTTTGGAAGGTCCTGACTTTATGTTGGCTATTCAGACCATGTACAAATCTATATAGGGCACGTGACAGATTTCACATGTTTTTCTAGGCAGGAAATGCTCTGGTTTTCTGTCTTTCTGTATCACTGATGGATTTGTAAAACATCATGCAATGAGACCCACAGCAGGTGAGATTATGATAGTTAAAACAGAAAGTTGTCTAGATCCTGAATTGTTAGAAAGATAGGGTAACAATTACCTGTTATAATGTGTCTATATAGGGCATGCATGATATCCTTAGCCCTGACTAGAAATAGTGGTGATGTGTGAAGCATACTGGAAGAAGAAACCACAGTCCGTGATAGCTATATTAATAGATTTGAAAGGAAGAAAGAAAGAAAATTAGGAGATAGAATCTATATTTTTTCCCCCAAAAGAATTGAAAGCTGGATTTCATTTTGTACACTAATTCTGGTGGAAATATCAGGCAGGCTACTTTCTTGATGTCTTGGTGGTCAGGCTATAAATCATTAGATGGAATTTTCCATTCTCACTAATATGATTAAGTTGCATTTGAACATCTTATTACACGAAGACATGTAACTGAGTGGGATTTGTCAAGGAGTCTTTGCAGTTAGCTCACATAAAGAAGTTCTTTCTCTTCTGGCCCATCATCAGGCCTGAATATAGTGTCAGACATCTGATTATCACAGAAAATCATAGGCTTGCTGAATCATTTGATATTTCTTGGATTAAAGGGGACTATAAAATAGAACATGAATAATTCATCTACAGGACTATCCAAAGTCATTTTCTGATGATGTGTTTCCTCTCCTCTTTCAGAACTGAACTTTTCTTTTAAAAGCCAGCATGATAAAAGTGCATTTCCCTAGTGCAGAGACGTCTTCCTTTTCAAATGTTTATCTTACAAAGTAGAAGTGTCACAAATGTTGAAAATAGGAAGAAGAGAGACAAAAATAAATTGGAATTTCTTTACCACAGAGAACTGTACAGTGTGAAAATAAACCAACTTGTTATTTCAGGAGATTTAGTCATGACAGCAGAAAACTATACTTTCAGTGGAGGGTACAGCTAATTTTTAAGAGCATCACCCTGTCACAAAATGTAAACTGAGAACTTGGCACGGTATTTCCTTCTGTGGAGTGCTTGGGAGGAGATGAAAAATAGAATCCTCCCCAGTCTGCTTTACTGCTACAGCTACATTTAATGGGCTGTGCTGGGGTGCTAAGAAATACAAGCTGGAAAATTTTGCTCTAGTGGTTTAACATATTAAAGTCTTGAGTGTTTTTTCTGCTGACTGTCTCATCTCTAAGTTACTATCTCCATTTCGGTGATAGCAGACAAAAAGGTTTAAGCAGATTAAGTCTGTTACTATCCTTACTCTTCCTATTTTTCAGGGTCTCCCTGATTTTTGAGTCTGTGTAGCCTCACTCCAATCCTTTTTACTGTTACCATGTGAAATACTTATGAACAATAGAGACTTGAAACAAATAGAGTCCTCCTGAAAAAAAAGGTGTCTGGCAAGCAGCAGAAATTATTGTTTCTGGAGAAAAAAAATAATAATCTTGCTTGGTGATATCAAGTGTGATGAATTAGCTGAGTAATCTGGGAATACCAAAGGGTGATAAAGTAAATCTGCTGCTTCACTTCTGTTTAAGAGGGTTGTAGGTGGAAAAAGGTGCCATCCTGTCTGCTGGATTTCTGCAACATATGGTGAGGAACACAGATGAAAAACTGGGCCTTAAATAAAAGCAACAGAAGAGGAATAATTAAGATGGGGACAAGGCAATATAGGGACAAGTACACGTGAGGTTGTGAGGAATATGATGTTTAAAAGCCCGATGAATGGGTTACACTCATGCACCTGTAATGCATTTGCTTGTATTTGTTGAAACCAGTTTGATAGCTTCTGTTGATTGAAGACAGGATTTTAGTCCTTCATTTTTCTCATCCTCTTTAAAATAATCTTTTATTAAGTTGTTTTCTGCACATGTTATATAATTTTGCTGCACAGATTGTAGTTGTATTCATTACATTCCCATAGTATTGTTGTAGTTTTCTTAGTATATAAATGCCATTTTTGCAATACAGATTTTTTCCACATGGAAAGAGGGGAGGGGAAACCCTGTGATCTGTTGAAGACACCATTAAAACAATACAATCATATCTGCTTGGGAGCTACACTATTTTGTGTCTCATTTGGGATGTAATGCCTTAACCTAACAGTTACACTTGAAAATGATGACTAAGGCATGGAATCCAATTTAAAAAATCAAGAACAGTACAGCACTTGAGTGAGTGATAATAGCAACTTGGAAAGGGCTTGAGTCAAAGACATGGCACTGGCAGTGCCTGCAGCACTTCCTGCTAAAGTGATGGTGTACAAGCATGTGAGATAGTATCCCAACACACTGTAAAATGTAATTGAAACAGGTGTATAAGTAAATGTTGGGTTTACTTGTGGCTCCTTTTGTTTCTAGTAGTAACAAGATTTTTCTATAATAATTATCCTGAAGATGGATTATCATATAAAACTTGGGAGCTTTATATTTTTATATATGTATATATATATATTTCATCTTGCATTATTAGTTAGAAGCCTCTGGAAAGAGTGAGAAGCCATAAAACAACTTCTCCTGTGATCAGGGGAATTTTTAACCCTTTGGGGAAACCAGCACAAAACAGAAAGGCAAGTCCTGATTTTGAGGAGTGGTGGTGGTGGGACTCAGAAGCAGGAGAGCAGGAGGTACTCAACTTTTTGGTGTTTGTTTTGTTCGTGTTTTTTCATTAGGTCTATTGATAAAAAGCTCAAAGGCTGCCTGGTAGTGACCTCAGTCCTGTTCTTATGACCAGGGGAATGCAGGCGGGAAGCTAAAGCTTGTGTTTAGTCAGTGATCTGTGAATAACCCTCAGTCCCTTAATGACGTGAGAGGAGCCTCCAAAGGGAGACAGTGAGTCAGAGAGGAGAAGGCACAGAGATTGCTTGAACAACCATTATCACGTCATTGGTAATCCCAGCGACACCTTTCACATCCCTGGCATTTGTCTCAATGCACTCTACTGAAGGCTGGTACTATGTTTTATTTAAGGCTTTCTCACTGCCTTCTGGAGATGTGTGTGTTACTGTAGCCTGACTGATTGGTTGTCTGTTATGTTTACTAACACTCTGAGATCCTGCAAGAGAGGGGAATCTGGAATTTCTGCCACAGCTGAATACCCCTGGAATGAATCTGTGTTTTATATTAGACACAAGAAAATGAGAGAGTACCCAAATAAGCATACAAATGAAAGCAAAGTTTTTATGGAATGTTTAAGTTGCCTCACTGCAGAACAAAAAATTACCTTGATGTTGTATCTCCCAGCTATGCTTCTGCCTGCTTATTGTCATCTAGTAAGAATCTTGTAATAATATGTATGTGTATACTGATGAGGAATGCTAATCTTGTGTGTTTTGCATCTCTGCTGATTATTCGTGTTCATCTGAATAGCTGCCTAGAAACTGGACAAAGCAAATATCAAGCCAAAAGCATTTTAGAGGAATAAAGGCAAAGAGCCTTTTGGGATAATGTCTCTTTCTCATTCAGAGAAAAAAAAAATATGTTGGGGAGGAAGGGAGGGAAGTGACAACACAGTAACAAAAGCTTCCACCACGAGCATGTTTTCAGAGGCAAAGTTTATGATGTGGTTCCATAGGTGTTAAGGTTGATGAGAATTGTGGGTCATACAGTCCCCTCTCCTTTAACTTCTGTCCCCAGCCAATGCTTCTGTCTGCTTGGTTCAGCTTTCCATTCAATCATCGCTTCAGTGGTTGACCCTGAGCAAGTACATTTCTTAATGACTCAGTTTCTTCTTTTGTCCAGTGCTATGCTAGTAAACATGCCTACTATTCACTTATATTTTAAAACACTAAAGTTAATTTCACCTCTGAGATTTTTTACAGCAAATGTCTGGCTTCCATATGTGATTTTTAGTTTTCATTAAAACAAAAACAAATCCAACCAACCAAAAAAAAAAAAAAACCCAAACAAAAAAAAAAAAAAAAAAGAAAGAAAAGAACACCCACCGTATTTCAGCCAAGTATTGTAGTTGTGGCCACTTCTATTTTTTACATGTCTTCTGCTGTAGTGCCTCTAAGGAGATAAGTTTGCTGCCCTTATCTAAATTTTCCTTGGACTAGCATTCTCATGGTCCATGGCAGGTGACCAGAACCACAGAATCAGAGAATACATATGGTTGAAAGAGGTCTCAAAGATCATCCATGCCAACCCTCGACCCAGTACTGAAGGGTCAACACTAGACCATGCCCCTAAGTGCTAGGTCCATATGCTGCTTGAACACCTCCAGGGACTGTGACTCCATCGTTGCCCTGGGCAGACGATTCATATATTTGAGAACCCCCTTTTAGTGAAGAAATATTTCCTAATATCCAGTTTAAATCTCCTCTGTCACAACTTGTAACTATTTCCTCTTGTCCCATCTCTTGCCATCAAGGAGAAGAGGCTGGTTCCCTCCTTGTTCCAACCTCCTCTCAGGTAGTTGTAGAGAACAAGGTCTCCCCTCAGCCTCCTCTTTTCCACACTGAACAATTCCAGCTCCCTCAGATGCTCCTCTTGCTCCTCTTCTAATGTTTAGGAGTGTCTGTGTTGCATAAGAGGAGAGAATATCTGAGCTGGGAAGAATAACTGTAGTAACATTAGCAAATAAAATATTCAAATTTATGCAACAAATATCTGAGTTTTTAGTAGAGTATATTCCATTCTCCAGTCACTCTAGTTTCTCCAAAAAGGTAAATACAACCGATACTTTCTTTAAGAGAAACAACTGATCATTTCCTCCCCAAAGGGAGTGAGTACCAGCATTTCTGCAGATAAAAGCTGCTGAAGTTTGGAGAAAGTATGGAAGTCTTCATAAGGAATAACATTAAGAAGGACAGCTCTTCCCCTAAGGGAACTATTCTGACACTTGGATATCAATTAATGTGCTTCCTTTCTACAGCTTCAGTACTCAAAATATTGGCTGAGAAGAGGGTGATGTAGGAACAATGGTAGCAACTATATACTACCCAAGGCTTCCTCTGTTCTGAAAAACAGTTTAGTAATTGTACTGGTAGTACAAACTAGAAGTATCTTTTTGTTTTAAGAAAGCACCTCTTCTGTGAAGATGTTCTTTCTTGCATGCCACATGTTTTTCCTCTTACAGTTGAAATTCATTCTAAAAAGCCTTTTCCCCTTTTTATCATGAGTCAAAATTGCTAATTTAATGTGTATGAAGAACTCGGATTATCCAGCATGTGCTAAACATAGCTACTGAACATTTGCCACATGTCAGAACTTTGCAAATGTTGTTTGTGGAATTATTTATATTGACTACATTTGAGACACGGTTGATTAGCAATGATTGCCACAGTAGTTTGCGAAGCCTTACAGATGGAACTCCCACTATCCTTTATGGACAGAACTTCTTGATATGTGTAAGCTTAAGCTTGGCATTCAGTGTGTCTTTTAAAGGGTGGCAACCACGAAACGCAGAAGTGGGCACAGTGTGGAGTTCAGAACAGCAAGTATAAAGAAGAAATGAGAATGACTGCAAATTTGTTGTAAATTGGTAGCCACAGGTTTCCATTAGTTTCCAGTGACTGACTTCTGAGCAGGAGTATGGCATCTTTGTTTCTTGATTAGTAAAATAGTGATTATGGTTCTTTTCCTGAGCTAGGAGAATTAATTAATGTTGACACTGTTGAAAAAAACTCAAGGATTATGTGTGTTCTAGTACTCTGGTACACTGTATGCTATAACATTCTGTGATAACTTTATGGAAAGGGCCGTTACGAAGTACAATTCTGATCACTTGCTGTGACTGTTTCTAAAGGGTGGAAAAGTTCTGGGAGAATTTTGTGGTGCCACAAAAAAGTGCAAAATGCTGTAAACAAAGTTTTGCAGTGCAGCAAAAATGAAGTCTCATTATTTACTATTTACATTTGAAGAATTCCTTTGAAGAAACTATTTATTAATTGTTTTAAGACAGGTCTTGATCCTTTGATGCAGAAATACAGTTCCAACAAATGCCCATGTTAACTAAATTCTGCTTCTGTCCTGTTGAGGATAATGCAATGGAATATCAATTGCACTTAATTAATTTACAGTAGTTTAATTTACAGTAGTTTACAAATAATCCCCATGAGTTTTGGTGCTGCCTACTTGCTTGTCTGTACTTATTATTATGTTTACTGAAAGCATAAACATAATTAAAATGCTTTCCTAGACTACTTTTTCCTCCTATGTCTAAATGTGTACTTTGTTTTCTTGCTACTTCAAAAGACAATCCATATTAAGATTCATGCTCAGATCTCCAGAAAATACATTTGGTTTATCAGGTCTGGTATCCTGTAGACCTGTTCTTGGACCCCTACACATGGAAGCTAATTAGCTGAGCTCTAAGGACAAGCAGGAGAGAAGATTAAAATAAGGACATATTTTTTCTTCTTTTGCTGGAAATACAGTATTTTGGGAGCCATATTATATTTTTCTTGGCTTTCTTAGTGATTTCCGATACCGAGACACTTGATGCTTAAAAATCCCAATGAAACAAAACTTCAGTAGAGTCTCTGTGGTTGGAAACAAATTTTTCATGACAAATATAATAAGAAAACTAATTGCTGTTTTTAAAATCTAGCTGTCTAATGTTTATCTGAACACTATTGCTGACTCTTCAGGAATGAAGAGATATTGGTATAACCCCTGTCTTGTTCTCAGTAAACACTTAAATATTTTGAAGTTATTAGATATACAGTATTAAAAATTTAGGTATAGTTTTCTTTTGCTTGCCAAGAGAAGTTGCTCTTGTAAGGAGTCATTCCTGCTTAGAATACCTCTGTATGCCACATTGTAAGCTGGCATAAGACTGCTGCAGGGGAAAGGCCACAGAAGGAAGAAGCTCCTCTTTGCCCCTGCCAAAAACCAGAAAAGTTCCACTAAGCAGGCATACATAATGTCTAACTCTGACAGTTACAGTCCAGGGCTTGAATTTTGACCCTCCAGAGATATTCTTCACACTCCCCATGTAATGTGGGGATACAAAAAGATCTTCCAGACTTGAGTGAGGGTGAGACAATCATGCTGTTTGTGTGCCAGTCAGTCAGGCAAGTAACAACTCCAATTCCATAAATCACAGGGAGTTCATTAAAATCCTTTAGCACTGCAATTTTGCACCAAGTAATTCCATGTAATATAGAAATGTTGTAGCCCACTTGTATTTACAAACTTTTCTAAGAGGATCTGAAGTCTAACTCTCATTGAGAGTCTTATAAACTTCTCCATATTTGCAGCTATAACTCATGAACCATCTTTTAAATCCACAAGAGCTGGAGTGTTTAACTCCTGGAACTGAAGGAATATCCTAGACCTCAATGTATTAAGCCCTAATTCAACCCACTAGAGACAAGTTAGAAATTAAGGCAATTGACTGACCATGAAAATAAATTGTATGTATAATGTGGCCAAATAAAAAGTATAGAGCAAAAAGGTTATGATATTTGTTAACATGCACTTGAAAAGGGCAAATATCAAGATAGGGGAATTTTTACTTCAGAATGGTTGGATTAAATTAAGCAATGAAAACCCACTTGGATCATGAAATACTCTTTGCAGTGAGATCTAATACTACACAGCTGAAGAGCCTCAAAGAAGAGCAATAAAAAACTGACAATTTGCATCATGTGAAAATCATTCTTTTATAACTTTGGAATGTATCTGCACTGTACTAGGAATGGATAGATGGATAGATGGCATATTAATCGTAGGAATTTCTAATCATGGTTGCATTTAGCCACTGATACAGAATGTATAGAAGTAACCAAAAGATTGTCTTTCCACAGCAGAATATAGTCGCTCTGAAAAATCTACCTCTATGTAGTAAAAAGTAATTGTGTTCACTTTTTTGGGGGTAAGATCTATTGATAATTCAGAATTCTCAAGATAAAATTATTGTTCTAAAAAAATACCTTTGCCTACATAAACATGGCTGGTTTGGGGGGTTCTTTTAGTCTTAGTGGTATATTCTTTTTCAAACTAGATGTACTGAGAAGACATACATGTATATGTAAATGTACCACATAATACAGTGTAAAAAAGCAGAGCATCACAGTGACTCTAAAATGCATTGTAACTATTGCAGGGAAAAAAAAAAAATGTTATCTTTACTTTGAAGAAGGGTTTTATCATGCTCATAAATATATATAGCTGTGAGTGTGTCGAAAGCAGCTAGCACAGGATTGCTTAGCTGAGTGGGAGGTGATGCAGGACTGTGCTATTAGTGAGCAGGAGGTGGGAGGTGACTGGGGCTGATGGGCAGGTGGGATACAGTATTTATATACATATGTTTACAGGTTATTTTAGATGAGGTATAAATATGCAAACGTTAATTCAATGAGATAGCTTGCCTCAAAGGTAGGTAGAATGATGTAATAACTCAGAGTGAGGCAGCATAGTAAAGTAGACTGAGCATGGCAACTAAGACAAGAACATACTTTTTTTTTTTTTTTTTTTAAATCCCCTTTTCTACCCAGTAGTACCTTCTCAGTATCTGTTCTTCCCCATGTTTTCTATAATGTTGTTGGCTGGGCATACACGCTCAGATCAGGGGAATGTAGTGTATTTCATATATACTTATAGTTTAATGTGGCATGGTTGAGAAAAAAATGGTCTGTAGTGGCTAGTGGGAGGTAAGTAGTAACTAGTGGAGGAAAAACCCCTCTCTATAAGAATTTTATGCAATTTGCCTTATCTTAGTATTTTTTTTTCCTACTATTCTCTTGGTCAAACTGATGTCCCACTTGTTAATTTCTGTTATTGGATACACTCATACCATCTTCAGAGATTCTGTGTCCTGTTGTGTCTCACTTAGCATTTTTAAATGAAACTAGACCTATGAAACTTTTCATCACACAGTTTTAAAAAAAAATCTTTTTTAGGATATGCACAGAGTTTCCTCCAAGCTGACCAGCCCAAGTATTGTCAATATCTCTCCAAATTATCTGACACTCTGTTAGTTGTGGTGCAGTTTCAATAGGCCATTAGCAGTAATTTAAATACCTGGTTTTCCATGTCTGTTTAGCCACCCTATTTTCCACTTTTCTCCTGCCTTTGCTATTAGATCATCTCATAGACTCTGTATATCTGAGACAGATATGCCTAAATGGTTCTTTAGCATCCACTTAATATACCTGACACCACTTTCTTGCCTGTCCCTATTTCAGCTGCTCAGGAACAGTTCTAATGTAATCTATCTGGTGAATTGCTCAGTCTTGCAGAATTTCCCTTCTTTTCACTTTCTGTTTGATAACCAAAGACCAAGATGAATGTATGGGTATCTACAGTTTTCCTGGTAGCAGTAATGGCAATTGAGAATTTATCTGGAATTTTTGGGAGGGCTCATCCTTCTCTGGGTTTGACTGGAAATACAGATGCCCCTGGTAGGATTTAGGCATCATGTAGACATGTTCTTATAAGAGAGATTCAGAAAACTTGAACTAGGTGGAAGGACACAGAGCTATTACTGGTATGAGGATAAACTCTATACATCTGGCTGTAGAAGAGCTGGGAAGCTGTACAGTCTAATTCTTAATGCCTACCAAATTGAGATATATGGTGGATTCTGAGAATATGGTACATTAAATGATAAAATGATCAGTCATTTAAGCTCAGCTTAGGCTGCTGACCTAGGATAAAAGTCCATTTGATATGTATCTTTTGGTATCATATACATAGTACTTGATAACTGTAGCCTTATCATGCAACCACCTTGGTATCACTCTCGGATTTAATTTCCTAAAAGCTCCAGAGGAGGAGAAAAATGTTGTTATCCTTGTCTACAGATATATTCAGATAGTGCCCTGGATTGCTTTCATTTCTTGCCAAGGCTATATGGCAGCCCACAAATCTAGCTGGGCTTTCCAAATACTATCTGTCATGTCCAGACAAACATTTGGTTTGATAAATTTTCATTGACCTATTTACTTTGTCTCTTACCAGTAACCAGGACAGCATACTTGCAGTCTGTACTGACTGCTAGGTCAGAAAATAGACTCTCTGGAAGTTCTAGCAGCTCATCTTCAATACTGAAGAAGCCCATAAATCTTTTTCTCAAAAGTGTAACATCTAAAAGAGCTCTAGCAATAAGCTAGAGCTTGCACTGAAGGTGCAAAGGCTAAAGAGCTTATATGAAATACACATTTTGCATCTTCCCCTTTCTGGGGACCTGTCATACTAAAGATTTCATAATAAATAAATAAACAGAGAAATAGTTGTCCAGCACCAGGCTATGCCCCTAATGTGTCCCATCCTGTGATGAAGCAGGTTTTATAGTTCCTGTATAATTGCATCACTCAGACTTTAACTTAGACTCTACACCTGTAGAACATGAGGGAAGAGAAGTGCACTGAAGATACAGAGTGCGTTCAATGCAGGTCACTGCAGATTTATTACTGCTAGTCAATATTCAGAATGGAATGTATATATCTAATTATTTCAGATTTATCATGTGCCTTTTACTGTACATATAGAATCATAGAATTATTTAGGTTGGAAAAGACCTCTAAGATCATTGAGCCCAGCTTTCTACCTAAGTCCACCATGGCCATTAAACTATGTCCCAAAGTGCCATGTCCACATGTTTCTTGAACACCTCCAGGTACAGTGACTCCATTACCTTCCTAGGCAGCCTGTTCCAATGCTTGACCACTTTTTCAATATTTTTTTTTCCCCATAATTTCCAATCTAAACCTCGCCTGGCACGATTTCAGGCCATTTGCTCTCATTCTATCACCTGACACTAGGGAAAAAAGCCACCTCACTACAACCTCCTTTGAGGTAGTTGTAGACAGCAATGAAGTCTCCCCTCAGCCTTCTCTTCTCCAGACTAAATAACCCCAGTTGCCTCAGCCACTTCTCGTAGGACTTGTTCTCTAGACCCTTCAGCAGCTTTGTTATCCTTCTCTGGACATGCTCCAGCAACTCAATGTCTTTCCTGTAGTGAGAGGTCCAAAACTGACCCTTGTATTTGAGGCGTGGCCTCACCGGTGCTGAGTAAAGGAGCATGATCTCTTCCCTTCTCTTGCTGGCCAGGTGCAAAAACACTTCAGAATGTGTTCCAAATCCCTTTTACTTTTCTATTGACCAATTTCTATTCAAATCTAGTTTCTTTGGCTTGAAATAATGATTGACATTGTGTTGTGTCTCATATATGACCTCAGAAGGAGATTCTTTTAAAAATAAATGTGGCAATTAAATCCCTAGGCTGCTTCAGCTTATGCACAGCTTGTTTTAAAGTAACTGCTAAAGAATATGCATCTTTCAATGAAGCTTCCAGTCCCTCTTCAGCATCCATGCATGACTATCTTTGTTCCTATATTTGCACTGTTTTTGTCACAAAGAGATAACTGACTTGTGCCAATAGAATGGGGTTGTTTCCATGTGATCTATGACAACTTGGGTTTCCAGATAACTTGTTGGTGTTTGTGCTTAGGAAAGAAACGTTTTTCAGCTCGTGTCTGACACCATATAATTGCTAAAAGTATAAGTACAACAGCTAAGGCTTCATGCTTCCTTGGCACAATATGCTTCATCATGTGTATGTTACGTCTTTACTAAGCAGTACTAATTTGTGATGAGAAAGAGGAGGAGGTGGAACCAGCTCGAGCTGAAGTGGCAGCTGCAAACCAGCCCTCACTAGTAACAGGTGTTTTTAGACATGTTTACTGAGAGACTGGTTTTTATCAGTGCCATGCTAGGGAAGTAGTTCATGGAGACTGCCTTTGATTTTCCTATAATCTGAGACCTGCTGGAAAAAGCTTCATGTCTCAGTATTAAAAAAGCAATCCTAACTTTGCCTTAACTTATACGTGGGTCACCTCTTCTGTCTACTGCATGGTTACAGGGGCTCAGCAAAACCCTCTCTCTGCTGTACAATATGGTGGATGTGTCCTACTCAAATTACATATGTAAGTGTTTAAATTACATATGTAAGTGCTTGCATACTGTGTCCCTCAAGGCTGTTATCACTACAGCTTCGTTTCAGCTTTCTGTAGTCATCTCTTCCTGTGACCTTAGCTCCCCTTGTACTTTTGAGTAAGGAGGACTGAGGATGCAGATCAGGGCAACCAGCTATTATCAGCTGCTTTATATTGCTAGAATGACAGGAAAAGTTCTGAAAAGCACTAGTCTTTAGCCCAGCAATCAGGCTGTGTTAGCAAATGATTGGGCATAAGTGAAATAAATGTCGTCCTGCAAGTCAGTTTGTGAGGAAATGGGTGGTACATGGTTATTCCAGTCCATGGAGAACAACTCTTGGAATACAACTGGAAATAATTCAGAAGACAACAGTAAATCCATTGTAAATAAAAACCAGGGTATGATGTAACTGGCTTATGATACACAGGGGTAACCAGTGGGCAGCCAAGGACATAATGTTTTGTTCTTGTGCATAATCCCTGTGTAATGATGAGGGAGCAAATGGCAGCAGCTTAGGTGAAAGATTTTGTGTCACAACTGTGCTGCTCTCCAGCAAGCTTTCTGTCTCTGGCCTCTGAGGGGGAGCATCCAACTGTATTTGCTAAGGAGACCAATGAGCCTCCTCATAAATACTAGGGAAGGTCAGTGACAGGCCAACTGACAGGACGCGATAGATCTGAGCACAAGTGTTTCCCTCCCATTAATAGATGACAACCCTTCCTTCTCAGCCATATGAAAAAAACCCTAAACGTAGGCATAAGCCTGAAATGACAGAAATAAGCATTGATCTTCCCTGCCATTTTTAGGTATTATCAGCTGACAGGGCAGATTGTGAAGGGACGAAAAATGACAAACATAACTCCATGACGCTCTTCCTCTCTGCCTCCCCCCAACCAAAAAAAGGAAAGTGGGGGGTAAGAGGAGAGAGAGAAGAAAGAAAGCTCTGCTGGCAGCCTCAGGATAGTTAGTTTAAAAAGCAGGTGTGTGGGAAAATATGAGAAACAATCTTGTGGGATTCAGTGAGGAAACACTTCAAAAATATAATTTGATTAGGACACAGCCTGTATGATTCAACGAGGGGGAGGAGGTATTGCCTGGAATATGCATCTGACAAACTTTCACATCAAGAATTACTAAATTACTGTCATGCAGCCATGAGGTAGGGGCCAAAACAGCTTGTGGAATAGACAACTCTTTTTTTACAAACTCATGAACTGCAACTTTTTGAGTTGTTGGCATTTCTGACAGGAATAAGCACCATGAGTTACTTTTGCTTCTGGTTCCATTGATGTATTCCACCTTCCTTTCTTTGTCACAGTATCGTGTGCTGCAGACCCTTCCTAAGTTCTCTGTTGATTGGAGGGCAGGCAAAAAAATTAATCCTTGTCTACAATGGGCAAGAAAATATCACATTTAATATGAAGATGATTCAGGTTTTGTGCATCTTAATGCATAGCTATGAGCAGACAGTGATGGTCAATTCCTGACCATCACAAATTATATAAGTGGAATCAGAAAAGACAAAAAGACAGAATTATTTACAGAATGACAACCAAAATAGAGAAGTATTCAGGCATTTAAAGACTGCAGCCCCTAACTTTGAGGTATAAATGGAAGGCAGAATGCTGTATTTTGCATCACTACACAAGGAGTTTCGAGAGAATCACAGTGTGGGACCTGCTCCAGATACTGAAGGAAACATGAAGGATAGAGTAGGTTCTGAAATCTCCTTCTTCTTAGTGGCATTTCTGACAGCACTTTAGGGAAGAGGAAGTATACAGTGTAAAATTGTATCAACACTAAAATGCCAGCCATTTTCTTTCAAAGAACTATTTTTTTTCTCACAGTGTTTCCTCTTTTCTTTCTTTCTATGTTTTGTTTTGTATTGTTTTTTAAATGATGATCCTCATTTATAAGTCTGTTGTTTGCTCCACTTATTTGGGTGGAAAGTTTTCTGGGTGTAATTTTTACTTCACAGCTAGATGTCCAGCTTCGCGAATGTGGGCAGACAGAACTTAGCTGGTTTGAACAATAGCAATCTCCTGCATTATGCTAGTGACCTATAATTGAAGATCTGTTTATTGTGAGGGAAAACAAGGGGGAAGAAATATTCCAAAAGGAGACTATCTGCTTAGTGCGGTTCTAGGAACATTCAAGTGAAGAAAAGAGCCTGGACGTCCTATCTGTTCTCAGGATGAATTCCCTACTGGCATTAAGTAGAGGACTTGTGTAAAATAAATGACCAGTCCTGGGAACAACAAATGGAAAACTCGTGTATGCACAGTGTGTGTTGGCACCTTGGTATCTCTTAAGTCATTATGTCTTGATTATTACTGTTTTGGTTTTATACAAAGCAAAAAGTGAAGAACCACCCCCAAACAGCAGCCCCTGGCTCTTCAGGGGTCTTGTTTCTGAATATAGATCAGATTTTTAGCAGGGTGTGCACATGTGGCTCTGCAAAGTGGGTAGTTCAGGATTTGTTACACAATTATATGTAACAGAGAAGAAATAGTTTCACTCCAAGCAGTTTCTTCTGTGTCCAGCCCTTTCCCAGTAAAATACAGAATACTGCGTAATCACACTCAACATATGTGATTTTGATTGGAGAGGAGCAGGCAGATGTAGGATTTCATCTGGGAAGGTGAAGAGAATACTTCCTTTTCAGTTTCCTGTCACCGTATGAAAATTTCATAAGGGGAGAAAACCCAGTGTATTCTTCATAAGCATGTTATTACTGTAATATTGTAACAATCAGTTCTCTTACCACTGATTTATGTAATTAGAAAAACAACAACAACAAAACCACAAAACAACAAAAATCCCACCCAACACCAAAATCTTCTTAATGTCTACTAGCAAGATGGTGGGTTTTTGTTCTTAACATATGTAGGAAACCTGGGGCTTGTTGAAGAGCTCAATGGAGCACTGGGAAACATGCTTATTCGTAGCAGGTCAGATTTAAGGTATTAGCACTGAATGGAACTGTGAGGGAAAGCAGAAAAGTTCTTCTGCACGTGCATACAACTTGTTTGACATCAGTATGGTATTTTGGTTTGAGATCTATTCTATATAACAAATTGGGTTTTATTAGAGATCAAATATTTATTTAAAGTACAGTACTCTCAACATTTTCCTTCTCAGAGAGAATTGGACATAACTATTTTTCTGTGATTTAGTTTTGTATTTTCAGGCACCAATTCAGCAATATTTCATGCTTTAAAATAGTATTTCATTCCTTTACTGTGAGTCCATTGTAACATATTGAAACTCACGGGATACTGAGGCAGACTGAGCTGAAAACAAAAATTTGTTAAAATGCTAATAATATTCTGTCTTACGCTAGATCTTGTCACTTAAAGTCAACTGAATATATGATTGCTGGATATGCTCTTTTGTGTTAGTGTTTATCTGATTCCCAGTGAAAGCTATGAAATGACAGCCATGAATTAGATCAAAACCTACTCAATTGCGTGCAAAAATATTCCCTGGTTTTACATGAACCAGGTAACTACACTTTTTTTCAGTACACTTTGCTAGGTCAGAACACTTTAGGAATAATATTATGAACTCTAAGATAAGCATGTCTATGTGTAAAGTCCAGAGTTTGAGAAGTCTCAGGGCTAGAAATTTAAATCTATTTTGCCTTAAATAGAGGGTGATATGAACTTGGGGTTTTTCATTTCAGTGACAGCCTAAAAGTTTGGGCTCTATAAATCTGTTGTGAACGGTTGTTCTATTAATTTAGGGTTAATTAAGAAAAAACAACAACAGCCAGCCCTGTGAACATAGTATTTAAATGGTTCATATAACTGGGCCTGGGCTTTTGAAAAGGGGTGTTTCACCTGCTGAGAGTCACTAATGCACTTTGTGAAAATGAAGGCTATGCCCTGGTAAAGGTCAGAATCAAAATGTCAGAATAACAAATCTACAGGTATATTGAATTCAAAGTATGAAATGTGAGGAGCACTGCATATCTTCTGATATGGTTCTAGAAGAAATTATATTAATGTTGTCAAAACACTAAACAGATCTCCTTGATGATTTGATAAAATTTGCTGATCTTTGTATTTCTTTGTATTTGTATTTTTTGAGTACTGAAAAACTAATGAGCATTCCAGAGACACTGTTGAAACTGTTGAAATTTCAGTTCCCTGACAAAACAAAGCCCTACCAAAAAGCAATGATTCTGTGTTAACAGACATATTCATGAACTTTACATGGTGAAACACATGATTGAGTTTTTACACAATGCTCCCTCTGTTACTGTGTTTGGTTTAGGAAAGTAATTGCTTATTTCTAACCTTTGTTTAAAAAAGGTTTTCTTTGTCAATCATGTAACTTCATCTTAAAGGTTTTTTTTGTTTGTTTGTTTTTTTAATAAATGACAGTGATCAGCTTTATTAGTGGAATCCTCAAAGGCAGTTGTAAATATTACAGGCAAGCGCAGACTATTTTATTTAAGGTCAACTCATAGCTTTTGTTGCTACTGCAGCAGTGGGGAAAAGAATAAGTCTGTATAATTCACAGGATTTTTATAAAAAGCAGGAAAACTAAAATTGTTCAGTCAAAGATTGGAACTCATGAGCTATGTTAGGGGAGGAAACTCTAACAGACTCATAATGGTGTTTCTTACAATTAAAAAGTTTCTTTCATTTTCTAGTTCCCTCCTACTTTCTGAAACCGAGAATTTAAAGAGCTAGAAGTTGTATAATCTAAATAAGCTGTATAGAAAGTGATGAGAAAATGACGTTTCCAGAATGTGGTTCATCCCGCATGTTTAAGTCCCTATTGACAAGCTTCTGACAACTTTTTAAACTGAAAAGCTTCATATTTAAATTGTCTGATCATTCCTTCTTCTCAGTTTCATTCCCTATCAGCTCCAAATATAGTTTCAGGTTATTACATGGTTGGTAGGAGATAGGACTTGCAAAGGCACTGTAGGAAAAGAGCATGTGCTGTTTATGGGTCAGTGAACTCTTTCACTTTTATGGGCATACTGCACTGGGAAACCAGTTTAGCTCATTTTCCTAACCACAGAGTGTACAACTTTAGTGTTTGGAGAGCAGTTTTTCAAAGTGAAATTGGCATGATTCACAGTAGCATCCAAGCCTCTTCTCTACTGCCACATCCACTTAAGCTTCAAGACAAGTTCTTAATGATTTTAATCATATTTAGAATTTTAATCCTTTTCAATGTTATTACAACTGCCTTTGGCTAAAATCAGTAGTAGCCTGAAATTCATGGGACTGAGGCTCAAACCAGGTTTTGTGTATTCAATACTTTGTGAATCACCATTTCTTTGGACAAGCCTTTAATCTTTTGTTGGTTTTGCATCTTTAATGACATTATTGTGCATGTGATTAAAGAGAATATCTAAGAACTGTTAGCAACTGTTAACAGACATATTCACCATCTACTCAGGATGGAATTGAAACATATCCTTTCAATTCCCTTCGTCTACAGGCTGACACAAAAGATGAGTGGGATTCAGAGATTGTTTCTTGAGGATATCTATTCTTTCTGGGTTGTGTAATCAGAAGTGGAGATTGTGGCCTATTATATCTCAAATAATAGTTTTTTTGATTCTCAAAGGTCTTCCCTTGGCTCAACTTCATGCCTACAAATAACATGGTGCTCTTAGACTTTGAGATCATCTCTGGTAATCTATGATAGTGTATTTTATTATTTGTTCCTTGCACATTCCTTACATATTCCTGTGTGAAATCTGAAAGAGATTGTGCAGACCTTAATCATGGGGAACAATACTGTATTATACAAGAATATCTCTTTGAAATGCAGGTTCTCTGTTCTGGAAAACAAGCCTAAAAATAATCACTGTGGTTCTAGAGCACCCTGGAGATAAACAATGACTCTATATTTCAGAGATAACCTCATTCTCCCCGCAATTTGCATCATCAGCTGGAAGTAAATCCTGAACTGGTACAAGTTGATTTTCTGTTTCTAACCTCTAAATTATGAAGAAAACTGATAAAAGAAAGTGTGTAAACTACGCTGAGATTGTATTTTGGTGTATATTTCTGAGATCCCAGATTTCACAGAAACAGAAAGTGATCTTTAGAAAGGTGAGTTAACTCCTGTTTTCTCACTGAACATTAGTGTGAAGTAGAATGATGACAACTTAGACAGGAGTTAATAAAATTAATTGCTGGCTAATGTGCACATTTCCATACTGCTTCTATTCTTTTTTTTTTTTGTATATCATTATTGCATTCTATTCTCACCTTTTCGAAGCTCTAGCTAATTCTCTGATACAATCTACAGAGTGGGTATATATACACTGTGGCTCTCTAAAAATCACTCCTGAAGAGAGCCAGTGAGCTACCTTTAGATTCACATTGTCTCTTTATATTCACTTGCATCTTTAATGCTCAGCTGAATTTAAGCTAATTATTTATGCCATGTTTACTATATTGCATTATGCAACATAATGTGTGTGTGTGTAAAGCTATATTTGTATTTATAAACACCAGACTGTGCTCATCTTTTCCTGATGCTTTGGGGACAGAGGGAGAAACCCCTTACCTGTATCATCCAAGTGAAAAGAAGTCACCAACAGCTTTCCTATCTGTCTTTTGTTCCCACATCCTGGGACCAAGTGTGCATATACAGCTGGGTTCACCATGGAGAGAGGGCTGGAAAGGGAAATTAACGTAATACTGAAGTTAGGGTTGAACTAATACTCTGCACAAGTAGATAAGAAAGGAATCATCACCAGACTTTTTCAGTCAGTATCCTTCAGTTGGTAACTATCAGTTTGTAGTCAGTACTTTTCAATATGAGTGTTTTACTGCACAATGTCTGACTTCTATGTATTCTTTCAATGAGCTGTTCTGGGTGTTTTTAAGTAAAAAAAAAAAGAAATCAGAATATAATGACACATGCATGAAAATAGAATCAAACTAAAAGATGTGCCTTGGACTTTGAGCAGGAGTAGGACTGGAAAGGCTGCTAAGCTTCTCTTCAAACCTGAATGATTCTAAGATTCCGTGATTGTACATTTGTTGTATCATTAACTTCATGTATAACGCCCTTGAGCTACTGTATGCATCTAAATAAACATTTGACAGATCCATAAAGCAACATCAGAAGGCAGTTAATGCTGTAACAAGGAATCAAGGCTATTGGTCTGTAATCAAGTTAAAATTATATACACATCTATAAACTGTTTCATTATTTTATTAAATGTGTAAATCATTTTTTGATTTCTAGAACGATTCCTAGCAAGTCAGGAAATATTTAACATGAGAGAGAACAGACTTCCTTATGCTGAAACGTTTGCAACCTTTCATAGAAAAGAAAGGCTGTCATTATGCTCTCTAGAAAAGTAGATCCTAAACTAGTTGAGTCAGGCTTATTTGACATCGCTCACAGTGCAGAGTGTTGCTGGTATTTGAAGACAATCCAGCTCTGAGCTGTAATTATGATGACAGATCTATTCATGTTTGTTGGTGCTGAGGATAGACAGCTGTTTTCACATGCTGGCTTGCAATTTGACAACTGCAGTCCCAACAAATGCTTTTGATGTTCATTCATGGCAGAAATAAAAAGATCAAACATCACATATATAATGGCCCGTTCTCCTTATCTTTATCTTATTGTGGAATCCATGGAAATGTAGGTCTTGAAGGAACTTTGAGGGATTTACCAGATCAGCTTTAAGTCAGACCAATGGCTACCTGGAGAGCAGCGATCTGTGTTGTTTTGTCTCTGGGTGGTTTTCTGGATGAGGTCCGAATTGATTTTCCAAGAGGATTTTTTTCCTCATTTTGCTTCAGGTTTTCCTTGGCCTAGGTTAAAGTAGTTGCTGAATTCTTGTCCCTTCCCATTCTATCCTAATTGTAGATTTCTTGTTCCTTCTAATAATTATTTTCTACAACAGTGTTCATGGTGGAGGTCCAATTTGACTGGAAAATTATGTTTTACTCTGCAGAGGCTTTCTCTCTGCTTACCTTGTTCTTCCCATACATCAATTACTCTTCATTCATGTTTTACCTTCCCTATCTTGCCATATACTTAAAGCTAGAGCTGGTACTCTGTACAGAGTTATGCACTAAGTGACTATGGATAAAGATATAAACTGTAACTCTTTGGTGACCTACAGAGCCAGCCCATGAATTTGTATCACTAAGCATACATAACAGCTCTATTATCCTTTCATTTGTATGCAGATCATTCATTCATGCTCAGCTACCTCTTTTGATATTTTATAGGACAGACTCTCATCATGATGGGTATATATATACATATACACATATGTATGTTTGTGTGGTCAGGAGTGAAACCTATTTTTTGTGAAAAATGTTGTTCTATCATTTCATAAAAAATGAAATTAAGAAATAAGTGCATACAATTTGACTAGATATGGCTCTGATAAGTTTTGGCTGTGGCACTACTACTGGACTATTATTACCACATGTATTCAAATGACATTTTATTTCCTACTCTGAGTTTCTGAACAGCAGGCTGTTTTAGCTACTGCAGAGTCACATCCACAGAAAAGGGACAGATGTTCCACATTTTATTTTTCTTTATGCAGCTGAAGAACTTTTCAAGTTCACTAGCTAAAATGCCACTAAAGAATCAGACAGAAACATTGTACAATAGATGACATTGTCCTAAAGAGATGAAGAAAATGTACTATTTAAATCACCAGCAGCACTCACAAGACATACTTGGTATAATTAGTAATTGTACACTCAACAGGCACACATGGTAAAAGACAGTCAGTTCCTTCCTACTACTCTTATAATGGGAGATTACATATAGATGTCTATTCAAAAGAGAGGATACAAGACTGTTGCCAACAACTGTAAAAGAGAAAGAGAAAGAGAGGATGAGAAAGTTTAATTAACAAGTACTACCCAGAGAGATATTTTGAAGAAAGAATGACTCACAGAATAATAATGCAACTTTGCCAGTGGCCAGGACAGGGAGGAAGAATATAAAGGAACAGCTCACTCGTAATGAAGTAGATTTAGTTGCTGTATCTTTAGGAAGTTGAAAACATACCTTTGTTGCCTGCTTACTCATATCCATGCTGCATGTTCCTAGTTTGTTAAGTTGCTTTTAAAAAAAAGGGGCAGTGGGTGGCTGTTTTCTCTATTCTCTCTGGCAAGGGCAAAGGTTCTGAAATATATCTTCTGCAATAGAAAGAATTATTTGTACCAAAAATAGTATTAGAAGAAAAGTAGTCAGAATAACATGTAACATTTTGCCAAAGATTGTCTCTCAATCCAAAGTTTTGCATGCTTTTCTAGCGTTACAAGATTTTTGGAAAGTACCAGTTTTTAAAGATGCTTTTCCAGTACAACTAATACCACTGGCATGGACTGGATCTTTTATGACTGTACTAGAATATTGTTCTGATGGAGACTGTGGCCATTCAGAGTTAGTGTTCTTAATTAATCTTATCAATTTGGTAGAAGGAATTTAATTAAAACCTCAGAAGATTGCCTGTATTCCCCTCCATTCTTAAGGCATTTCAATGGGGCTAGGATGTTTCTTGCACTATCTTGAGAAGCCACGTATATAATCATACCAGTTTCAAGCCACTACTCATCACATTGACTAGTAAATTCATCATAAAAGAGGTGTAATTTCTCAACAAAATTGTGCCAACCCGTTTTCATTGTGGCACCTTCAAATGTATGCCAATTCCAGATTCGTTTGGCAAAAGAAATTAGAGATGGAGCAACCTGGCAACGAATAAAGTTGTTCATTGTACTGCCTGAAGAAGAAACTGGATTTTACCTAATGAGGCTGGATGTAGCACTTCATTTGGCAGACTGTGATCACGTTAGGAACAATGTTTGTTCATGATTAACAAAGTGGTTTGTAGCGAGTGTAAACAAATACTGCTATTCTCTGTTTCCACAGCACAGTTCCCCATTTCAACGAGCAGTTTTCTGTCCCAAGAACTTGGTAAATATTTGTAGAGGGCAACAAAGCTGGTGAGGGACCTGGAACACAAACCCTATGAGGAGAGGCTGAGGGAGCTGGGGGTGTTTAACCTGGAGAAGAGAAGGCTCAGGGGTGACCTCATTGCTCTCTACAACTACCTGAAGGGAGGTTGTAGCCAGGTGGAGGTTGGTCTCTTCTCCCAGGTAACCAGCAGCAGAATGAGAGGACACAGTCTCAAGTTGTGCCAGGGGAGGTATAGGCTGGATATTAGGAGGAAGTTCTTCACAGAGAGAGTGATGCCCATTGGAATGGGCTGCCCAGGGAGGTGGTGAAGTCACGGTCACTGGAGATGTTCAAGAAAAGACTGGATGAGGCACTTAGTGCCATGGTCTGGTTGATTGGATAGGGCTGGGTGATAGGTTGGACTGGATGATCTTGGAGGTCCCTTCCAACCTGGTTGATTCTATGATTCTATAGTGACATATATCAGACACTGCTGATGAGTACTGAAAAAAAGGGAGAGATCAATAAGGACACCCTTGAAAAGGAAACCTATGGTGCATTGTTATTTGAACAGAGTAATTTTCAACATAGATGTGAATGACTTCTCTGAGTTTTGGAGAGTACAGAGTGGTTATGTATTGTCAACTTGTTTTGACTTTTCATAATCATCTTTATTATTATTTTTTTCTTAAAGGCTTTAAAACATGTTTCAGGAGAAGCTCCAGGAGCTGCTAGATGCTTCTGCTTGCTTCTTATTCATCCTTTTTGTGTCATGAGACCACACAAGAGCCACAGCATGCAACTGGAGTATTAAGCTCTGTCCAGCAAAGAGAGAGCATAAAAGGGACGAATGTAGAACAGAATGAGAACGAGAGAGAGAGAATGAGGTCTCCTGTACGTTGTAGTTTTGTCTTTCAGTTTCCAGACACAATAGCACAGCAGCAAGGCCTCAGTGCCTACTGCCAGTCCTGCAGATGTGGGCAGCACTGGTAACTCTATGTGAAGGTTGGTATACCAGGGCATGACTTTGTCATGTGAAATGTATTGAGTGGTACACAGGGATCCATGTTTATCATATTGGAGATTATTTTCTGTTTGGGATACTAAGTCTTACTCTTCTTCCTTTACTGTCTAAATGAACTTAGGGCTACTTTAATTTTGATTTGCTAGAGTGGCATAAAGGGTGGGTGATTTACTACTTAATTAAAAAAATAAATTGAGAAGTCTTACAGTAGCCTCTGTACATTCAGTACCAAATCTGATCCACTGGTGATCTTTATTTGAAATGCCTCACAAAACTTGCTTTGTGATAAGAGGCTTTAAGAAAGCCTGTAGACTATATTGTCATCAGGTGTCTTGTATTCCAGAATCTCCAAGCTTCCCATTATGCAAGCTGTCTAACAGCTCTCCTATGTCTTCCAGGAGCTTTAGGAACATTTCCTAAAAATCTTTCCAGACTGAAATAAAAAAAAAAAAATCAATTATTTTTAAGGGATTTAGAAGGATTTCAGAACTTTCTGGCAGAGAACAAAGCATTTTCTTTAATGGTAGGCTTATTTGTGTAGTGACCAGGTGACTTTTCTGGGGGCAGTTCTGATTGCATTGACCATTATTTTTATCAAGAAATGCAAACGGATTGGCTGTGTCTCACCCTCTCTCATCCTTGTGTTGCACGTGTTCCCAGTTAGCATAGCACACAAATAATGACACTTAGTAATGTCTTGGCTCCCCCATGTACCCTATTTTTTTCAGGATCACTAAAATGATTTTCAGCCTTACAGCAGAATCTCTGCATAAAAACAAGTTTGAATTTTAAAGTCGAAATACCAAACGCGTTTTTTCTACTAACAGAAATTAACCTGCTGCTTAAGCATTAAAATATGCAATCAAATAAAAACAAACTCTTGAAACAACTTCAGGCTATTGTGGGATATCAGTACAGACAGGGTGGGAACCATCTAGTATTCCAATATGATTTTAATAAGATAACATACTTCTGAGTAAAGATTAAAACAGATAATTAAATAACGTTGCATTGGCTTTCTCCTTTACATTCAATTAGCTGTGAAGCAGCTTTTGTTTTAAAACTATATTAGAAGGAAAAAATGATGAACACTAACATTTTTATGTTTCATAAATAGGTATCTCACAGCTGCTTGTAACTGGATTGGCCTATGGATATGCAGTTGTGAAAAGCCATGTTTCACTGTGTTATAAATTGCTTCCCTAGGCACAATCTTTGAGGTCATCACATAGAGGAAGAACAATGACAGCTCAGTCATATGTTTGGGGCTTTTTTATAATAGTAACATTTTTTTTTTTTTAGTTCATGGCCCCAAAATATTGAATTTCAGATAGGCTTTAATTTGATTAGGTGAAGACACTGACACGTCTCAGAAGCTTAAAATGCTGGGATCTGTTGGTTAGTACCTAGAGATAAGCTCCCATTTCTGTAACAGGTTATTTGAAAAACTGAAGAGACGAGCTTCTAACCCCTAGGAAACACTACTCTCTAGAGAAGTGGTCTGCTTCACATTATCCCTTTTATGTGAAAGGCTTTTCACACGGACTTAAAAGGACATTTTTTTTTTTTATTTTAAATATACTTCCTGATCTTTGATTTCTTTAATACACCAGGATCTGAAAAAAAAGTCTCTGTAAAGATATTTGAATATACACATACATATTTCAATGCAAATACATATTTGGATAATAGATACAGAATGTGAGGGGGTGTGTATATATATATATATATATACATATATATGTATATGGAGAGGGAGAGAAAACAATGATTTAGTTCTGGTCAAGAAGCTTCCTAGATGTAAAGTTGTCTTTGGAAGTTGTCATGGTTTTAGAACTGTCAGGTTCAGCTACAGAAAATGGCTTTGAAGTACAAGTAAATCTGCACACTCTGAACAAGCATCATTCAATTTACGAAGTTTTCTTTTAGGACATCTGGTTAACAAACATTTTCATGACCATCCTGGTCCCTGTTTCTGGAACAGATTCTGTATGGGCTCTAGCATCATTACAGATAGCATCAGCAGAATCCAAAAGAATAGTACTTGTATGTAGAATTGCTGAAACCAGGCAGTGTGCAACAGAAATCTCAGTGAGGCCAAGTATTAGACCTCGCAAGTGCAGAATATCCACCTGGTATCTGAACCTGGTATCAACACCTTCCTGCATTCCAGAGAGTCTTCAGTGTAACAATATTAAAACTATTTTGTTTCTCCTTACTCCTACAGTGGTTGTTCTTTCCTTGGTCTGAGCAACTGAGCTGTAAATCTACCTATTGGAAAAAGTGGAGGATGGGGCTACTGGTCTTGCTTTACAGACTTGTCATGACCTGAGGTGAGGGATGCTGTTACATAGTCATCTGAAATCACATTAGACTGAGCCTGGATAACATTAAATGCACATAAAAGCACTTGTTCACAAGATTCAGAATAAACAAAGTTACAAGTTTATAAGAAAATATAAAATAAATAAAATGAAAAGTTACATTGGGAATTGGTTTTATTTTCCTCATTCCCATGAGTGTGCGGGAACAGAGTTAGGAAAGCCAAAACTCACTTTGAATTTAATCTAGTGAGGGATGTGAAAGGCTTCTTTAAATATATTATATTCAATATGGTTTTTATCATTATATTTATTGCTTTATGCCATCTAGTGGACTCCGTGTTTAGTATCAGCCTTAATAATTGCAGAACTTCAAACACATTAACACTTGCTATTCTAACATGACTGTCATGTTCCCTTGATGCATGACTGGGTAATGGAAGATCTCATGATGATGCATAGGACAAGTTGCCTTTAAGACGAAAGGAATTAAACAAACTCTAATAACAAATGTTCAAACTATTATTAATTTGAACTGATACCAGGACTTTTTTTTTTTTTTTTTCAATGTTACATATGCGTTTGGTCTTGGTTTGGCTGAAATTTTGACTATAAATAATGAGGTGATGAAATAAGTAAGCTGACCAGAGAATAACTTACAGTGAGATAGCACTGTGTGGAGTGTTTAAGTATTACAATGTTATACAAAGAGGTATAACTGCAGTTTTGGGATTTGACTGTCCTGAAGAGATGTTGTAACCCTGCAGGATAAATTTATTTTTTAAAATATTTGCCTTTTTTTTTTTCCTTTTAATGGAAGGCAAAAAAAATCATCTGCCTCTTTGCTGGACAAGGAGAATTCTAACATTTCAGAACTCTCTAATCTGTAATGTTGATAGTTAAATGTGACGTCTGATTAATTTGTTTAAAAAAAAAAAAAAAAAAGAAAAGAAAATGGGGTGGTACTGGATAACAACTTCGGAGACAGACAATACTGACCCTGCCATTTATCCAGCATATCCATTCAAGTGCTGAGTTTTCTGTAGTAGCTCTGCATAGCAGAAAATTACTGCTTCTAGAGGGAAGTCTTGTGGTTGCAGCAAATGGGCTGAGACAAACGTTTCTGATGGTGGATTAATTCCATCCAAGAAATTTGACAAGCACATCCACAATGTTGCAAATGGTCAGTCTTTGTAATGGGTCTTGTATTGTGTATCTTTTTTATCTTTCTAACTTTTTGTTGGGCATCTTAAAAACTCAGCTTCCTAAATCACGAGATGATATTTGTGTTTTCATTTTCACCAAACAAATTACATTTAAAGTCTTTTGGTCCGAAATTAGAATACGTTGAAATAAGCGTGTCTCTAATTGTCCAAAAGTAGGAAAACTTGAGGAAAACCCCCGACATCTCAGTGTTCATTGTTATTAAAAGTAAAGATTTTTCTAAAAGCATCCATGATTTTAGGATTTAGATTTGCAATATTACAAACAGCTCTGGTGTAATATATCTGAATGCAGGCAAGCTTTTTTTCTGGCAATTCATACCAGTCATTAATGGAGCTGCCAAACACAGTATTATCTGGAATTGACGCTGACATACTATTTTTACTAGTAATTCTGATTTACAATCACAGCTCCCAAGGAGGCAGTGAATTGGTCCTCTATAAAATCCAGTCTTCTATTCCATAAACAGTTGTGAGCAGCAAGTAAAACCAGCAGACTCTACTGGCTTTTACAATACTGATTCTAAAGTAGGAATAGTAATGACTTGAAAGACGTGATCCAGCAAAACAAATACACTCTTACACTGCTCTCAAGTTGTTGAACCATTGAAAGCAGGTTTAACTGAAAAAAAAAAAAAAAAGTGTACAGAGGCCTCTTCTGCTGAGTTGTATTATACTGGCAACTGGGTGAGTTTTAGTTTTAGCCTGTAGATATGGGCAACCTGAAACACAGCACCATTGTCGAAAAAAAGAGCACATGCTTTGTTGCTGTACCTTTGCCTCTTTGTAATAGTAGAGGTTTTACGTCAGAGACTAATGTTTCATTTTATTAAATATTTACCAACAATCTATTGGCCATATGTCATAGAGTTTGCATGGTGACAGACTCAGTATTCGTCACCTTTTCAAGATGATTCTGTTAAATCTGCAGTGTTCTACAGGTTCACAAAGCTCTTTCAGTAACCCAGGTTTTTGTTCTTTGTGCTGCCTTTGCTAAACTGGAGTCAGTATCACTTCTGTGCTCTGTTGAAATGGTTTTCAGGAAAGATCTTTTCAGGACTTTTCTGTGAGGTCCCATGAATATATTAAGATTCCTTTCTCAAGTAGTGTTTATCTGACAGAATTTGTCTTCAGATATTTTCTATGTAAGGAGACATATCCCATATGGAAACATTAGTCAAATCTTATAATAATGCTTAAAAGGTTCTTTCTACTCTTTTATTGTTAGGATTATTCACCAGTCTGGTTCATCCTATACAGAATTACAAAGTAATCAACTAAAATTATGGAAATTATCACAGGTTATGTTTTTGCAAGGTTTGGATAAGATTCATGCTTTCAGTACAATATACTTGCTGAAGTTCAATATCTTTTCTGTTTAACATATTTTAATTTCAAGACCCTCACAGGATACTTCCCTCATCCTGCCTAAAATAAATTATTTTATGTGATTTCTGATGAAGAATACTTTTTATTGAAGACGGTAAAATTATGATAGTGTCATTTCAATTACAATTAATAGGAAGTTTTTGCCAGCTTCTATGTTCTGTAATCGTGTAAGATATATTTTCTGCATAAACAGGTGTATTTGTATACTACAATGATCTCAAGATAAAAATGTGTGATATTAAGAATGCCAAAATGCATATTATGGACAAAAAGCAATAGATAGTTGGGTGACATTCAAGGGAATGTCTGAGTATCAGAAGGAAAAGAAAGGACTTCAAGGAACAGGTCACTTTCCCATGAGGTACTTATTCAAAGTAAGATTCTCAGAATTGTTTCAGTCTCTAGTATCATGCATAGCATTGTGCCCCAGCAGGGACAGAGTTACATCACCTTACTAGTAAACATATCCTCTTGCTCCTTTCCCACCAGTACAAGTTCCTCTATGTCCACTGCATGATCAATGTAGTAACAGATGTATGGACAGAAGTAACTGGAGGTCTGAGTAGTCTAACAGACAGTGGTAGCACTCAGTACCAACCAGGGAAACACTTCAGATTTGTAAGCCTGATCCTTAGAAGATTATTTAAGGATAAAAAGAGCCTTATGTTCTGTTGTCAGTCTGTATTGCAGGTGGTAGTTGAATGGGAAGTCAGGCTGATACAGGTACTTTCCATATCTTCAGTACCTTGGTCAAAGTTGCTGAGTCAGTGTAGAGGACTCAATAGCCTAGGTCAGACAAAAGGGGACAGAAATTTTACCAAAACTCATGGGCAGAGCTTCCCAGACACTCACAATAGGCAATGAATTAACTCTGTGGTTTTATTGTGCTGTAAAAGACATTTTGTATACAGAGACTTCTATGGCATGCAGTGAAATTAATTAGGTAATATTATGGAGACTAAGTAGTGTTTATTTTCACTTTCTTCCCAGTTTTTGTGAGAGAATATTTGTCAGGCAATGGGAACTAGTTTAACAATGCAGTCATAATCTAAAATCTAGCTAGAGAAGGAAACACAGTGGCATCAGCCTTTTTATTTTGTTTGGGGTTTTTTTCTTTCTTTTTTTTTTTTTTTGGGTGTGGCTTATGGACATTGAAGAAATATGAAAACTAACCATTGTATGACCAAGACATGATTAACAAAAGAGCTAGAAGTATTATTATTGCTACTCAAGTCCTTGGCCATCTCAGCAAATGTTGCTTGCTACGAGCACTTAAAAAGCACATACTAAGAGCTTAACTGAAATTCTCCTGTGTTTGTTGTGCTAGATTGCAAGGAAGATTTCTTGTCAGCTATATTTATCCTACCTTCTGGAATAGGATACTGTACCAGAGCCAGTTTGTACAATGTTGTTCGAAATCAGGTTGTGAAAAATGGTGACTTATTTGGATTTATATTTGTAGAAAATCCCACTCAAAACCACAAGGAAGGCTAAATGCCTTTAAAGAAAGGCTTCATTATTTGAAGAAAAAAAAAAAAAAAAAAAAAAAAAGAGAGAGAGATTTAAAGGGATTGTAGCCTTGGTTGCGATAGGACAATTAACCTAATTTTGACTTCCTATTATTGGCAACTCAGTGCGAGTCGTTACATAACATTTTTTCCTAGACAGTATTTTTTACTGCTATCATAGCCATAGTGGTAGTAAAACTCAACAGCTATGTGTAATTGTTGAAAAGCGTGTTTTGATATGGTTTCCACAGTCAAGATAAGGAATATTTAAAGAACATGCAGAACATTTAAGAGAATTCTGGGCAGTGAGTCAGCCTGTATTGTAGTGAATATCACCACCCTCCACAAAAATTACTCTAATTCCAGTTATAAAGTAGAATTGTGTCAACCCTTTCACGGAGGTGTTAATAGGGTAAGATTACAGGTACTTTACAAAGACAGTATATGAATAGTTTAGGTAGTCTCAGCATAGTAATAGCATGCATCTCTTCTCACAGTCTGAAGAGTGATTTTTTTTTTTTTTAATGAATTATGAGGAATGGATTTTCTTCAGGTAATAGCTAGTTAAGCAAATGAACAACAGATATCATACATAGATAAGGGATGTCTTTAATTATTTCTTCTTTTATAGTTTACTGTTAGCTGGCAGATTAGATGCCTTTCTACATAGCTGACCAGTTCTAAACCATAAAGAGCAAAGTGCCACATTTAAGTGGACTTATACATATCTAATTAAGAAAAGTGTATTAGTTTCCTTAATATATTTTCATTTCCTATGCTGGGAAAATTCAGTAGATGCAAAATGCTTAAATTATTGTATCACTTAAAATCTTGAGTTTAGCTTGGGAGCTCTGAAATTTGGGTTTTTTTCCTCCCATTTTTAAAATTACAGAGTAATGGTAGATGAGGACCTGATTCATGAATGAATCTTCTGATGAACTAGATGCTTTGGAGGTAGTTCTTGGTTCTTGGGTCAAATAAACATTACTAGTTGTAAGTTAGTAAAACTGACATGGAGCACTCTGAATGTGGTTTGGACAAAAAAATCCTCCTCAGGATTTGGTATTCAAATCTATAAAAGAAAACAAAAATGTAACACCTAAAAAGTGCTCCTTTTTCACATTGTATTCAGAGGCATGATTACTGATAAACAATTAGATGAAAGAAGTAAAAAACCAAAAATGGTTACATACTGAAAATAAATCTGAGAACCATTTTAATTAAAAAAAAAAATTCAAGATTTATTTTATACAAAAAGGATCAAATCCTCAAAGGCATTTTTTCCTTTTTTTCTGTCTTCCAAAAAGCTTCTTTTCTGAATTTAGGCTATTTTAAAGTTAATAATAAACCAGAAAACTCAATGTCTACCAATGAGTATCTACCACAAGCTAAATACCATTTTTTATATAATCTGTAAAAATGCATTTATAAATTCTCTCTTGGCTTGCTGAGCTGCTTTTCTCTGTGGCTGAAGCCCATTTTTTTGTTTTAGTATCCTGAGCTGCTTGTGAATCCCCAGAGCTTTTTGTTTCTTAGCTGCTTAATCTTTAGATATAGCTGATGAATATTGCTATAGGTAATCAGAAGCCTGTTCAAGTGCTTGCTTCTTCCAGGCTTGTGACTAGGAGCCCTAAGGATCGGGTGAGGCAGAATTCTCCCAGCTGGCTGGGACCCAGGTGTTTGGTGTTAGGAGATGCCCCTGGGAAAGATGAAAGTTATGAGCAGTGCAAAGAGGGGGAGGTGAGGGCTCAGCAGGGGGTTGTAGACAAGGCTGCTGCAGTTCTGAGAAGGGGGGAGGAAGAAGTAATTCAAGATAATACTTAAAGCAGGAGCTTTGTAAAGTCCCTGAGCTAGAGGGAGTTTATGGCTCTTGGCAAGACAATAAACTTGCTGCTTTGTTGCAGAAAAAGAGTAGTTACTCTGAGAGAATTGAAAGTGAGATGGTATTTATTTTAAGGATTTTGAGTATAAATAAACTGCTTCTAGAATTCAAAAAATACCTAAGGGTCTACCTGAAACCACGAAAGAGTGAACTGGTTTGATTCTTGTCTGCTGGGAAACAGAGTATTAGAACAATCTGTCTTCCCCTACTTCATTCATTTCTGATGCCCACAGCACTCAGTGAAGGACAGAAAGGCCTTGTGCATGCCAGAAGCACAATTCAGTAATCATCCTCCCACAAAGGAGGTTCAACCCCTTCTTTGTTGACAAGGCTCAGGGAATAGAGTGTACAATGAAGTATGCTAGCTGTCTTTGAAAATTGTATGTCTGTATCTCTTTCAGTCTATAACAGTGTAGTATAACATTTCTGTAGCCAGGAGAGTGAGTAGCTTTTTCCAAACCTGCAAGAGCTATTCCAAATCAATTCCAAAGTGTTAGAGTGATTCAACCTTCACCTTCTCTGCCAGCGTACGAAGCGTCAGCAGCCATGTATGCTTGAGTGCCAAGTGCACTTATGATTTGTGAGAAAATAGCAAGGAAAAATGGCTGCATATCTGTTGCATATGAAAAAGACCTTGAAAATTTTGTATGGGAAGGATTAAGTTGTCTGCAGATCTGAGTTAAGGAAGTTATTAGAAATAGCTGTTCTTTAAACTTGTCATGTGGTCCAGCCCCAAATTTTCTGAAGAGCTGTGTTTGCAGGTATGTACAGCAGGTCATCAATGTAAACAATTAATATTTGTGATCGTTTTTTCTTTGTAATGTGAAGAAAAAACATAACTTAATAAAAGTATTCCTACCATTTACTAGAATTTCTATCATTTGCTAGTGGCGTTTGTTATGTGCCACTTCAAAACTTTTCTCTAAAGAATTGTGGAAAAGTAAAATTACAAAATAGAAACTTTCAGAAACATGGCAAATGTTGCCTATCTCCATTAATAGGTCTTTTTACTTCCAGTTTCCAAAAATAGCAGGCAACTTAAAATCAATTATTATTATTTCTGCCCTTTGCAGAATTCTATAGTTTTCACAACATGCAACAGGAAAGCATTGCCATGCTCTCCCTGGTGGTTTAGAATGCTAGTGTGCAAATTACTCACCTTTGTCTTGAGGGAATTTTGATTCAAGCCATGTAATAAACAGTGAACCAGCATTTGTTTCTTTCCCCTAATACTGAATGTTTACATTATTAACATTTATATTTAGAGACAGTATAGGCATGCATGGAAGATATTGATTCATTTAATTAGTTTGGAAGAGTTACCCTAAAGGCAGAGGGGGGGTTTTTGGGTTTTTGTTTAGTTTTGTGGGTTTGTATTTTTTTTTTTTAATTATCAAAACCACAGATAAATCCTCAAAACAACAAGAGTCTATCTCTGAATTTTACTGGTAGATTTTATGATAATTTGTTCATGTGAAGCTTTCGGTTCAAATATCAGAGAAGCTGAAATGAGTGAAATCTAGACCTAGTCAAAGGTCATCTCTTTTCAGGTTGTTGAAAGAAGTGTGAGTGGTAAGGTAATTTTCCTCTTACAGGTATGGGAAACTGTCCTTACTTATTTAAAGACAGGAAAAAAAAAAAACCAAAAACAACCCCAAAATTATAAGCCAGAAAGCCTTCTAGCGCTAAATCATTTTCCTGAAAAAATGTCACACTGTGATAATTGTAACCTCTTGAGAATGGGGCATTATAAAAGAATTGTTGACAGATCTTTTGTAGTTGGGTACTTCAGTTCTTCATTTTATTCTATTCCTAGACATGAAAAGTATCTGTTTCAAGAACTTAATTCACAAATTGGGCTGCTTTGAAATGCTAAAGTCTTGAAAAATATGCTAACACAAAACCCCCTTTATTTGTAGAATCAGATAAAGAATGTTAATAATAGATTTGCTTCAAACTCTTTATTAAACACAAACCAGAAGCTATAAATTCCTTTTTCCAAAAAGTGTGGTTTTTTTTTTTTTTTTTTGTTTTTTGTTTCTTTGAGTGTGTGGTACTTTCTTGTGAAAAAGGATTATCCTTATGGTTTTAGGACTCTCTATGTATGCATATTTAGACAGCATCAAAAGATATAGTTTCATTTTAAAATGATTAATTTTTTTATTAGTAGATCTATGTATTGTGGACAATATTAAAAAAATAATCTTAGCACTGACAATAAAATTCATAATAAATAAAACTTATAATAAATAAAACCCCCTTTTTGGGTTTTATTTATAACTGGATTTTCTTAACGTGTATTCTGTGTTTGTGTAATAAGACTGCAAATATTCCCTCTGATTCTGTACATTATGAACGATCTCTAAATAGTGACTTTGCTATAGTGAAAGACAACATGGCAGTTGATCCAAAATTCACATGAAACAGCAGGAGGAAAAAAAAAACTTGCTTTGTAAGAGATTTGCTGCAGGTGGTTAGGCATGGAGCTGCTCTTCACTGTGCTATGCAAAAAGCAGAATACAGCTGCTAGCTTGGTGCTGTAGGCTACGTAAAGAGTTTCCTTCTTTAGTTGCTGTCCTGCTTTTAACTCAGCTTTGTGAGTGTGTGTATATATGTATATATATATATATATATATATATATATATATAAGACTTCAAAAATTGAATTTGGTAGTCTTTCTTTTGGTATATTACATTTTAAGCATTAAATGGTTTGATTCCTCCTGCCCCTGCCCCCGCTTCTCCCCCATAATTCCTTTTATATATTCAAGACGAGGCTCAACAGGGCTCTGAAAAACCTGATCTAGTTGAGGATGTCCCTGCAGAGGTAGTTGGACTAGATGACCTTTGGAGGACCCTTCCAACCCAGACTATTCCATGATTGTTTGAAGACAGTTGGGTGCAAGTAATTCTTAAGGCAATTATGAATTTTAATTCCAATGTTGAGATTTTCCACTCAAAATCTGTTTCAAAAAGTTCTACATCTCAGAATATTCTCTCTGAGTACTGGAAAGCTTTTGGAATAGCTTTTCTTACTCACTGTGTTGTGAAATTCATCACAGTTTTCAATGTTCTTCAGTGTCAGCACTTCAAGAGGTTTTGTCACCTTTCTTCAGTATTTCCTAGAATTCCTACTGTTAGTTAGTATAACACAAGGAGATGTGAATTGTGCTGCTGAGTAGAATTCTTGGACAATATGACTGAGTGGCTGAAGAATTTAATTTATAAAAGAAAAAAACTTCTAGCCTGTTAACAATGAGTAACCAGCAAGCCTGTAGCTGAAGAGACAAGGATCAGGATAGGATTTTTTAAAATATTTTTTTTGTATATCAAGCAAGTCACTGCTTTCCTTAGTAGTTCAGCTTCTTAGGATGTCTTTAAATTTATATAGAAGCAGCTGTAATTGGAGAGTCTGTATTCTCAAGGTCTATGTTTCTGGAGGCAAAGCACTGTTTAAAAGCAGGAAATGTTACTGTCCTAGTCACTGGAATTTTGCATCATTTTTAAGTGTCTGCTTTGCTTGCATGATGATTTTAATGATGAATTTAGTGAGAAGTTCATTCTTTGTAGTCTGGCAGTAGATGCAGTCAAAAGCAAAATAGGTGATGTCCTGAAAGAGCTAAATATTCAATCTGCCTGAGCAGAAACAAATGAGTAAGTGTTGAGAGGCAATAGAGGAGCTGCAGATAGCTTAATAGATGTCATCAATCAGAGAAGTAAGCACTGTACAACAAATGTGGCATGGTGTTTGTGATCTCTCTGCACTGAAAGAGAGATTAAGAGCTCCATCCAGGACACTAGCATATTTGCAGCTGCAGGCAAAGACATAATCATGTTGGCTTTTTCCATGTGCCCTCTTAAGAGGAAAGACTACAATACTATTGTTATGTGGAAATCAAAGTTGTCTTACAATAAACTGTTTTGAAACAAGCAAGTTTGTATGCGAATGAAATAGCCTTCAGCCTTAGAGATTCATAAGTGAGTGTTTTCAAATTCAATTCTCCTACCTGCTTCATGCATGTTTGTAATAGTGCCAGCACGTTTGTAGCTTCTACTTCAGTGTGAGGAAATTCTGAAAGTGTAAAGGAAGATCAGCTTTCCAAGGCCTTATATTCTCAGGCACACAGGTACTGATATATTCTACAAGAATTTTTGTATATCCCATTAAAACAAGAAACACAATGAAATAAAAGTGAAATAATCTCATGGTATTGGGGATGGAAGACAAAAATGAAACAAACTGAATTACCTGATCTGCATTAATGTTGCAAAAAGCTGTTGAGAGCAACCTGCTTTCATTTCATGACCAAAACAAAAAACCCCCAAAAATCCACAAACCCCTTCCCCCGCCAAAAAAAAATCTGTTTTTGTACCATACAGTGATTGTCTGCTTTGGTAGGATGGTTGAGTTGAGTTACCATAGAACCGGGAGGAGCTTTCCCAGTTGCTTTTGTTTGTGACAGACCATGTAAACATACATTCTAATTACAAATAGAAATGTCTCCAGTTTGAAATGTCAAGTCTTACATACTTGATCCTACTCTAATATACTATTTCTCTCCCATTATATATTTTTTTTTATTTGTTGCATGAACTTCATAGCTTTATACATATTTGTATGATAGCAATGGTATCACTTTGGGTTGTAAATTACATTTTTGTTGCTGTTTCAGTATATTCTGTATATTCTGCTAAACCAGAAACCCCATGTAGAAACAACTATCTTCAAATAGGTGAATTTTATGTTAAACATTACACACTTTATGTGTGAAATACCTCAAGAGCATGGTTAGACAATAGTGGACTCCAACAAATCAGTAAACTGTGCTGTGTTTAACAATTTCCATCCAATTTGTGAAATGTATGATACTAATGATGAGATTTGTGGATGGATGTCTTTATGAATAATCATTCCAGACATTACTGAGATAGCTTTGTGATAACCATTGAATGTTTTTCAAAGAATTTCCTGGAAAAAAAACAAGATTTTTGAAAACTGTATTATTTCCTACTTAATTTCAGTAGGATGTAAGACTAAGTTTTAGAAGTTACTGACTTAGAAAGCTGAGAGTTTCTTGCTATTTTGTGACTTGATGTTACCAATATTTACTTGAAACTGAGCTGGTGTTTACCTTATTAAATATTATATAATTAGTGTTTAAAATGTTTTGTGACCTGTAAGTTTATTGCAGTTGGAAAGAGAGATGATTCATTTAGAGATTCCTACATAACATTTTGCACTCTCTTATTTCTGTGTAATGTTGCCACGCAGGTATAATTCCAAAGTGATGTGTGATAAATGGCCTGCTTTACTTTTTTACAGAAGAGTTTACTAAGAATAAAGTTGGCTTCTGAGTGGATAGGACTTACCTTAGAACCGTACCGTGGTAGGATACTAAAAATGATGTTGTTCAAGAATGTGCATTCAAGAGGAGATGTTTTAGGCCCGTTCTCCATGATCTTTCAAAAATGATGGAGATTATTTCAACACAATCTATTGTTAGTTGATGTCATGAAATAGTGATATAAGAGTTTGATGGCACTTAAAGGCAATTAAAGGGTTAAAAATAGTGATTTATGCTTGTATGTATTCTTATATTGAGCAATATGGCTTGCATTAAAAGGCTGAAAGGGCGGATCAACATTTCTGACTTTCTTCTGGTTTAAATGAATATATCTGCATCATCTTTTTCCAAAGGGAATCTGAATTAAAAGGAAAAATGAGAAATGCTTAGCTTTAAAGGGTCGTTTTTTTGCCTGAAATGCACATCAAAATGCAGCTGCAGCACTGCAGTGTTTACTCTAGGACAGGAAAAACATCCCTTTTTGGCCCTGAAAAGAGTTCTTTCTGAATATGCGATAGGAGAATATTTCCAGGCTGTCTCCTCATGTCTTCTCATCAGTCTGGTCACAGACTGTAAAATATTTGCTTCTGAGTCTGTGTGGCAGGACTTAAGTTTGAGTAACGTCTGCAATTACACAGAAGCTGTGTGATGAGGAGTCATTCTAGGATCATGTAAAACCTGGCTGACACTGCTCCCTCATTTGAAATAGGAGGGTTCAATACAGATCTACAGTGTTTTGCAAGCAGGTAGAAGCTTTTTAGGGCACACAGTCTGCAGTAATCTCCAGACTGAAAGGTAGGAATGGTCTAAGTAAAGAATGTAATGGTTAAAAGGAAATTGAAAGTATATTGCTGCCCTTGTTTTGCCTAAGGCTTTTTTTGTCAAAACATATTTCTATTTGACTAACAGAAATATCTTTTTGGCAGTAGAAGATTTACAAAAGGAGTGCACGTATATATTAAGCAGTGGAAAAATTAGGATCTCTATTAGTCAAACTGAGCGTGCTTGTGAAGGGGACCTTTGGGGAGCTCTGGGTAAAAGCTGGCCTTTCCGTTGGGTTGTACTGTTAATATTTTGGTAATAATTATCTCTGGACATGAGTTTCCAGTAGGTTTTTATTTTAACTTGATTAAACAGTTGCCAAGTTCTGTGCTGTTGTCCTATATTGGATAATTTCAATTATCTACTTCAGTTAACAAAAAAACCCAAACCTCCCTCAAAGTAGCTGGCTGTGGCTCATAGTGCATAATGCTTAGTTTGGCTCTTGGGGCAGTGGTCCATTCTGCTCCACATAATAACAATAAACCTTTTATCCTATGGTGGTTTTTATTTTAGATTGGTGTGAATAAAAATATTAAAGCCAGACAGTTAATTAAAAACTTGTCCTATTGCAGTTTGACACCCATGGTTACACCCCGCATCTGTGTATAATCTATATATAAGGTAGAGGATTCTTCACTACAAAGAGTGAAGGCACTAAGAAGAGAGCACTTAAATTTAACAGGCAGAACTCTCCAGGACACCGATATTGTTAGATGAGAGAAGTGAGGCAAAAATAGGACTGGAAGAGCTGACGCACACAAATGCTGAGGTCAGAATGAAAACTGGTTTGTCTGAAGATGGCATAAAGCTGAAGGAACTGAGACTTTACCTCCGGCAGTTTTTTTTGAAGCTGTGGTTGCCTTCTTATGTTGCAGTGGCTGTGTTATTTTTTCATTTCAGGTTGCTGTTTGTGGTGTTCTATTGAGGGGAAAAAAAAAAAACCAAAAACAAAAACCAAAAGAATTCAGCCTCTAGATATGCACATAATCCAGAGGAACTGTTCTAATGTACTTTCTTACATAACAGCTCTGCATTTGTTCTCTCTGAAGAATGAGCTGTTCAGTCTAGGACCACAAACATATCCTGCTAGGGTTTTTTAGGTAAATGCATTATCCTTGAGAATCTGTTTTAAATATTATCTCCCTTCATCATGGCAGCTTTGTTAGTAGTAAGTAGATTTTTCTGGAAAGTAGTAACAGTTCAGGGGTTGAGAAACTTAGGCAGTATGATGCAGTGCCTTTGAGACCCTTTAAGCAAACTGTTTTAATTGCAATACTGAAATGAGAATTCCCTTTTGAAGACATTCTACCCCTTTGAAGAGTAGTACTTTCAAGCTATATTAAGCTGCTGTGAATGCATAGGAGTGGGGCAGATCAGGATGTGATTGCTGCATGCACTGGAATAGTGAGATACAGAATTCACAATTTATCCAGGCAGGTGGCACTTCTACCTAGCATCTAGCATCTGTTGGCATAAACTATCTACAGATTATCTAGTGGTTGTTGTTGTAGACTTTTAGAGGCAAGGGGTTTTTGTTTGGTTGGTTTTTCGCATTACCCATGTTTTCATATTTGTGGGAGGACAGGGATATGATGGAATGTTCTTGGTAAAGACATAAACTCTTGGTAATGAGGTAGATCAAGATTGACAGGTAATATAATTCTTTATTTAAGTTAAAGAACTAAATTAATGAAGCTGGACTCAGTACTTGACATTTAGAAATGTTCAATATTTATAACCTAGAGGAATCAAGAGACAAAGATAGGCAGTAAGCAACAGGTTACTTTTTCGACATCATCTCTTAGACCTTTTCAAAGAAACGAACCTGTAAATCTGACTTTGTTTTATTGATAGCACTGCGAAAGAGCACCTGGGGTGTGAGGACCTGTGAGCACCTCACAGGTATCCTAGGTTCTATCTCTTTCATTCACCAAGTAATGGATTGCTTTCATTTAAAATTAGAAGTCTTGCTACAAAGTGAGAACCTGCTTTGATACCAACATGAAAAGGCACTTCTATACCTAAAGAAGAGTTGTCTATAAATAGATAGCAGTGATGCTACTGCAGTTGAGGAAACTTCACTCCATTAAAAACATCAGTGAAGAACTAGAGCAATGCTTAATAATTAATGACTATGATTTAAGCCCATTTTAAAGTGCTGACACATTTTAATGGTCCTATAATATTTATAAGCAACTCTTACCTCCCGTAATTCTAATGAATGAATTTTCCTGACCCTTACTGAAAGCTACACCTGTAAAATAGTTTTTCAGTTTGCTACTAAATGCCCTTTTGTTCAAAACACAGTTCTTGTACATGCTTTCTGTGATGTCTTCTGGCTCTGTAAATTTACTTCTTTCATTTGACATAGTGTAAATTACTATTAGCTGACACCTGATTACTTTAAGGATTATAAGTCCTATACATAGAATCATAAAATGGTTTAGGTTGGAAGTAGCCTCTAAGATCATCTAGTTTCAACCCCACTGCCACAGAAAGGATACCTTCCACTACGTCAGAATTCCTTCCAATAGATCAGGTTTATCCACAAACCACATTTTGCTAAAAAGAATATTATTTTCATGGTTTTCATACAGAAACTAGTCTGTATCAAAAGAAGGTCTGAAATGACAAAACTATGTACAGAAGACTTTCATTTTGTTGCAAGTACCAAATTTTTCCACTTTCCCCTAAGAGGATAGGGGAACCTTACTGTTGTAAGAACATTATATCTGACTTCAGTGAATACATTTCCATTACGGAGCTTTCACTGGTTAGTAGGAGGATCATGTGAATAAAATTTCAGGATAGATTCAGATTCACCCCACAATGTTCCACATATTCCATGAGCCCTGGTATACGTTAAAAGTCCATCATGAGTTGGAGAAGGCATGGACTGAGATGGCAATTAACTCTTGCCATTTCCTTTACTTCCAGTCATTTGCAAGCCATGGCTGAGAATCAATGCAGTGTTAATGGTATGTGAGTATGTGGTGTCTCTTTGTCCCTTATGAGGCATCTCAGCCTTTTTGCCTTTCCAACCCTTCTTCTCCTATTAGGAGACTGGATGTGTATGCCAGCTTGCCAAGCTAAGGGCTTGTAGGCTTTACAGACCTTGTGAAGAAGAAGTTGGGGTTTGTGATTTCATACTAGATAAAGATTTCTGTATGACTGGTGACCATCTGATGCCCTCTGGATTATAAAGATGGCTACATGATAACCACATGAAACAACTAAGAATTCAGAGTGAATGTCCACTTCTGAAAGTGTGAAGAATTTAAAAAGTGGTTAGATTAGGTTGGTAGATTAGGCTGGTGTGGAACCAAACTTGGCCATTTTAGTTGAATACTTCAAAAAAGGAAAAAAAAAGCATTATCTATGAAGGCCAAAGATGTGTGATGGAGTTCTCCACCTTAATTTGTGCTTCCAGTGCTGTTAATGTATTTTAGCTGACAACCATTTTGCATAAATGCAGCTACTCTCCCTATTTCGATGATAAGGTCACTTCTTTTAGGAGGATTTGCACCATGTAATTTTGTTCATCTTGCCTTTAGAGAACATTTGGAGTCAAATTCTACCTTCTTAGAAAAAAGCCTCCATTATATCAATGAAGACAGTGGATTTTAAGGTTTTATCCATGTTTTTATTTTTCTGCTGAATTCCACCCTGTGTACCAAGCATAGCCCCAGTACCAGACACTTAACAACTTGTAAAAATTCTATGAGATTTTTAGGAAAAGGTAAATTGAGGAATTTTGAAGTCTCTTACTGAAATATTTCTAAAATGTTTGACTAAACTATAAAACTGTCTTTTATTTCTTCCACTTAAACATTACAGTCTGGGGAAGTGTAGTTGCCTCTGGATGGTAAATTGTTATGAATCTTGAAGTGAATTGAAAATTGGTGTTACGGGAGATATGAATAAGGCTTTGAAAAACACAAGTCAGGAAGACAGAAATTGTAAATTGAACTGTGCAAAATGCTCACAAGATGGGAAACAGCATAATACTGTAGTAGGATATTGTTACAGTCTTGAAATACAACCCAGGTTTGCTTTTAATCAATAACCAGACAACTTCAGCACATCTTTCAAATTAACAAAAAAAAGGTCAACATTTGCAAAAGTGCTGGTTGCTGAGGGTGGGGGTGTTAGCTACTCTCTAAAGTTTGGTAAAGAAAAAACAGGAAGCAAAACAACTGAAAGATAAAGTTCAAAAAGTCTAAACTATGACAGATCAAAACAGAAGCAAATGGCTGCATAAACCCCCACAGTATGAAACTGCTTTGTTTTTAATGGTTTCATTCCTAACAGATGTTTGAGATGAGCTGACCTTTTGCCAGGAATGTCATTATCACCTATTGAATTATCCACCTAATACCAGCCATCCGCTGTCAATTTCTTTTGCATACTTTTCAAACAATATTTACATGCTGCAGTACCCAATTTCTTGAGTCTGTTTCCACTTTTGCCATTATCAGCGTGTACATGGAAGTAATTGGTGAGCTTAGGATGGAGTTTGTCATGTTTTTTTTAAGAGATATAAATTTCAGTGCTCTGTGGTAGTCTAAAAAGTCCCAGGTTAACCATCACCAAAAGCAAAGTTTAACTGTAGAAAAGGATTGTGTTAGGGGTTGTTTGTTTTGGTTTATTTTCTTTTCTTGTTTTTTATTGTTATGGGGGGTTTTGTTTGGTTTGGTTTGGTTTGGTTTTTTTTCCCATTTGGTAATTTCTTAGATTTAGGGAAGTATTTAATAAACTCTAGAATGATTCATGATATGAGATACTGCACAATGTCAAGTAAAATTATTTTACAGATGCTAGAGACAAAGGCCAAATTCATTGTCTTTAGCTTTGGTGTCTCTTTAAATGTGAAGAAGATGAGGAGGTGAGAGTTATGCTATGTGCTTTAGAAATTTTGGACATGTTCAAATCCAACTGGACACAGACCTGGACAGCCCCCATGTAGCTGATCCCTTTTGAGCAGGGAAAATGGACTAGATGATCTCAAGAGGTCTCTTCCAACATAAATGATTCTGTGATTCTTAATTTGCTTGGTGATAGACTCTTAAGTTTGCTTTTATATTTTTCATATTGCTTTGATGTGTCAGTTCAAATAAAAAAAGAAAGCATCTTAGATCATGAACAGGAAGCATTAACAACATGTTAAGAGAAACAAAAGCTAACAAGTTCTCAAATTAATGTGTTATGTTAGAAACAGAGGGGCATAAAAGATGAATCAGCTCCTGATGTTAATGTACAACCCAACCGGGGGAGGGAATAGAGTATTACAAGTGCTATACCAGTAACATCTCCCAGCTCTTGTATTATAAATCTTCTGTTATAGGTCTATGGTACTTGTACCAATAATTCTTTCATAGACATGCAATATATACTGAAAACATTAGTCATCATAACAGAGCACATTAATAGCTATACTAAAGAACTCATCCCTAACACAGAGAGAAGTTTTGATTGTTTTGTTACAGATCTTCAGCACTGGGTTTGAATTTTTCACTTCTGCGTTAAACCCCCAAAGTACTAAGTTAGCCTCTTTTCAGTGAGACAAATGTTTCTTGTTCCAGCTAGAAGCAGTATGAGCAACAGATGCTGGATTCTGTTATTGAAGATCCAGATCTTCAGCTGTGGGTAGTTAATCCACCCAAAATGTGATTACTTTAAAGTGCAATGTCCATCACTCTTGATCTTCCCTGCCTGGGCAGTTTTTGAATTACACAACATGCACAGTGCGCTCTCTTTTGTTCTTAGTTCACTGAAGATCTGAAAATGTGTTTTGCATAAGGGGTTAGTGGGTACAAGGATCCCAAGTTCCTTGTGATGTATTTGAGGGTAGTTCTACAGCTGAAGATGAAGAGAAACTGTAGGAACCAGAACCAACAGAGAGAGGAACAAAGAGCTTGTCTAGGTGGGAGAACATGTAAGGGTATAAAGCTGTAAAAGAAATCATCTTTACTCTGTGAAACTAAAGTTTTATTCCACATTTTTTAATGGTGGATTTAAATTCTTGTAAATTACCACGCGCTGCAGACCTAGTAATGCAGAAACGGCTGGTAATGCAGAAGCAGGCTTTACCTGTTTCCAGACCCCGCGTTTCAGAACTCTGGACAGGGACGTGATCCCAACCTGTGGGCAGTGCGCTGGGAGGACTCTGAAGCAGCAGGGTCAGGATCTCATGCATGTAAGGACAACTGTACTTACTCCACTAAATGTCTGACAGAGGCAAGGTGGCTAGGATTAAGTAGATGAATATGGAAGGACTGTAGCTATAAATTATCCCAGAGTCTAGGTCATGTGCTTAGTGGTGCACAAGAGTACATAGCCTTGCTCTAAACTATTGAATAGATTTACGTTCTAAACTTTGACAAATATTGCCTCCATTGCTCTCTCTTCCTTCCCTGTCATACAGATTCTTCCCTTACTCCTGACAAAGCCTGTCTTAATCTAACTAAAGAAACAGAAGTATTTCCAGAAGAAAAGTCCATTGCGTAGAAGGGTCTTGTGTAAAGGTGAACTGTCTAAAATTAATCTGCTATTCAGAAAATCTCTTTCCATTCTGAAACTGTTGTATCAAATAAGAGTAGGAACTGGGTATCAAATAAGTACAGGATCCATTGTAACAGACCTTAAGATGCTTTCAGTCTGCAAAGGCAAGGATCCAAACTATTTCTTCCATCTTCTGGCTGTAAAAATAATTAATCTTGAAGTGAAGTCTTTCCTGATAGAATTATAGTGCTTTCTACTTCCTTAGCATGGTTTATCATGACAAGACAACTGTTTTTCTCTGCCATAGAGATGGAATCTGATGTCATCAACTTCAGTTGGGTATCCATCATACAACTCATTGTACATAAATTCATCATACAACAAGCTAGCTCTACATCAAGCAGGGCTTTGGACCAGATAATATTTTGAGGTGTCTCCCAACTGAATTTATTCTGTGACTCTGTTTTTCCCATTTATTTCTCCAGCTACCCTCTGGAAGGTGCCAACATTCAACCTCCATTTGTGGCCTTTGGAAGAACCAGAGGATAACTAATCTAGTCACACTGCTATCCAAACAAATAAATAAAAAAGATTGTGTATTTAAATGGAACCCATGCGTGACCTGAAATAGGAACATCCTTTGAATAAGTAGTTTCTTTGAGCAGGAATGGACTTTTTCTTTCTGTTTCTTAACTCATTGCTTGTGTTGCCAGATGTATAGCAGTGCTTTTCAGATGGGGTGAGAGAAAGGAAGCCTAACTTCCATATAAAAGATATCTGATATGAAAAACAATGTCTGTAACTGGCAGCCAAAAGAAAAGAGGCATGGAAAAAGAAAAGAAAAGAAAAAGAAAATGAAAAGAGAGAGGAGAGGAGAGGAGAGGAGAGGAGAGGAAGAGGGAGAGGAGAGGAGTAGGAGAGAGGAGGACGAGAGGGGAGAGGAGGGGAGAGGAGGGGAAGGAGGAGGAGAGGGAGGAAAGGGAGGAGAGGAGAGGAGGAGGAGGGAGAGGGTGAGGAGAGGAGAGGGAGGACCAAAGGAAGGGGAAAATGTTAACAAGGGGAGTTATTTGGATTGTTTTCTTCTGGTAACAGGGCTGTAATCAGTAGGAGGTTTTCTATTAATTTCTTTGCAAGAAGGACTGCTTCCTAAAGGACTCCTACAAGCACATTTGAAAACATTTGCATTGAATGGTAAAAACAAGATACAAAAGTCTACAAATAGTAACTGTCGACTCAGAAGAAGGAATATATCCTATCGAGATATCTTATACCACGTGTGAAGCTGCCTATTTCTGGCAATTTTGTCATCACACCCAGACAAATAGTGGTAACAGCCAAATGTAAGAATAATGACTAACACAAAATCTAAAGTGAGCATCCCCTAGTTTTTCCATGTGGCTATGAACAGGACTAGATTTCTTCCAGAAATCTCCAAACTATATTAAATATTCCTTGAATTGTAGCAGTGTACAGAATATTGAGCTGTCCTGTACAAGAAAAACTACTGAGTACTGTACAAGAAAAACTACTGATAGAATATGTGAAGAGAAATTACATTAATTCCTTTTTAAAATCTTTATTTTAGTACTCTGGGTAATCTAATCTGATGTAATTAATAAGAGTATTGCAAAACTTAGATAAAGTTTTATCTGAAGTATAAAATACACAATTTTGTAAAATCGTATTCTTGTAGGAGTACATGATAGATTAACAAAACAGCTTTTGTGATTGGCATCTTTATGAAATTTAAACCAACTGCACAAGGGAGATGGACAGAATGAAAGATCCTTAGTTTTGAAAGGGTTACTTTTGTTCAAAACCCTCATTTCTCTTATAATTCTAGAAAGCACATGGGATCTGTGAAGTTCTATGAAAGAGACCAGAGACTGGGAGGACCATAGAAAGAATAGCCCCACTCCTTGCTCTATGCATATATACATAAAACTGTGGCCACAGTCACCAGAAAAATCTGTGGTCAAACACAGTACACTCATTTGTATATTCTCCATCAGGTTTGTAAGGGTGCTAGGCAGGTCTGAAGAACCTGGCTAAGAAAGTTCCATGCCTAGTTTCTTATCTTTAAATGAATGAAGGACTTAAAAATGCCAACCTGTTGATCTCAAAACAATGTACAATACTAAGTGCTTCTACTAGTGCTGTAATTTTATTTCATGAAGACTTTCTAATGGCTGCAGAGTTATGCAAAGAGTAATTGCTTATGTTTGTTCTTTTTAACCCTAAGGTTACAAGTTGATACTTTTGGAAGATGACATGTTTAAGTAACATGTTGTCAAATATCTATAGTAAATCATAAGGTTTGGCATCAGAAAACATTAAATTGGCATTTATTTTTGAATGGCTCAGAGGTGTTTTATTATAAGAGAATGTCAGACAAATAAAAGGAAAGGTCAGAGGGAGATCTTTCCTTTTAATAGCTGAAGAAGAGTAAATGTCTTAGCAAATCTTAATCAACTTATGGAACTCTCTGATGCTTCTAAATTTAAGCCATTCTAGGTAAGCCCTATGAATACAACATTTTCACTGCTTCCTCACGTGTTATTTGGATCACAGGAAAATATTTCAAAAGTGTTGTTTATTACAGACTCTTAGATATGGAATGTAAGTAGTATGTGGGTTACCTTGTAGGGGAGAGAAGGATTTTCTACCACCTCTCATCTCCTGGCCATGGTACATAAACGAAGGCTTGCCTTATAGTTTCTGTCCACAGTGCTCATGCGTTACCTTTGCTGCTGTTGTACTAGTAGAGCACGAGGTTAGCAGAAATAGGTATAAGAAAAAATTACAATGTAAATCTCTCCCACCTGAACATCAGTCAAAAGAATGAAGTGGTCAACCAGGAGATAAAAGTTCTGTGTGCTGGCTGTTCTTACTCACAGAGAAACAATGTCCCCTGAGGCCACTCCACCCAAGCCCTTAGTTCTTATGACCTCAATTCCACACTTTATGCTGAAGACACTTAAGCTTGCAGCTACATGTTCCTTTGTGACCTTGCTTGCTTCTAATTTTCACTGAAGTGAGATAACTTCAGTGAAATTGTTATAAAATGAAGCAAATATTGTAACAGAAAGAAACATATTTTGATTCTCATCGTTTTGGTCAATAGTCTAATTCTAGATCAAAATTGAGTAATTGTTTTGTTCAGCTTAATATGGTTACATAGCTGTCATTCCACCTGGGAAATTCACTTTGTCATGCACACAAACTTAAATAATATAGTAACAAAGTAAATGGTTATATGGTAACTTGTCCATTGCACAATGAGAGAAATGGGGAAAAAAATAAAAATCACATTCTTCAAATATTTGACTATAGGAATGACTGAGTTCTCCTGAGGAATGTCTAAACAGGCTGTTTCAGTTATGACTTGTAGGCTGATAGAATGCAGGATGAGTTATGAGGAGAAGGCATTTTAATATGTGTTAGTAAACATCTAAAATCCAGAAGTATTCAGACAGGAGCAAGGTGAATAACTAGAGATTATTAATGACAATAATTCATACATGTCATACATGCCAACTCCCCACCCCCCTTTTTTTTTTTTTTTTTTGTTTTGTTTTGTTTTGTTTTCCCCCATAGTCTTCCCTCTTCCTTTAAAATCTCCTTTTATATCTTTATGGAAGGGGCTTATTTGGTGCTAAATAGTCATAAAATTTCCAACTATTTAATTTCAGTCTTAACACTCTGAGCAAGTCAATCAAGGTGTTAGTGTCTCTGATGAGCTAAATAAAACCTGTAGAACTAGGTAAACAGAATTAGAGAAAATGAGAAACTTTTTTTCCTCCTATTTAAATATCTCCCTACCTCAGGAGTTCAGAAATTCTGGTATGTCAATATTAGTACAGCAGAAAGTTTTGGCATTCTGGTATATTGAAAGCTATACTTCAGACTCCAATTTGTTCTTAGGTAAGAAGATTAATTTATATGCTGATTCATTTTCTGGGCTGGTTGTCTTCCTCTGCCTTTGTCATATGTATCCCTTGTTAGTAATCGATTTTCTTTAACCTCTGTACACCAATTCTGATGGTACATGAATTTGTTTGTTTGCTTTATGCCCTTCATTTGTAACACTAACTGATATCTATATTCTGTCATGGAACTTGATCCTGCAAGATGCCTGAATGATCCTACTTTTTGCTGTGATGTGAGTGCTGAACACTTAGCAGAACAAGCCAATTAGGAAATAAATATTCCTGTTTGAACTGTTCTACTAAGTTAAACGTCATTAAACAAGGGCTTGTTTTTTTAAACAAAAGCTCACATATTCATGCCGGTCCTAGTCTATCTACTTCAAGCAGAAATTAATTTAGTAGCCTAGTAGTATGGATTTTTTTTTCCTTTTGCAAGAAACACACTGTTTTTTATATGGCTGGTAGATGAAAATATCAAACTACTAAGAGTAGCATGGTTCCTTTTTCTCTTATTAGTTTCCTCCAGTGAAAGTAATTTAAAATAGATAACACGGAGGTTAGATTTGATTTTGTTCCCAATACAGCAAGTGGAGTGAAGGAAAGATCTATGTGAACTGACACTGTCTATCAAACTACAAGAACCCCAAAGTTCTTGATCCTGCTGTGGCATGCACTTGTTTGTTACCTTGGATCATGCCACTGTATGTGGGATTCTCTGAGAAAGAAAGTTCAGTGTCAGCTGATTATCTTTTCTGAGGGAGAGAAAAGAAAAAAGGCGGCCAGTAGATTACATTGCATTCCAGAAATTAAAGTCTGGTTTAGTTTTCTTCTGCATGCAAGAAAATTCTCACAATACTTTTCTGTGAACATACTCATCATAGCTGATTTATACCCATTAAGACCGTGTGAAATATTTCATGAGGAAGTTTGTAAATATTTGGACTCCTTGTGCCTTTATTTTCAGAGTGCCTTGCAGATGACACATGGACATCTCAGGATGAAGCTCTGGCAGCAAAGGCATGTAAGAGGTGAATGATTGCAAAATTATTGTTTTTATTAACGAAGCTAGCAGTAGCAAACCCCACCATTAAGGCAAATGGACTAAAGTAGAGTAACACATAGTTAGCATAGTCACATTCAGGCTAACAGGACTGTGGTAGAGATGCTTGAGAGGCAAAATTTATAACACAAAGAGAGACATATATGGTCCCTTCTGATTTGAAAACAAGTTACATTTTGTACTTTTATTTATCCTCTGGGCAGATGTGATTTTTTTTTTATAAGTAATAATCATGAAGGCTGACAAACGGGAGACATTTGCCAAAGGAAAATGGCATATGTGGGCTTGTGTAGTTTTTATCTAAGTTTCTTTCAAGGACATAAATTAAAATGTGATTTAATCAAATTAGGGTTTCTGTGTGGTTGTAAATGTGAAGTAGTATGCAAAGAAATATAAGTGGTCGAGTGGCACATAATAAACGGATATAACAATGTTTAAAGATTTTAAACATCCACAAGTCAGGTCACATCCAATAGATCACAGAAACCATAAAGAAACCACAAGTCTTCTGCTTTAAAATGATAAACGTTAACTTTAAAATCTTGGAACCTAAGGTTGGAATTGAACGTATGGCAACACAATGTTTGCTTAGAATTTTGGATACAATAGCTAGGGGAATCATTCCTGAATGGATCCCTGTAGATTTAGACTTCCTGTAATGTGACCATTTAGCCATCATGAAATCCATAGATAGTTTCATGTGTGTTTCCTTTAGCATTGATATTAGAACCTTCAATTAAGAAAAGGTCTCAGCTGTGCTTGGCTGGCCTGCCGTTTAAAATCTTGCAACTTATTGTTAATCAAAATATATCTGCAATTGGCTTCATATCTTGGATTTGCATTAATAGGGAGGGGGAGAGAAACAAAATTACAATGTTACAAAAATCTCTTTGTATGTGTATAACTATCCCTTTACAGAATCACAGAATGTTAGGGATTGGTCCAACCACCCTGCCAGAGCAGAACTACCTACAGCGGGTCCCACAAGAAGGCATTGAGGCATCTTTTACCTTTTTGGCTCTGAGAAAAATGGGTTTAACTTTTAATTTTATGCAGCATGTAATTTTCTAGACTCGACTATTTTTGTAACTTCCTTCTGATTCCTTTCCAATTTGTCAGAAACCTTTCTGAATCATGGAGAAATGAATCAGTAGAATTCTCGCTAATGCCAGATGTTGCCATTAAATCATTTCCCTACTCCTACTTGCTGTTTCCTAGATTGTGTGCCCATGGTCCATGTTAGCCCACTTAGAGGACTGCAGTGTAAGAATGTGTTTATTTCAGTTTGATTCTTGAACTCCTTGTTAGCATTTTGTCTGTTAGGTTTAGAACAGGGATAGGTAAGCTAAGTAACATAGGAAAACACTTAAGCACATGCTTAGTTTTCTATTCACACACATATTGTTCTGAATACATAATTGCTGGCCTGAATTTTGAGGTCAGATGAATAGTATTTGTATCTTAACATTTGCATTGTGATATGGCAATGAATTATTAATATAAGGGAATATAAATTGCAGTGATCTCCACCCATCCCCCAAATATTTGAATTTTTATATACTCTTTGAATTGTCTGCATTTAAAACCTTACCATTATTGTATTCCCTTACATGTCAAAATTATTAGTTGTGTGACAAAATTGTAATGAAGAAGCAGCAAACAATATTTGTCTCTGTAGCAGATAGTGTGTGACATTTCTTCATTTAAAATTCTCTTCATGTACTATCACACAACTTCACACATCACATTATTCAGCATGACCTTAGTGAAAGTTCTTTACGTTACTTCTCAGTTGTTGTTGTCTTTTTGTGGTGTTTGAACATGCATCTGTAAAACAGCACATGTTCAGAAATATGTTTTTCTGTGTTTTGAGAATTAGTAATAGGAGTGCTTTAATTTGCAGAGCTCTCATTTATTCATGACTGCTTGAATACTTCAGGGTGTTAAAAATTGTTGTTTGGTCCAGCACTCGCTGAAGGAAAGGAAAGGCCTTTTTACAGATGGAGTCTTCTCTATATCTGGAAATACACCAGCTGTACTGAAAACTGATGTTTTATTATTACTTGCTTAAAATAATGTGTTAATGTCTTGTTTTTACTGAGTTAAGGAGGAGAATGAAGTTGTACTCATCTGACACTGTGGGAGAGGTTTGTGTACAGCTTGTGCCAGTGGGGAGGGCCAGGATGGTTTTTATAAATAAAAGACTGAAAAAAATCTGATAAAATCCTCAACCTGAATCCTGAAATGTAAGAAAGAGCCTGAAGTATCTCATGTCCCAAATCCTCGTGATGAATATATACGTGTCTTTTGCAAAATGTCAGAAGTTGATGGGTGCATCACTTCAAAGAATTAACAGTAGTCTGCATTACAAATATATAATTAGGATGTCAATGAGGATTTTTCTCTCCCATTAAATCCCCATGTTTACTTTTTCCTTGTTTTACAACCTGATTTGTTTCTTGTATCAGTTACCTCCTTACTGCACACAGCCTCTGGACCTGCTGAGTACCTTTACTTAGTGCTTCTCTAAATTTCTTAATTAAGATTTTTTTTTTTCCTTCACTCTTATCCATTTCAGAGTAAAATATTTGATTATGGGCTCTGAGCTTTTTTTTTTTTTACTTGTTCATGGAAAACGATTCATTATCTCTTCTGAGGAAACAAAGAAAATTTAAATTTGCTACACTTTGGGTATCTTTTTCACTGCAAATTTGCTCCTTACAGATCACCTTTTTCCTTCACAAGAGTCCCAAATTATGTTCTGGAATTAACTGTAAAGGAAGAAAAATGATAGCATACTGTCTGGGTGTAACTTAGTATGATTAATTCAGGAACTGCACGAGTTGTTGTAGTATGGGTTTGTAATTTCTCGAGTGTGTGTTTTGCTACTTCCTACACAAAGTTGTTTTAGCAATGCATGGATTTAGGTGGAGAAAATCTATTCTAAGTTTTTCTGAGTCTGCTGATGTGTAAAGGCTTATGCAGCTTTTTTACTGAATAAGGGTTCTCAGTGACTTAATCTAGACAAAACCAATAGCTTTCTGTTTCCTGTTGTCTGCAATTCAGTTGCCTGTCTGTAAAAGTGGTAACATCACTTTTCTGCTGACTTTGGGTTGCATTGGTGGACTACATCTTAGTTAACCATCTGTGCAGTGGCCCTCAGGCTTGAACTCAGGTCTGTAATATCTGTTATACAAATAATGCTATTCTAAGTTTATTATTAGTAATGGTTTATTAATAATGCATCAATAAAATAGGACTTCATACTAAGAAAAATGAGAGGTTTGCTATGTTTTCTTCATTCTACAAGTGGATGGTGTCCCAAAAGTAGTGTCAACAATACACTATGTACATATGTATGTATGGGATGTACATATGGGATATGCAAACAGACTTCTACTAGCATTTTATAAGGGCACTGTTCTGTGTTTTGCCTTCCTGTATAATAAGAAGCATTTGTGACGGCTTTGGTGGAAACTGACATCAAGCCACATGGCAGTAGATGTGGATCTACAGTAAGAAAAGTATGTTCCAAGAGGTAAAATGTGAGGAAACCTGTGAGGCCTTGATTATTTATCTGAGGTTCTACATGACTGAACTGCACTGTAGAAACAATATGTGAAATGAGGATAATGTGTTAGTTGGCTATTTTAGGGTTCTGGACAGACTAGTTTACCCCTGAACAACTGATTTCTAAGCTGAAGAAGAAAAGTTCACACAGAGTTGTGCTATGTGTGCAAGAATAGAAAGACTGTTCTTGCACTGTACAAGGAGAAAGCCCAGGTGAGGGCAGTGTGTAGAGTTAGCCAATCCTGGCTTTGTGTGAGTCTGTCATATCACAGAAGATGTCTGATCTGGGCAAGAGTGATGGGGATGTGAATAAGTGATCTTTTTATGTTGAGCATGCATTTCAACTCTTTGTGGCTTAGGAGAAAGGAATTACTTTCCCTTTCTTTTGAAGATGCCAAGCAAGTGCCCTAAAGTTCATGTGTACTCAATTTAGATGCAATTATTATTTTCTGTTTGTTTACTATAGAAGTGTACTTTGGGGTTTCTTATTTTATAAATCATCATTGTTGAATTTGTAACTTTCTTAAACATATTTTGCAACGGCAGACACGGCAAAAATATTTCATTGAGTGATTTTTTTTTCTAAATATAAGCTTAAAAGTTTTCTATGTGCTCACAGAAGCTTTGTGGTTTTCTTTGATCCTTGCTATAAATGTGCTGCATGTATACTTGTCAGATGGAATTTCTGAGATAGGCTGAGTAACACTGAAATGCTATTGGAGAGCAAATCTGATTAGTAGGAGTGCACTACATTGTCTGCAGTGGGTGAAAATATAAAAATCTTAAGGAACAATTAATAATTGCCTCTGATAGGATTTTAGAAGCAGCAATCAGGCTTGGTGGCAGTCTTTTCTTCATTGTCTCAGAACTGTTTTATCCTGTTCTGGGATAGGCTATAGGTAATATATACTAATTAATCTTTCTGCTGAAATATATCCAATAATTAGAGAATTCTCCATACTCTTTGGAGTTTTTCAGATAGTTAGCCATACTAATGGTTAAAAATGTGAATTCTATTTTGTCAGGATCCATGTTCCAGCTACTGGTGTTTGTTAAAAGAGATTGAAAAGCTCCCTTTTATTACATTACTAATCCCCATGTAGCCACTTAACATATTAGATCACATCACCTCTTAACCTTTTCTTTGCTAATATAAATAGATTTAAATCCTGGAACCTCTCTCTAAGGCAAGTTTACCAATCTTCTAATCAGTCATGCGGATCTTTTCCAAACCTCTTCTTATTCCTCAACATCTTCCTTTTCTTGGAACACTAAGGAAGGACATGATCTTTTTGATTGTATTCCTATAGCTGTCATCAGATACTATGCTCTCTTGTTTCTGTTTTTGATCACAGTTTTATGTTGTAGTTGATGATATTAATGAATTATTGTTTAAAACGTTTTCAGCTGTTGCATCCCCTGATAATTTTCAAACTGTATCATACCTTTTTTTCCCCCTTGAAAGTGATTAAGCCCCAAGATTGTTCTTCATCGATCTTCTTTATTAACTGTTTCCTAACGCTTTGCTTCACCTCTATCATTCCTGATTTTGCTGGGTATTTTCTCCCTTTCAAGTCATCAATAAAAGTACTAAAGACCGCATGAACACTTTTGCAGACAAGTAACCCATTTAGCAGTAATTGTGCTGTAAGATTGGAGACTTCCACTTAAATGCATTGTTAAAAATAAATGTGGCTTTTTGTTATTCTAGTAGATAATAATGAAATTATTGGAGAGCAATATCTAATAAACATCAGTCAAGATCCATTTTCATAAACTCTAACAGGAAGTAATTATACTACCCTTTAATTCTTCTCATCTTTGTCTGTGATCAGTGCCATGCTAACAGTCTAATAGACATATTATTCAACACTTCTTGTTTATCCATAAAATCTTCATCATTTCTCCCCCCTCCCCCTTCTACCTCTCTTAATGCTTTATTGCCCCATTTAATGTGTGGTGTAACACATCTGTGGCTGAGATGACATCTTCTTTTGTAGGTAATGTCTACTATGGCTAGCACGGGAAAGGAAATGCACACATTTATATTAAGCTTCTAAAATTTCTGGAAATAATGCCAAGTTAGAGAATTCCTGAACTTTCAGTGGTGCCTTTTCCTTTCTGTATTTTTCATTTGAGAACAAAATGATGCTGACTTAATCCCTACCTTTCTCTTTCCTGCTCCTTTTTTCTCTCAAGCTCATCAAATTTTAGTTCAAGTGTTTTCCACTAACAGCTGTAGTCAGAGTACTACCTCTTTCTGGTTTTCTGTGTATAATAACCCAGGATGTATTTCTATGTATTTGTCAGTCCTTCTTTTCATTCATATGACCAACTCAGCTTCAGTTAAGGCTCTAGAAGTATATTTGTGGGTCACTTATGATTTTTTTTGAAGTATGTACTACATACTTCTGAAAAAAAGTGTGCAGCTGACAGCATATTCTGCAGGACGCTGACAGTTACTGTATCTTCACAGAAGTTTTGCCTCTGTGACTGCTTCAGCAGAATCAGTTGATTGCCTTGGTGATTGCTTACCATGACAGAAATTTAGAGACTGCAGTAATAGTTCCTTCTAAAAGGTGTTTTTTGATAGCACGCCATGTATACTCTTTGTGTTCAGAGGATTGCTCCAAACCCAGATGAAAAGTAAAATGTAGGGGGTAAAAATCTGATAGTGTCAGTTTCTCTAACTGTTGTTATTATCTTTTTACACATTTGCTTCAGCTGTGCTGAATCTCAGGCTTCTTGTCCTTTCCAGCTCAAATTCTCACAAGTGTCCTTTTTACAGGGTTATGTCCCTGGTAGCAGTTTTGTTTTAAAATATTGAATTCCACAAGCTTTTCAAAGGCAGTAGTCTCCAACAGAGACTTTACAAAATTATCTTCCATCATTTGTCATAAAAAATGAAATCTCACAGAAATTTGACTTGTGCCAAACACTGCAGTACTTTGTGCAAGTCCTTTAGCACAAACTGATCATTTTCCAATTAATTGTTAAATGCTGTTCTGTGTTGTTCCTCTAGCCTTGAAAAAGACATACAGTTGTATTCAAAATTAACATTCTTGTCAAATACTCTCATTTCTGCAATTTTTTTTTTTTTTTTTGCTGTGAGAGAGGGTCCATCTGTACCTATTTATTCTCTGTTCTCATTCTCCCCTTAAGGCACAGACAAATTTGTGCAATGATAGTTGGGGAAAATAACTAGTACCTTGTAGCTTACATTCATGGAAAGGGTCCAAGCACACAGTGTTTGTGTGTTTAAAACCAAACATAAAACCCTATATATTTGGAAGACTGTTAACAAATCGATATATGCAAAATTTTGTTATGCCAAATTAAGCAAAGTGCTTCTTGAGTTAAGGATTTACCTACTCTGGACATCCTAATGCACCCACAGTATCACTCGAAGAGAGGTTTTTGTAATAGTGGATTCTCTCCCACCATACACTTCAGATAGATGGAAACAAATATTCTACTCTTTACCACAGAAGCAAGTTAAATACCAATTAACATTTCACTTCTGATTTATCTTTCAGCCTGTTGATCCCAGAATATCCAAGGTTCTTTTTATTTTTGACCTGTAGGCAAGTAAGAAACATATGTGGGACCCACACTGGTTTTCATTTTGCTCAATCATTTCTTCTTAAAAACTCTATTCTAATTCTATTTGAATCAGAAAAGTCTTTCCCATGAGGCTTAAATTTAATTAAGAAGCAATTATTTCATAAAATGTGCTTGCAAATGCAAATGGTGTATCCGGTATTTCTTCCTTAGTTATATGTTACATAATCACAAAGACATAGTTCACAAAATAGAAATATCTGTGTCTACAGCTTTCTTCTCTATGTTGCTACTTTAAAGTCTTCCCAAATAACCCAGCAAGATTTCCATTAATCTGTTTCTTTGCCCAGTTTATGTAGAGGTCTTAAATCAATTGCAATTCATCTATTTGTCTTGATTCAAGAATTTGTAGGTCTGTCTCATTACGTTTCACAGCCCAGAGAGTATTTCATCTAAGTGCATTTTCATTGCAAATGAAAAAATGTTATGTGGATTCTTCTCTGTAGTCTTACAAAGTTGCTCATGGTTTGTGTGTGTGACATTGACCAGTTACATTGCCTAGTTTCCCAGAGGTGACTTATTGCACAGAAGACAGGTAAGTGTAGTACTTTGAAACAGACACAAAGACATCATTGTGACTTTGTGTACAAGAAATTCAGTGACAGGTTCTTAGTGCTGCTACGATATCAACAGAAATTTCTAGGAATGTTGTGTAATGTGCTCCAGACTAACTAAATGATAGTGAAGTATTTTTCTGTGTATGCCAACACAGCATGATTAAAATGAGATTTAATAATTTAGGATGTGTGTTTGCGGTTTTCTAGGACTGTTATGTAATTTCCCCCTTCTCCAGCACCTGGAGAGATGGAAATGTATCAAATGAGGTAATGAAACACAGGACCTCTTGTGGGGGGCTTTTTTACATTCCAACCAAGTGCATGTTCAATAAGCAACAGATGTAGATGATATCATCAAACAGGATGCTAGTTAAGACTGAATGTTCATATAACAGCTTATTGTTTCAGGGACATTTCTCCTGGTCTGCTATACATCTCCTTTTTAACTGATAGTAAATATCTGGAGTTTCATACCTTTTTGCAACATAATATTGCAAGTACATTTATGGCAACTTTAAATTGTCTGTCTTTTCTCCTGAAAGTTCACTTTTCACTGATAATTTCCAAATCTCCTAATGTTAAAGAGTTTATAGAACACGTAGGTGCTTTTCATTTGAGGGGCTGACATAAATTCTGCAGTCACAAAGTCTGCATGACATAATAGAATGTATTTTGAGATGACAAAAATTGGTGTAGGTGCTTTAATTGTAGAGCAACTGAAACCCTGGCTCAGGTGTCTAAATAGACAGAATTGTTTGAAAACACTAAAGAAAAGGTTTCATAGCTTTTTATTTCCATGGAAACAGTATCTGATGTTACATCTTTCCTTTCCCTTGCCTTTAATTACACTGTGGATTTTTTTCCCTTTATTCCTGCTTTTCCTTATAATCGTGTGTAAGCTTATGGCAAATTCTTATGCAATTAATAGTATTATGATAAAAGTAAGTAAATCAGTAAAGAATTAAAAGGATAATGACAATAACAGATATGGGACTTGTCTACCTACTGCATTACATTGCAGCAGGTGAAGAATATACCCACTCCACTGTTTTCTTTCATCTCAACAAACCTCTGTGGAAGAAGAGGAGGTGGTCCAAGCAGCTGGAAGATGAAAGAATATGGAAGTGATCAGTTCAGGCAATGCACACCTGGAGCTGTATCTAGAAGCAGGACTGGTAGAAATGCCTTCTGGAGGCAGGGAACAATTGATAAGTCTGAGAAATTGCCTTGTTGTGGTATGTTGTAACTATGAACCTAGAAAAATATTCCCAGATGAGACCCATTTCTGAATGGGATCTGAAGTGAACTTTCATCTTAGTGGCAGTGCAAACCTTTGGCTGAAATACCTTAGCTGTTAAAAGCAACAATATGGAAAGGTTTTCCTTAAGGGGAAAGAAAAAAAAAAAAAAAGGTCAAAATAGAGAAACAGGAGGTTACTTGCCTGGAGACAGAGAATACATGCTCCAAGGAATTGTGTTTGTTAGAATGGTCTGACCTCTTGCCCCTCAGAAAAGAATTAATGTATCTTAGAGGCTAGTGATTGCTAAGTATGTTGGAGAAAGTTTCTAATGCTGAAGCGTTTCTGGATAATGAATCTGTTGGTGTGTATGTTTCATTAAGAATCAAGGCATGTCTAGATCAGACATTTGAGCCAAGAGCACAAACACCCTGCATTCCCAGGGCATGGTGACTAATACTTCCAGTGAGATCTCAGCATTCCCTTTATAGATCAGGTGTTAATGTACACTGACATTCCAACTTGCAACACTGAAAATTAATATCAATATGGTGGGCTAAATAAAGTATAACTCTGGGGCTGCAAATACTTTTGGGATGAAGGACAAGTATTTTAAAGCATTTCTGCTAATGTTGAGTCAAAGTCTTTGATGCCAAAAATAAGAGATTAAAAACCTTTATGAGACTGCAGATTGTGTATCCCTGTTTAGATATGCTCAAGTGAAGCAGCTCCCTATACTACAGTAGCTGAATTACACAAGTGAACCCTTAAAACTAGAATGCGGACAGCAAGTTTTATTCTAATTTCTGTCATTTAGGACAATTCCACTGTAGTGTGTTCCTATGTGTGTGTCTTAAACATCAACAATATTCTACATTTCCAATAATCTTTCTAAAGATTGATGGCAGCATCTCTAAGTAGGTTGAATATCATTATTGGGTTCCATTCTTTCATATGGAAGCGACTTGAAAGCTTAGGTTTATTGCAGTAGTATATGTTTCTTATTAACAAAAATGGCAACCATACTGTGCTTCTAGTTATCTCAGCTGTTTTCAAAGAGGTTCATCTCCAGGATCAGTCACAGGAAATCTGGATTTTCAAAATGGAGAATAGCTATAACGTTCATTGACTTGTTGAACATTATTCAACCACTTCTAGTGCCTTCAGTAAAGCTATTCCAGATTCCCGCAATGGTCAGTGCAAAACACGGCTCACTTCATGTAGAGGAGCAGAATCAGGACTGGTGGTATTGGTGAGGAGTATAATTTGGCTGGGTTTGATTTCTCAGATTTGATTTCAAATCTGTCTGGATTTGAAGAAGTAAGTAGACAGGTGATACCAATGGATCTTTCACTGTAATAACTCTTTTCTTCCAACGACATTGGCCTATTGTGTGGGGGGGAACGTTAATGTAGCTATCAAACTTCAAATGTAGTGGAGTACTTTAGCACCTAAAATTGTGGCAGCTGACAAGGTTATAAATTTGCTGAAAAAGTTGCATTTTAGTTGTTTTCAAGAATGCTATAATAATTTATACCAGCTCTCTGTATTGCGTTTCTGAATGTCCTCCCTTAGCACACTTCCCAAAAAGAGAGAATTGGTCATTCGGTTCCATTTGCTTCTCATTGTTATCTTTGAAAAACTGAAATAGTTCTTCTTCTAAATAACCTCCCAGATTTGTAATTAACAGAATGGTCTTCATTTTTAACTCTTGTCCACCTATGAGGTTTTCCTTGTATCTCTCTCTTTTTTTTTTTTTCTGATTGAATTCCTGATGTTTTCTGTTTTTAATAAACTAAACAAGTTGTTGCAAGAGCTTCATGATGAATGTGCATGGGAATTTGTGTATTTATTTTGATGCACACTCTCTTTTAAGTGTGCCATCTGAAAGAAATGCACCTTCTTGCTAGTTCCTCTCCCTTTGTACCGACATAAACCTTCTCAATAAGGAATTCCAACAAATACATCTTCTTGGCATATACTGTATTTACAGCAACAAACTAGGAGAGAAGCAAAGAATGAATCATCAACCAGTTAGTGACTGAAATATCCCAAGACTATAAAATGGGCCAGAGGTACCTGTCCAGGAAGCTGAGTAAGTAGCCTTTAAGACAATTGTTTGGTGGTGCAGACACAACTCTCTATTTATTACAGAAGATCTTGATTTATTTCCTTCTTGAAGTATTAACTTCATTTACTTCTACCTAGTTAGAATAATGCTAGGGTTTGTTATTGTTTTGGTTGGGTTTTGTATGTTTCTTTCGTTCTTTCTGTCTTCCAACATGCATTGAAAAATCAATATGGTAGACCAGGTTCTGATTTCACTGACAGTAGCACAAATCAATTTGTGCTAGGTAAAGGCAATAGACCTTGTTCTTCTCTCACTTCCATCAATTTTAGGCAAGCTATGCCTGTTTGTCCCATTTTCCTCTCTTACATTGATGTAAGTTTGAAAGGACTGTACTGAGTAAAATAAACTTTGAGGAGAAGATTTCATTGCACATGTGCACAAACACCAATATTGCCTCTTTGTTTACAAACAGTTGATGGAAGAAAAGGCTGCTGCACTATTTGAATAATGTGCTGTATTCTGACTGATCAAAATCACTATCAATACAGGCAAATTATCTTAATTTTAAAGCAAGGTAGAAAAAAGTGTCTCTTACTAAGCATAACATTACTTTTAGACAACTGAAATTGATCATTCTGTATTTGTTTTATTATGTACCTAATTCTAACAAATCAAGATCTAGCAGCTTTCCTTGTGAATTTGTCTCCTTGCATACTTCTTTCTTAAAGAGTTTTCTGATAAGAGACAGTCTGGCATAAAACTTTGAAAAATGCCCTACTTGGATGCACTTCTACATATTTCTTTCCTCATAACTTCTTGTTTCAGGGTGCTGACTTGAATTTTTACTTTTGGAGCCGAGATGATTTTGAGCACCTGTGCTTTCTAAAACAAATTTTTTGTCTATATTTGTTTATATATTTACATTTTGCAGAGTTATGTTAGATCCTCGTGTCTCACACTACCCTGTATGTCCTGTGATGATCTTAGCGTTCACTGGCCTGTTCTATGGAAAAGAGAAAGCATTTACCCAAGTGCTCATGTGTAGAGCCTAGATACTCTTATTTTTATTCTTTAAGGAATGCACATAATAGCAATTCCATGTACTTGTCAAAGTTCACAAGCATGTAGGAAGCAATATTTGTGTTGCTAGCTGTCATTGTTGTAGCCTCTGCAGCAGAGTTACTCTCTGGGTTATATGAGGACTTGCATTGCATTGTTGTCCTGTGGCCGGTATCTTTCTGCCAACAAAGATCAGCTGATTCAGTGTATGTGCTGTTGGGACAGGAGCAAGAGAGTTTTGTTTCTCTGAAGAGCAGTCACCCCTGGTAAGGAAGCAATAACTGTGGAGAGGCTTCTGGATCTGTCTAGAGAGGAAAAAAGGTGTTCGGTTTGAGAAGAGAAAGATTGTGTAGTGAATGGGATTGCTTCAGGAGTTCTGGGGGTATCTGTTTGAAGAATGGAGTTACCTGAAAGGAAAGTGAAAATAATTTGAAGTATGGGTGTTTAAAAGAAAAAAAATTATTTTATTACCCAATAAAATATTTTAGAGTATCAGTGGCTGGACCACAAAGTAAAACTTAAGTTTGTTTCCTATCATGCATAACTTGAAATCATTGAAAGCATTGCTTGGCCCTTCTTCAAAAATATAAATTTTAACTGAGTTCAAAGTTTCTGTTTTTTACTGTGTGAAACTTGATCTACAAAGTCAGAAAGTCTGCTATGAGCTGAACCTAGAAAACAAATGTTGCTAATCCATTTCTCTGTAAACTTGGAACTAAATTTTGTTTTGCTTTTCCTTTCAGAACATTTACTTAAGCTTGGAGTAGTTTTATTTGTAAAAGTCAGTGAAGATTTATGATATTCTTTCTTCCATGCTTTTGAGAAATTGCTTTCCATTTCTATCATAATCCAGGGAAAATTTTACTGTTCTTGACAGACAGCAACAATAGAAGAGATGGTAGAAATGAAGTTTTTGCTCTGCTGACATAAGAAAGCAGGTGACCAAGCAGCTCTCTCTTCATACCAAATCCAACCCCATGTAAGGTACAGAGGCTATATTGAGGCTGATACCAGGTGTGTTAGCCTTCCATTCAAATTGTGAGCCTTGCAAGACTGGTGGAATACATTAAAAATTTATATATTCAGATTTATATAAATGATTATTTTGGGTGATCTTACCCATGCAAACAGAATTCAGAATTATGCAGTGAGCAGCCTACTGCAACCAGAGATCTGGTTCTCATCTATCAAGACATATTAGTTCCCCAGGATTTAATGTGATCATGTAGACTAGAGTCTCTGCTAAGAATGGGTCTCATCCGTTTGAACTGCTTGTGCTTTGTAATAGTAGAACCGATACCAACACATCAATCTATTTAACAGCGTAACATGGAGTGGAATCAAAGCCTATTCCTCTTTTCCCAAACTATTTTTGTTGCATATAAATAACTTAATCATCTTATTTGTTATTTCTGGATTTGTTATTTTTGGCCGTGGTCTCTACTCAGTACCAGGTAATACATCTGTTTTAAATTGCTTTGGTTTTTTTCCTTATAGTAGTTCTTGCTGCCAATATGCTTCCCTCCCCCAATCTTGCAAACATTGATTTGATGCTTCTTAGTGCAGACAAGTTTATGTTATGATGCTTTATCCAACTTCCATTCATTTTCAGGAATACTAACAAATTTTTGTCTGCTTTCATAACAATGGGCCTACAACCTAAAAACCTTCTTGTACCTGTATATTTTTGTGAGTCCCAAGGAACTGTAAGTGTGATGTGCTCAATTTTCTGTCCACTGCACTGACTCATGGGATAGAAGGCTGACTGCCTGGGGCACCTTGGTATAGCCCCGCAGCTTTGCAGTTTGAAAGCCTTGGGGTTGAACATGCTGCCGGGCTGTCCCAAGATATTGTTAGCATAACAGCTTAGATTGATTTACTAATTTCTTGGCACTCTTTCTAATTACCCAAACAACTGTCTCAAAAATCATCTGTGGATATTAATACAGCCAAAATTGAATGTAAGTAAGTTCAACATATATAGCATGAGAGAAATTTTCAGAGTAATAGTGTATCAGTAAATTATCAGAGTCTTAAACCTGAATTAAACATGTTTGGTACATTCTAGATGCCGCTTGTCCTATTTGCAACATTCAGGCAATGTCTGTACTCAGATATTTTACCTAAACTGTCTGTTCCCAGAGGTGATATCTGTCTTACCTATTAACTCCTTCAAGCATTTACAGTGCTGAGAGCATCCCAGAAAGACAAATGCCGACAGTCAACTACAAAAAGGAAAGTTTCTTTCCCCAAAAACTATAAACCCACTTGTTCAGGAAGGGAACCAACCCCCCCGAGCCTGCCTCTGTGCGTGTAGCAGTGCCATCTAGTGAGCCTTGTCCTGAGCACGAGCAAATCCTCAACTGATCTGAGTGATTGCTCTCCAACCCATTCACTACTCAGCTATTCACAATTTACCTATTAGGAAACGTCACTACCCTGTGGGGTTTTTTTTTTTTGTTTGTTTGGGTTTGTTGGTTGGTTGGTTGTTTTTGTAGTCTCCAGGTATTATTTTTCCCACAGGTATTTGTTCATGAGTATTGTATGTGCTTTATAGGGTTCTAACACTAGATGAGTGTTCGGACGTTTTTAAAGCTGGTGTTGTTTCATTGTCAGTTTTATCTTACCTTGTCCAGGTTTGTTCGTTTAAAATTTGTTTTTGAAGTGCAGAGAGATGTAGTTTTGTAAGTAACTGCTGTTTCTCCAAAAATTAAGCACATGTAGGTTTTAAGCAGGTATCTTTTTGAAGTATGCTTCTTCCCTTATTCAAGCTAAGAAAACATCAAATTACTTGAGTAAGATGAATGGTATACAGAATAAAAAGAAACAATGAAGTGAATGCCCAGGGTCAAAATCCAAGTCAAGCAACAAACTAACTGGGCTCAGAGAACATGAGTGTCCAAGTCAGGTTTTGCCTTTGGTGGTTGGAATGCCCCTAACACACCACAGATTTGAGGAAATCTGTGTTTGAACTTTCTAGCTTTGGCTTGCTTGATAGACACCTTATTTTAGAGTGATCTCGTCCCCACACATTTTTTTCTGCTATGCAGTAGGCCAGATTCTTTTGTTTTCTGCGATCAGCCTTTTACTCATTTCAGTGTTTTTCTAGATTTAATCTGAACTGTATTTGATAATCCATTCATTCTATATTATTACAGAGACTGTTCATACTGAAGATGTAAATGGCATTCATAAGCATAAGGTGCATCTTCTGTTATGTCCGTTTTTATTTCTAGATTTTAAAATTTCTTTTTATTCTGTAACTAGAACTGTTGTTTACTCTTTATTTCCCATTACCTGCATTCGATTTTGCAACAACATGAGTATTCCAGGTTTTGGAGAACCATTTGCAGAGTTCTTGGAGCACGTCATTGTGAACAAAAGTTACCTTTGTGAAATGTTATGGGTTAGCACAGAAATGCAACCAAGCCAAGATCAATGTTGTAACGGGTTGCATGGCTGTGGTATCTCTTCCATCTGCTGTGTTTACTGAATGCCTAATTTACCTCCATGACAGAAGGCTGAAACCAATGGAGCCTGGGCTGATAACTCTTTGCAAAGGGATTGGGTTCACCCTTAACACCTGAAATAGGCAAAGGCCCCCTTGACTTCGCTTGTCACTCCAGAATGCCTGTGAAGAATCTGAAATCTCTAGAAGTCTACAGCATTTTAGAGATGTATGTTCAGTGGAGAGGAAAAAAAATAGGGACAATTTGTATGTTTATTTTTAGTGATTATATGGTACGGTTTCATGTGGATCTTGGTAACAGGATGTAACCTGCTCACTTTGGGGCATATTCCGTTAAGATAAATCCACACAGTTTCACGAATCCACAGATCCTATGGGGCGGAATTCTTTCCCACCACCATTTTATCAAGGCAGACAAGATTCTCTTCATTCTTCTAGTAAAACTATAAGGCAATACACATTGAAAAGTGATGCTACCCAAGTGAGGATCTTGAAGACTATCTTTTTTTTTTCTTTTACATTACAATTACTATTGATTCTGAGTCACAGTGAAGTGACTCATCCTGAAAGTTAGATGTGTCCCCAAGATGTTGCTGCATCAGAGGCTCATATTGAAATTAGTTTTAGGGTTGCTTGGTTTTCAGGGGGGTTAATGGGAGTGATATTTGGTTTACTTTTTTTCCTTTTCCTTCATAACAAAGGGAGAGGCAAGAAGTCAGAAATCAGTATATCAGTATTTACAACAGAGTATTTACTTCTTCCCTTATTTAAATACTTAAGTTGACACTTCAGTTGATAAACTATATGCTACCTGATGTGATGCTGTAGTTATTAATGCTCATTTCCTTGTTGTTTTTGTTTTTGCTTTTATTTTCGAGCAAATACTTATTTACAGTATCTGACCATACAAGTTAGATTTCAGAGCATGTTATGTTAATATACTTCAGAGACTTCTGCACTTGGTTTGGAAAGACTCGAAATGGTTGCAGAAAAAAAAGATATTGTGGGGGATATCTATTTTATTTTTGTTTTATAACATAGTTAATGTTGCTCTGTTACACTTTTTCCCTCCACTTTTCAAGAGCTCAAAATAACAATAATAATAATGATGTTACTTTGTATTTCCTAATGTTTGTAATTATTTAAGTAAAATGCTACATCAGTGCAAAGTGAATAACCAATGCTCACCTATTTCCATTCAAACTATTCATGTTTATTTTATTAGAGACATCTATGATTTGTTGATACCACTTGAATGCTTCATTTCTTAAGGGAAACATAGTTTTAGAGCAAGAAGCCTCTGGAGTCTGCAAGCAGGAGGTGGAAGTGAGTGGGCTGATATTGAGAAAAGCACTGCTGATTGACATGATATATTGGTTTAGAGTATATTAACTTATCTCACACTTTGAAGAGTCAAAATTGACTCAGGAACGTGTTTAAAATCCTCACACCTCAACAGATGGAAAGCTCCCTTCCTTCCTCCACCCCCAAAATCACCTGGCAAAGAGCGAGCCAAGGCTAAAAAGGTGTTTTAGAGAATTTTAGTTAGTTCTGCAAATTATATTTTTACACTTCTCAGAATAGTCTGCAGCTTTCCACAAACCAGGATGCATCTTCATAGCTTTTCTTGTTTCCTCATCAAAAAATTCAGGAGTAGAGCTTATTTTAATTACAGTGCGTACAGTATGTCATGGTCTAGTGCGTCAAGCATTGCTATTTTGTGTCTGTGCTTAATTCCAACTTTAGATGGACATACATCATAACTGTAAACACCTGCCTGGCTTCATTAAGGATAGTAAAAATATCCCTTTGTGGGAGGATCATAAGCTGTGTTTTAGTCAGTTTGTGTGTGATCTCTGACAAGAACATACCGTGCTTCATCTTTCTCTCTGTCTGTATTCTCCTTCAGATGAGAAATCTGCAGTTCTGCCTCTGTCCTTGGCCCCAGCGTGTGCACACACAGAGAGTTTTCCAGCAGTACATACAGTAATTTAAAATAATTTTGCAATAGTCAGAAGTTTTATGGAGAAATGAAATAAAATGTGAAACACCACAAGATTAGTTTAAGGCCTTCATATATTCAAATAGCTTAGAGGTCATTTATAATAATTATATTGCTTCCATGTGTTTAAGGAAGATTCATTAAATGAAAAATAGCTAGGGAAGTTCTGCTTTCACTTTTATATATATAAATATATAAATTTAGGGCTTAGAAGAAAGGATAGAAGTTTCTTCTTAGGGATCCAAACATGAGCATTGGCAAACAGTTCTATCATCTGTCAAACCAAGCACTACATCAAATTCATAAAAAGTGGTGTGGAAAAGGAAACTAGGAAAACCAAATTCTTCTTTAAGGCATCACAGAAATAGGATTTTTTTTTTATTAAAGCTGAACACTGCTAGTCATACAGTCAGAACTCTTTACATGTTTTCATTTGTTTGTTTAATATTATTTTCCAGAATACTTCCCATCTATTGCAGTCATTTGCAAACAAAAAAACCGAGGCAAAAACAGATCAAGGGCTCCTCCTTCTCTCTGCTTTCAAGGGACTACAAGCATTCTTCTGTCATTCAGGGCCTGTTGTACTAGTATAGCTTTCTTCTGGCCCACACATTTCTCTCCCTGAAGGTGAAAGAAACATACTCTACTTGATTTTTGTTATGATTAGAGTTTGTCCAACAGGAAGCAACTGCTACAGTAGAATAATCTCAACACTCCTGGCTCTCTAATTAGTAAACTGATGAGCTACTAAGAGTTAAGTTTAAAAGTAAGTAAGAAAATTGACTGAACCCAAAAAATCTACCATTTGGATTTTTCTGCGTTTTTCAGTCACATTCAATACTGAAGGGCTTAGGTCCAGCTTGTCCTGAAGCTCCTAAAGTTGCTCATCGGCTTTTGTGTGATGTTGCTCATGCAAGTCTTTGTTTCTAGCTAACATCTCCACCTACTCAGGATGCTGTTCCTGCTGCTAGAAAAGTCATAGCCCCTACCGATTTCTACAGAACAGCACGGAACATTCGAAATAGAATGACGTGGATGCTTGTAAGAGGTGTATTGGCATAGCAGATGTGATAATTGGTATACACAGACTCTCAGCATCTCTGTCTTCCACTTGCTCCTTTCCAGAAGGGCATTAGAATCTTTCTGAAGTCTCATCCATAAAGCAATTCCTTCCCCATAAATCAAGAAGCACAGTTGTGGATATTTTAGTTTCCCCAATTACATGGCAATTGTAATCTAAATTCTAAATCACTCTGAAATTTGGTCAACATCTTGTGTTTTCTGTGAACAGTGTCATTTCAAAGACAGTAACCTCCTTGTAATCTGCAGTATTATTGTGCTAGTATGCAACTGTGGGAATTCTGCAGCATTAAAACTCCATCATTACGTATGTGTTTTGGCAAGAGATTTCTTGGTATGTGACAGATTAGAAGTTAGCTTTGGGTAGGGTGTGGGGTGTTTTTGTTATTATTTTGCTTTTAAGTATTTCTCTGTGTGTCTGTGCATCCGTGTATATAAGTTTTATCCAAAAGTTTATATAAAGTGATATATTACTATATAATGAAACTAAATTAGAAACCCTTCACCTGAAATATAACACTGGCAAACAGACCCCAAGAAAGTAGATGACCCATGAGGAGCCCTATTACAGCAATGTACAGGTTGGGTCCTGTCTTCAACTCCTCTATCCCAGACAATGTTTCCTATCCAGAAAGCTGACACATGTCCTTCTGACCTATACATTATGAATACCTTCACACAGTAGTAGTGGAGATGAATTTTTTGCAGATGTTTCTCCTCTTTGGAAACATTTGAAGTGTTCCATTACGTTTCCATATGAAAGCAACTTCTAAGCTACCCATTTCTCTCCAGAATTATCACTTGAATGCTCATAGATATCACTTCTGACTGCAATAATACCTACAACTAAGCTGAAGGTGTTTTTATATCTTTGCTGCATTCATCTACAAATGAAGCAGCACAGAATGGTACCCCAGCAAAACCTGAGACATTTAACAAAGGAACATTCATCACTACTTTCACTGAAAATGAAATAGAAGGATTAATAGAAATCTATAAGTTAATTTTCCTGCCAATTGCATTTGATTTTTATAAATACAATTCCATGAGAAAAGACAAAGGAGTTATTCTCATGAGCACACACAATTTAGAAAGTTCCTTGGTAACTGAGTTTGCTGGCAATGAGTTCTTTAGTTTATCTGTGATGACATTACACATGTGTATCTGTAGAGATAACGATACTTGATTATTAGTTTCACAGATCAGATATAAGAGTTGGTAGTTTTTAAATAACAGTAATTCCTCAGGATTGTAAAACATGGTAGTCCCTTTGTGTGTCAATAAAATATAAAATAAAATCAGGGCTGATTGAAAGACTTTTCAAACGGTCCAGTGGCCCATTTGACGTAGGCAGCAGTAATACTGGAGGATTTACTTTGCTGTTTTTTCAGTGAGTGGTAGATAGGTATGGCTCAATAGGGAATTATGGTGAGTGAATTTACACCAAGAAAAACCCTTGTACTTTGAAAAAGGACCTGAAGACTTTCTGAGACCTTTTCAGGTCTGTAGGTAAATAACCAAGGTGCTTTTTTTTTTTTTTTCCTTTTTCTTTGCTTTTTTGCCCCGCGTTTGTGTTTTTTTTTTTTTTTTTTTTTTTTTTTTTGCCATTGTGTCGGAAGATGCCCATAGACTGGTATATAGAAGTAATTTTCATTATTGGATTAATGTTGAATGATTTTGATACATCTGTGTTCTTTGGGATTTTGTTTTTGTTGTTGATGTTTGTTTTTCTAGACAGCACACCTCTTAAGGAGAAGGAATGATTTTCCTATTTTTTCTCATCCTTTTCTACTTCTTTTCTGGTACTGATTTGTTCTGTAGGTCCTAAACACAGCCCTTGTAGTCTTCTAGGGCCAAAGCTGCTTCTGTTCTTGTTGAAGCTAACAAGAGATAAGATCACTCACATTTTAATAGGACCTGGCTTTTACTCATTTTAAGGTTCTTTTCTCAGCCCTCATTCACTTTATAATGTGAGTCTAATTTCCACCTCAACTTCTCTTTCCAGGCTGTCAGTTAAAAACTGGAGGATAAATAAACTTTTTTTCTTCAGCATTCAGTCAATAAATCTATAAAGTCCAAGAAATAAAAAGAGAGCGCTAGGGACATATTCTGTGTTCTTAGGTATCTAATTCTAATTTTTCCTTGAGGGCTAAAACCACTAAAGTCCTATCAAAATGTGTTTTCTTTCTTACCTTTGTACACTGTTAAATACCTTCTGGGAGCAGGAGGAGTCATGAAGACCTGAGAAATGGAGGTAGCTGTCATGTTTGATTTAGTTTGTGATGAGCTGCTTAGTCGACATGGGGAGTTCCAGTAACAAGAAACATGATTTCAGACCACACAGCAACCAGTTCTCAATAAACAGATATTTCTAAAAGGCAAAAGAAAGATGAGACAATAAGAAGATGTTAGGCATGCTTCAAATCCACCTTATTCTTTCTGCCTCATATTTAAATTTTACTTTTAGTTCAAAGTATAGTAGAAACAGCATGTGCAAAACAAGGTATTCTTTTTAACTTGCCCTGTTCACTGTGTTCTTCATTCTTGCTGCCTTTCAAGGGGTGGGGGGAGGTTATTGTCCTATTATCTTTTTTTTTTTTCCTAAGTCTATGCAGCCACCATATAAAAACTAGCCATGTGTTTTCATTCCTCTTAAGTCTAATTAAACTTATCAAATGAACATAGTGTTACAAGGTTTTTTTGTTTGTTTTTTTTTGGAGTAATACTATGAGACAAAACTAACTAGGTAGGGATCTACTTCCTTTTGTCTGTGAACAAAAGAAGTGCCCTGGGCCAAGCCATGCCTCTGAAGCAAGCTGTGATCTCCAGACTGGCTGGTAGAGAGGTTGACACCCTTCACTCTTGTGACTTTTCTTGCTAGCCTTTAGAAAAAAGTGGTTTGATAACAAATGATGGCTATTGGTCTATTACTGCTGGGTGAGATGTTCCTTAAGCAGCTAGTTATGCTTTAGGCTGTCCATCAATAGCCTCCTCTTGTAAAATTCTGGTTTATTAGCTGTGTGTTTGGTTTTGGGGTGTCTTTTAGTTTGTTGTGGGCAAGGGGATGGAGCTGAGGATTGTTGTTTGTTTAATTTGGTTTGGTTTTGTCCACAGGTTATCTTGAAAGCCATATATAGGTTCTGAGCTACTTTCCCTTATCCTTGTATCAGAAATGAAACAGAAAAGGTGATCAAAGGGCTGGAGCATCTTCCTTATGGGGACAGGCTGTGAGAGTTGGGTTGTTCAGCCTGGAGAACAGGGACACCTTAGAGCAGCCATCCAGTACCTGAAAGAGCCTACAAAAAAGCTATGGAGGGACTTTTTACAAGGGCTTGTAGTGACAGGATGAGGGGCAATGGTTTTAAGCTGGAAGAGGGGAGATTTAGCCTGGATACTAGGAATAAATTCTTTACAGTGAAGGGGGTGAGATACCACAACAGGTGGCACTCAGAGGTTGTGGATGTCCTCTCCCTGGACATGTTCTAGGCCAGGCTGGATGAGGCCTTGAGTGACCTGGTCTAGTGGAAGGTGTCCCTGCCCACGGCGGAGGAGCAGGGAGGTAGGATGGGAGGGGGTGGTGGTTGGAACTAGATGATCTTTAAGGTCCTTTCCAACCCAAACCATTCTTTGATTCAGTGATGAAAGATAGGTTCCTCCTACAGATAATGTACAATTGCTCTTAACCTCATGTTCCTCATGTGAGGTTCCTGCTCACTGATGCAAGATTTTTGATTCTTTCAATTTGCTATCTAGACTTTGAATGAAATGTCTTCCTCGTAAGTTACCTGCAAATCCTGAGATGTTAAGCAGAACTAATAAAATGTCCTTATTAAGATTCTTTTCTTAAGGCTATTAAAGTTATACAGCAAGTACATTGTTTTTGTATTGAATTATTTTACCTCTTGTGTTATGTGGTTTAGTATTTTAACACCAGTCCTCTGAGGCAATTGATTTCTCTAAAGCAAATTCCTTTAATTATTGTTTTACAGTTCATATACAGAAGTAAGCAATACAGAAATCCACTGTAAGAATGTCATATAGCATCTTTTCTCTCCCTTTAGATTGTGGTATATTGTCCTCATCAAATTGTAGATATTTTAATTGTTTTGTTAAAATGTTCTCTCTCTCTCTTTTTTCTTTTTTGTTCTTTTAGAGTCTGAAAACAAGCATTTAAGGCATGAGGGCAATCTTGAGCAAAGAGGTAAGAATAAGTTTATTCATATTTAATAATATTTTTTCATACTGATATTGTTCTACATTTAAAAAAAAACATTACAAATACTTTCTGTCTATGAAATAATCTTGCCAAAGTGGAACACTATAATTGTAAGTGGATTTTTCAGTGCCAGGAGGGTAGCTAAAGCATAGGGGAAAAATTTCAGTAGACTTTATTGAGAGGCTGAAGAAAAGCATTCTCAAACTATTATTACAGTTAAAATGAGAAGATAATTTTGTTGTCCTGCCCAGTCTCATGCTGTGTTTGGCAAAGGAGAGCAATGGATTTACTCTTCACTTATGCTAATGTAACTGAGAAATTTTCCCGTGAATTGTCCCGTGCTTTGAGAAATAATTTACATTATGATAACAGTTAGAAATGTTTTGCCAGTCATTTGGTGTTGATGGTGTCTATCCTGGATTTTGGTTACAGTAAAGCACACTTAAGCCCAGGGGCTTAAACAGCATCTTTTAAGAGAAATTACATTAAGAGAAAACGGGAAATGAATTGAAGGTTGTCTCTGAATTATGTTCTGTGGCTTTGGAACTCAAGTCCTACCTTTTTTCACATGAACAGGCTTCCTGCACTGCAATCAAAACAAGATAAGGGGCATAGCTTTGGCTGATCCTTGACTGGCTGGGCCCAGGGACTCTCTGGGCTCCTGGCAGCAGGAAGCCACTGCTGCTTATTATACAGGCACCTGTGTTGCTTCTCAGGTGGATCCCCAGTGGGTCCCCAAGTCACAAGCCTTCATACAATGTATGCAGCCAGTAGCTGGTCTTTGAGAAACATGGAACTATGATATATGGGATGAAAGAGCTATAAACTGATGTGGTTTTTTGGTTTTGTTTTTATAACAGCCCCTTCTATGCAGCAAAGAAAAAGACTACATGCTAAGAACAATTAATTTGTTTAGTAGTTGTGTCTCTCTCCAGTAGGGTTTGATTATTAGACTAGGGAAATGTTCTGATTTGCAGTGTTCTGCAGTGTGCTACAGTCTGTCCTACAGTGGTTACTCCTGAGTAATCAAAATCCTTCATGTGATAGCCACCTTCTCTCAAGGTAGTCAGATGGAGCTCAATTGAAAAAATAAAACCATCCACTTTAAAAACAAAATTAACTTTTTTTTTTTTTTTTTTTTAAAACCCTGGCTGCAAGCAAACTTGCTCATAGTGAATTGTATTGTCTAAACCAATTGTTTGGGCAGAAATAAGGAGGCAAAACTGCAGACAAAATTGAGGTTGTGAACACAGGAGAGCAAAAAATTCATAAATCAGTTTAGCTTTTGAAGCCATGTGTCATGGAATTGTCTTCCATGGCAAGCCATCAAATAAAGCCTAAGAGTCCAACTATCTCAGTATACTTCTATCTTGCACATGACTTCTGGTTTACATATTGGGCCTTAAATTTCTCAAAGCTTCAGCTATCTGGTCAGTGAAGGGGTTTTAAAGATATATGTAAAATAGAGTCAGGTACTTAAACAGAACAGCTATGTTGAAAAGTCTGTGTGTTTGCTGCTAACCTGCTAGGCAAATATCCTCTGAAGAGGCTTGAGTTCTTTTCCCTCAATCCCAAATCCTGTTAATACTGTGTCTGCAGTTGCATGTGGCTTCCTGTGTAGCCACATCTGAGCATGGCTGGGATTTCCAGGCTAATATTTCTTCCACCTATTTCGGTATCAGTCCTCATCATGGGAGTGAGGATGGTCCATCCTGGCAGGGTGACTTCACTACTGTCCCCTGGCCTATGACGATCAAAGGGTTTTGTTGGTTTGGGGGTTTTGTTTGTTTTGTTTTGTTTTGTTTTTTAGTTTTCCTGTAAGATTTTTTTTCATATTATCAGAAAAATGTAGCTCAGCATAATTCCTTGGAGAGTTCATACACCATTTTAAAGCTGAATTTTAGAGCAGTGTGTAATAGTAAGCAGAGGGTGTCGTAGACGGCACTTTTGCTCTCATACATGTACTTTGATTGCTATTTATAACAGATGAGAACTTTGGGTTTTAATGAAGTGAATGACATTTGTTAACTACCCCATGACTAGTTCAAAATAAGTCAGCATAGTCTGAACTAAATAAAAATAATTAATCTACAGAGATGGTTGTCTTCTGTAAATCATCTAATGCCACCTACCTCAGATTGGCATTTCAGGAATCATTAGTGAGGATTTTTCTCTTTGTGACATGGTACAGTGATGGCAGATAAGAAGTTCAATTAGTGCTTTTCCCAGTAGACAAGGTGTTCTAACTATTTTTAAGGAACAGAAAAGGGGTTTCTGGTAAAAAAAATCATAAGAAAAAACTCTTGACTTTTTGTCCTCTCCTATACACATCACCCTGGACATACAAAGATATAGTTATGAATCATTTATCTAAGAAAATACTGATGTAAAACATACATCTATAAAGCCTGATTAAATCTGATTCTGAAGTATGAAAAGAAGCTTCTATTTATAAATAGAAAATAAATCTCTATTAAAAGAAAAACATTAGCTTAATCTTTAAAACCAGCATATTTTTAGAGATACAAAGAATATGTAATTTAGAGATTACTACAGTTCTTAATTTAGATGGATAATTTTTATGATGTTTGACTTCAGCAGGTACGAAAATCAGTATCTACTGAATATTAATGTTTACTATGTAACTTCTATTTTGCTGTTTAAATATATGCTTAGAAAATTTATTAATGATCTGTTTAGTGCAGTTGCATTTCTGTGATGACATGCTTGTCCCTAAGAAGGTCAAGTCCTGAAATGTAACATCACAGTGCAAGGAGTTCGGCTGAAATTTGGGTTGCAAGAGACCCTATCCTCTGTCCATTAATTACTTGTATTTGCTCTATCCTGATAATGATCTACTTCCCTTCCATCTATGAGACAGTAGTTTAGAAAGCCTTTCAGGTAACAGGATCAATGATGAAATGATTTATTTTAAAGGGATCTTTTAAGGGGTTGTTTTGGGAAGGTCCTTATTTAGTCCCCAGACTTGCAACTGCACTCCATTAACACTTTCGTCAGCTGAGGAGAAAGGATAAAAGGAGCAGCTGCTAAGTGTGGTGAGAAAGACTCCTTAAGCTGACTTAATTGCCAGAGTCCAAGTATTTGTAACTTTGGACATAAAAGTATGCAAAATTCTGTAGGGGCTGGGAAGCTCCTGATAGACTGAGCACACAGCTGTGTGTAAAAGTAGGCTTCTAAATCATGAATGTGCTCTTCGTATTCAAATAGAGGGGTTTGCATGATTGCTTTCTGTGCTTTGGTGGGGTTGTCCCTCTAGCCAGGAGAATGAATTGGCTCCTCTTTCATTTTTCCAAAGGATGTGTTACAACCTATGTGTTCCTGATACCTCCTTTACCCATTTCCTTTTCGCAGCTGAGCTTTCCTTCTGTCCACCCTTCTTCCTTCCATGTCCGCTCGCAGTCTTGTTGTTTAGGGTTGTTTTTAGACTAGCTGCCTACCAGCAGATGATAAAACAACTCTTCTCCCTGATGTTCCTGTGGTTTGTGGGTACCCCTTTACCAGACAGGACAAAAAGAATTTTTCAATACTTTTACTTTGTATCAAAATCTGGTTTACTTCAAGGTAAAATCTGAATGTTTAATTCTTAAGAGAAACTTCCATCCTCTATAAATCTTCCCTGAAGCTTTATGGTTTTGCTCTATTTAACACATACCAAATCTCCAGAAGAGTGAACGCTGGCAGCTTTAACCAGAAAAAAAACATCATGATGCAGTCACTACATCATTCTATCATCATATTTTGGCTTCAAGATATTTTTCATGGTTTGTTCATTTTCAGAACTTAAAATTCCTCCTACACTTCAGAAACACATTTTAAGGTGATGCTGTAAGCCCAGGATCCATTTCCAGTTTAAGAGAAAGGTGCAAGCAAATGCTGAAGCTTTGGCAACTGATATGGAAATACTTACTATGGTAGAAATTACTGGATGAATTCTACTCAGATTCTTGAAAATGGGATAAATTCAACATGTTTGAACCACATACTTTTTCCAGTAAGAGGGAAAGGGATACTATAGTTGTTGCTGTAAAATCTAGTAGCATGATTCAGAACTAGAAAATGTGAATCCAGCTCTGTGCGATAAACTTCTCACCAGCTCCATCTGAAGGTATGAGAAAGAACTCTAGGAGCTTTATTTTGCACATGTGTTTGCAAGAAGTGTAGCAAAGGGGAAAGAGGAAACTAGGTTTAAATAAAAACAGCCTCATTTTGAGATTTGTGCAATAGTTTTGTAGAGCTAACTGGGCCTAGAAAAAGACACTAATGAACAAGAATCCTTTTACCTTTAAAGAAGCATTTAAAAAGTGTTTTCCCATTTTGATCATTTTATGAGCAAGGGATGCTCAGCAATGAACTCAGCAGAAGAATATTTGAAGCAATATGAGATGGAGAACTGTATCTTTCTCTTAGTTTATTCACTGCTATGAGTTGTATTCTGATTCATGCTATCTTGGGAGCTGACTCTCGCTTTTTCCCCTAGCATGTTACACAGAAACAACAGGGAAGGGAAAAATAATCTCCCTGAGTTCACAGGACCCCATAAAAATGTTCGTTAGAGAGTATCTGGAACTGCATTTTGGCTTCTGCAACTTCTCGAACGCCCAGACCTGTTAAATCTACGGTGAAAATTGGAGACAGGGAGTAAGCTGTGACTTTTTTCTCTTTCCTGGATATTCAGAAAAGATAAAAGAGAGAATGTTTGGTTTAGGATTCTCATGCAGTGGCAGAACCTTTCTCACACCACAATCAGCTAAAACTTCGATCTACACTTAGATCAAGAAAAGGATCAGAGAGACATGAACTACTTTGCTACCTTCTCTCTTTCATCTGCATAGGCTGGCAGGAGAAAGTTGAGTCTAATGCCAAGTTTGCAGCTGAAAGTTGAACATCTGAGTACTGGGGTGCAACTTGAGTAGTTTTGATACATTTATCTTTGTGGGAACTACATCCCCATAGAAGTTCTGCACAAACTGTTTCTCTGCTATCATAGAAGTCTGGCCAAAACAGACTGCTTCTCTACTCCCCTTTATATTCAAGCATCTGTGACAGCCTACTCCTGGAACAATACGCTGCAGCTCAGGCACTGCTCGGGTGCATGCACCTCACCTGTGCCAACTCAAGGCTGTTGCTTCACATCTGAGTTTGCACAAACAAAGGTGAAGCAGCAGTCACCCAGAATATTAGGGGCACACACTGCTTTGTGACCACCGCAGTGCCCAATGCACCTGCGCCATCATGCGAGTGCTGTGTGATCTGCCCTGTTTTGGGAACACCTCTACCAACCACCCATAGGTGGGGAATGAAGGGCAAGTAAGGAGTAAAAGTCAGCACCATGAGCTGTCAGTGTGCACCCACCATTAAGAAGACATGGACCACACAGGACACTGATGGAACCTGGAGTGGTGATGCTTTTCTCTTCTTACCTCTGATCTTATCTCACTTTTCACTATTCTCTCTTGCTGTCTCATATTCTCTCTCTCCGATGTGTGCTAGGTAATTGCTTCACCTCCCTTAAGACCCACTTTATGATCAAGGTGATCTGCACTAACTTGTAATCAATAAATTGCCAATCATTCTAGCCATTTGGATATCCCAGTTTGGATATTACATTACTCTTTGTTTGGACGGTTGGGTATATACACAAGATCATAAAGTATAATATCAAGTTCCATAGTAACAGCAGGTTCTCAGGGAATTCCTTAATTGCAAACTAAAACAACTGCAAGTTACAAAGTCATAGTTTATTATTGCAAATTAACCCTAAATTTGCTACAACTTCAATAATTTCACAATAACCACATTATATTCTGTTTAATTTTAAATTTTATCTTTGTAATCTTAGGGAGAGAACTATGTAAATTTTGCCTGGAACCCATGATATAGAATTATTGCTTGGCTTTTTCTTCTCTCTTTATTAGGATTTTTGCTTTGGATCTCAGCTGTGCTGCAAATTGTTTGAGACTTTGCATGCAAAACTGCCTCTTTACCAGTGTCTCCTAGAAATTGAACAGCATGCATATTTTTGAAGGGCCTCACTCTAATCTCACATAAAAATCACTGTAAATCACTTGTGATTCAGTGAGTTTCTTCACTGTCATGCATACAGAAAGTCCCTGGTGTACTGAGACAGCCACCTGTCATGCTGAATAGCTTTGTTTCGCTCTTCCCCCGCCTCTTTCTTTTGTTCTGTTTAATTACTTTGTTTCTCATTAAAATTTCAATATTAAAAAAACCCCAAACAAACAAAGCCAAACAAAAAGCCACCAACCAACCAGACAGCCCTGCCCCCCCTTACTGTGTATAATATTTAGCAAAATGATATCTTCATTTCCTGGCTTAGGTACAATGAAAATAAGAATGGCAAATCATTGGTTAGTAACATAAAAAAAAAGAATTATACTAATAGCCATTGAATTATTTGTAGGGTTTGTTAATGAAATCCAGGTCAATCCCTAGTCCTACCTTGTTATATTGGAGAACAATTCTTTTTGTCTCCTGCGGAACACATTTGCACATGCGTGGAAAAAGCTACATGGAAAGCATGGATGCAGAAAAAGAAAATAATAAATAAATCAATCAAGAAACATAAAATCACTTGTAACAATCCTCTGCCTTTGACTAGTTTGGAAGAGATAACACATATTGGAGGTTTTTTTAAAAGAAGTTGAGGTTTCAGGAGATTTCAGCATTGAAACTGTCATTTTCCTGCAGAATTAGAGTGTTCTTTTATGAATTAGTAGGAACAGAGTAACAAAGGTGCAACTTGTGGTAATGGTTCTGCACAAAATGTTCTGTAGGAGGTAGCAAAGTTCTGTGGTGCCTCTGCCGGTAGTTGTTTAGTTTCTTTTACAGCAGTAAAAAACATTATTTATTCCCTTATTCCTGAGCTTGTACAAGAAACCATATCTTTTCTAGACATAGCCAGAAAGCTTGGGATTTCAGGAAGGTCACAGTCCTATGCAAGTATCTCCAGATTGTCAGGCAGAAAGCTGAGTCAATGAGATTTCAATCTCAACATTTGCTTCATTCTGTGCAAATAAAAGAGGTGCGTGGAGGTGTGGCTGAACAGAACTTTAGGCTTTTGTCTTCTCTCTCAGTTTCTTTAACAACGAAAAGCTCTCTGAAACTGTTTTGACATTGGCAGACGCTGAGCCATATTTATTTTTTGTCCTGCGTAGCACAAGAGGTTCTATTCCTCTTGTGTGTGAAGAGGAGAGGTCATGTTTGTTTCTTTAAAGTGGTCGGTGAAGAATAACAGAACAAATTCAAGAAGCTACAGAGAGTGGCAGAAGAATAGTGAGTACCAGAATCATATTAATTCTGAGGGTTGGTTGGTTGGTTTGTTTGTTTGTTTTTAATAAGTAGATGAGTCATATGTCCAGCCAGTGTACTGTGATGGCTTATGTTCCTAGGGGACAAAATGTGAAGCCAGGCTCTGTATGGAAGGACATAGGCCTAAGAAAAGTGAGGACCAGAAACTATTCAAATACCTTCATATAGCTGAAAACTTAACTTTATCTTTGGTTTCTATTTGATTTTAAGGACAATGCTGCATGCTGCTTTCACTATCTTGTTATTTATCCAGCCCAATTGACTCATACATTCATTAACCTCTATAGCTGCTTCCCATCTACAAGGTGAGAGAAAGAAAGATGACAAGAAAAAGAACCATCTTCAGAATTCACCTGGGTATGTACTTTGGATAATTCAGGTAGAGCTGTCTGCTAGGTTAAATCATAGCATCCAAACCGGCTTGGTCATGAAACCACATCTAGATTGGGACAGATGGCTAACACTTTAGGTTTATTAAACTCGGATAGAATGCTTTTGTTTTTTAGAAAATCTTTGGAGAAAAGGGAAAGAACAAAGTAGCCTAAGAAAAAGTTGAGGAAAGAGAATATATTTAACATTGTGTATTGGTTAAGGTATCAAGAAAAAATAATAAATAATAATGTTCTGAATTGAAAACTAGCTCTGAGTCTCATTAAAACCTTAACTGCTTTAGGCTTTCCCTTCTCTCACCTGCCACCCACTGATGACCTATGAGTCACCAACTATTCCAACTTCATCTGAGATCTTTATTAAATTATTTTAAACCCTAAAGTCCTGTGTGATAGGAATAAACAACAGATCTGCTTTTATCCTTTTAAATTATAACATTATCTGTAAATAACAGAAATTGTAGTTCTGCATGCATGTATCTGCATGCATATATGTATTAACAGCTACAGGATGTATAATTGCATAATTTTAAAGCTTATAGAGTAAATGATAAAAATTGATGACGTTTAAGCTCATTACAGCTCACTGTTCATAAACTAACCCTTTCAGAAAATAATGACAGGACTTCCAGATTTAGTCAGGGCATCAGCTTCTGGGCAGCAATCAAAATGTGAATCAGGAAATATGTTTCTTTCCAACTTTTTTTTGCTGGTTGGTATACCTCAAAACGGCCATTGATTTAAAATTATTTTTTATTCAATAATATAAAATAATATTAAAGTCACTTTTTTGTTAATGTTTTCCTCTGTTAGCAAGAATTTGGCCTTAGTCATTGCTAAAACAATTACATGTACAAGTAACTACCTGCTGTTTGTCTCATCAAAGCACAGATAACATCTCTGTAAATAACTGCAAGGTCATTGCATCTGAAAGTCTCTTACTGACCTGATGGAACTGCTCACCAAATGCAACTGCACCTGTAGCCACTTGATGGTGAGGTTCCGAACCATTATGCTATCAGAAAAAAAATGGCAGGTGCTTTGTAAAGCTGTTTTCTTTCTGTTCTGTGTCCTTAAAAGTAGTTATTGTGAGTACCTAACTCCAGCACGGGTGGGAAAGTTAAAAAAAAAAAAAAAAAAAAAATCACTGTGTGATACACGCATCTCCCTTGGGTAGTGGTGTCAGTCCACACTCCTTTCAAAAGTACTCTGCACAACAGGATTTTCTAGTGCATGGCTAAGGGGCCTCCTCATCCATTATTTCAGATTCTACTAATTCTGCTAACATTGTGAATTCTTCTTGGATGTCATAGGGGAAGTAATTTAGCTATCAATTAGGGATAATTTAATTACCCTACCGTGTAGCAAGGTATCAAAAAGGTAAAGGATGCAAATATTTCTTTCAAGTTGTACTGTGAGTTTGTGATTGAACACAACATTCACCCAGGCCTCCAGAGGACTGTTGAGTCATTTAACTGCTTGACCATCCCTTCTTAGTCATCTTCCCCTAGAACATGGACTAGTATAAGTACAGATGAAAATTCTATCCCTGCATTCACAGAATGAAGGAGCAATATTTGAAATATAAACAAAGGACCTACTGAGTTGCAGCAAATAGTCTGAACAACGATAGCAAAGTGGCTGATGCTTTACAGCATGCACAGAGGGATGTGAGGCAGAGTATCACAGAGGGATTTAAGCTTTTCTAAGGTGAAGCACTTGCTTAAGTTCAAGCATATGAATAATCTTACAGAAATTATTTCAGATTTGTTCAGTTTCATTGAAGCATGTGACTAATAACTCTCCCAGGTCAGGACATTAATCATGCCTGAATGTCTTCATCAATAGGTAAGGAGATCATTCAGACATGGTCATTTTGTAAATATGTTTTTCTAACGCCTTTAGAATACAGATATGTCACTGATGACTCATATGATGGAAAGAGCAGTTGAGATCAGTGCTAATACCAAAATATAACCTTTTTGCTGCATGAACTAGACACACTGACATACCAGTATAGCTTCTCCCTCTTGCTTAGTCTGAAATGGAATTGTCATGATATGCACTTTATTTTTCAGTTTGGTTTTTAATTTTTCTCCATAATAAGTGGACCCAAAAGTGATTCAGCTTTGCTTTTTAACATAACCTTTACTTTTGAAAACTCTTCCTTCTGGTCAGCTGTTAAGGCTGCTTTCAGTATGTTGATTAAGAGAGAATCAATCCACCCATTGTGAGTGTTTTTTCTCATTGTGCTTCATTTTCAATCTGTTTTCCTCCCTCTAGTCTTCATACAAATATGTACCTCCTCCTTAACTTGTTTTTTTGTGTTAACTTCTGGTTTATAGTCTATCTTATTTTTGTTGCCTTTTAACGTATACAGACAGTTGTCCGTTTCTCTCTCTTCTGTTTTCTCCCTACTTGACCTATTTTCTCCTTGCATTTCGCAGAAGTGAAAATATATCACATCCATATGTAGAAATCCTCAGAGACTTCATGTTTATTTCTGGGTCCATTACAGAGTCTCTGCCTCAAACCTATTTTGCATTTTATCATGTTTGCTTATGTTAAAAGCTAAAACATCCAAAATGTGTCTGTCATAATAACATTTTCATAGATGCTCCAACCCAAGACTAGTTGGTTTGATAAAGTTTGAGGTTGGGTGTTTTTTCTTGTTTTTTGGTTGGTTGGTTGGTTTGTTGCTGTTTTGGGTTTAGTTTGTTTTGCTTGTGAGGGTTTTTTGTATGTTTTTTATTGTTTTCTTGGTTTTGTTTAAAAAAATAATCACAAAACTGCTTTATCTGTAAAGACAGACATTTTTCCGACAAAAAAAAAACCAAACCAAAACAAAAAAAAAGGACACTTAGATCTTTTAATACTTGTGTCAGAGAAATATCTTTTAATAAAATTATGACATACCTGCTTTAACAGCTTGTTTGGAAAAAAAAAATGTTGCTTCACTGTTGATGTACAGTTACAAATGATTAGAATACAGTGAATAATGGCTGCAGCCTGATGCTGAATCATGAACCTCTCTTTCAATGAGGTAGATCACCAAAACGTATAGTGTCTTAAAATTAATTATTTGCAAAGGTCAACAAAATAATTGATGGGACATTTTATGCAGATCAAAGAACTTTTGGTCCTTCTCTAAACTTGTAATAATGTAGATCATCTCAACTACTGACCTTCAAAAGACCATATTTGACGTCACTGAGTTCTGCTGAAATGACTGCCTGCTCATTATGTTCATAGTACAATGAATTTTCTAAGCCTCACACCTAAGCAGATTATGTTGTTTTCTAGTAGATGCTGCCCTTTGCTTTTTATAAGCACCTTGTCAGACATGAAGTGTTATCGGAGTAGAAACACCTTTTACAGTTCTTCTGAAAGCCTACTATAACATTTCCATATGAAGTAATAGAACGGGGTGGGGGGAGGAGGGGAAGGGGAGTCTACAAGATTCTTTTGAGTAGA